>NC_138877.1:53307547-53907547 GCF_965194805.1 Balaenoptera borealis
ATTGGGAATCAACATCATCAACCTTCTGGTTCCAACAAGTCTGGGGTCTGCGTGCTTGTGGGCAGCATACAGTTAACTTCTTCCACCTGGTGTGGGTTTCAGTATCTGCAAAACAGCTTAAAGGATGTGGCTCAGAATATTATCTAAAGCCTTTGAGGAGGAACTAAAGGTCCTTGGCTTTGTTTAATGGCTAAAGTATTATTTTGTCTTGTTTAACTGTTTTCCTGTCTTTCTGCATTTTCTCACTTCTCTGATTAAATTTACTCTTTGGAACTTGGGGAAGGCCCAGGAGGCTAAAGTTTTTTAACAGACAAGAGGCAGGCGTAGGACATGGTGGGGGCAGCGGGGAGTCGGTTCTGGGAAGGCCCCATAGGGTCCTGCTCGGTTACAGTAGAAGACCATCTCTCCTCCCCACTCCCCCCAACTCTTTTAATCCCAAGTTTCAGATGCTCCATGACTTGGGAGATGTCATGTCACAACATTTTTTTCTGTTCTCTGTTGTGTGAGAGGAAATAAGAATACACATTTGCAAATGAGATTTTTCTAAAGAACTCTGTTTTTTTTTTAGAATCACAGTAGGAACACATTTTCTCCTATTATTGGATAAATACCCAGTGAAGTACTTTCTCTCTTCCTCAGATTCCTCTTCAGACTTCCCTGGAGGAGAACTATGTACCTAACTTTGTTCTCTGCATCACCTTACCAGGCCCCCCAAACGTTCTTGGCTGCACTTCCCAGAGAGATGGAATGTCTGGGACTGCTCAGGGGGGCCTGTCAGGGACAGCTGCTCTGCCCTGCAGCACTGGCCACAGCTCAGCTGCCCTGAAGGGAATATTCCTATCGCTTCTCAGGTGGTGTAGCTGCACAGCTCCTGCCAGCAGCCTTGGCCAGGGGCCATAGGAGAGAAAGGAGGGTGGGGAGAATCTCCTTCACTAGCCTAGAGATACCTTCCTGAGCTGAGGGCCTCAAGAGGATTTAGTTCATTCCCTAGTGTTATGGAGGAAAAATAAGAATGATGGGTGGGGCTGATTTTTAATAAAGCACCATGCTTTTCTGAAAAATATGATACTGATCATTTGTAATAAAGGTTTGAGTTCTAGTGCAGCAAAGTTGTTGCCCATGTATTTGTGATATCAGGCAAGTGGACATTAGACTGGCAGTTTCCCTCTGAGTCTGGTGAAAAACGTTTCTCTTAGAGGCTGAGTCATCTTTCCAGTCTTGATCATGAATGAAAGCATTTCTTGGCTGCCCTGGCATTTCCACTGAGCTTGTCCGGGGGACCAGGAAAATGGCGCATGACCAAGCTCTTCCCTTAGCTAGGGAGAATAAGCTGCTGATTGCAGTGAGGGCTGATTTTCCTCTCTGACCTCTGTTCCTCATCCCCCTCCTGCCCTCTCTGCCTCTCCCGCTGGCTCCAGTACATGCTCACACTTAGGATAAGTGCCCCAGGCCAGGGGCGGACAGAAAGCAACACACTTGTGCTTGGCAGGGCGAAGCCCTGCAAATCCCGGCAAGTGTGCTTACAAGTCAACTCTTGCCCCCGTCACAAATGGCTGGGGAGGGGACCGGGGTTTATACTTTCTTCAATATCTAAATATCAGTCTGCCCTATCCACCTTTTGGAAACAAATTTTAAACATACAATAATAACTCTAGCATCATTCTTCCACCACCCCAGTGGATTGGAATGGAAGGATAAAGGGGAAATGGTTTTCCAGGTCAACTTCTGTGTGCACTAGAGAAGATAAAAAGCCAGTGTGCTAATTGAAAGTCACCAAGCATATCAAGATAGGTAATGTAGAAGAAGGCAGTGAGTCTTGGGGTACTTATTAAATATTTCATCCTACCTCTTAACTATTAACAAAGCACACAGATCAAGCAGAAGAATGTGAGTATCTGAGGCTGGACGTTGTGAGGCTCAACGTTGTGGAAGACACAGCCTGTAGCAGGCCCCCTGGTACTTTCCCCTGCCCTTGGATAGACTCTCCTCTTCGAGAGCATGAGTGTATCCTGGAAGAATGCCGGGGACCTTGCCCAGCTGTAGGTCATCCACTTTCTAGAGGACAGTGGGAGGCCAACGAGGTTCTGAGGCCAACCCAAAGTTTTGGGTTTTTTAAGGATAGTGTAAGAGAAAACTTAATTTTCCTCCTCTACTCTCAGTAATTCTCTGACACCAGAGGTTTGGATTTTTCCCACACCAAGTAATCCTCCAATTCTCAGTGGACATTGACCGAGTCTCCTATAAATTTGACTCAATTCTGACACTATCTACCTGGAGATAGCATCAGATCCCACAAGTCAAGGGCTCAGTCCCACAAGACTGCCCCCACCTCAAATGTCAACCGCTACATCCAGATTGCCAGCTGTACTTCTGACCAACCAGGGTTTCCATGACCCCCTCCACAGGTTTGATAACTTGCCAGAATGGTTCACAGAACCCAGGGAAGTGTTTCCTTACACTTGCTGATTTATTATAAAAGGATACAACTCAGAACCACCAGATGGGAGAGATGCATAGATGCACATACATGCCCCATGTATCGGGCATGGGGTGTGGAGCTTCCATGCCCTCTTAGGGTGTGTCACCTTCCTACCACCTTCATATGTCTACCGATCTAGAAGCTTATCAAATCTTGTTGTTCCTGAGTTTTTATAGAGCTTAATCTCCAGCCTACCACACCCCCACCTTTGGGGTGGGAAGCTGAGTTCTCCCAGACCAGGAGGGTACCAATCACAACAGGTATATTGTACACATCTGCGTCATATTTACTTTATATCTCTGTCTCCAGTCCCATGCATTGAGGTGGTTTCCTGTGCCTAAAGAAAATATTTGAAGACCTAATAGAAATTAGACTGATTTGGTTATATAGAAAGCTCTATAGAAATCAGACCTCAGGCCTGGAAAAGATGAACCACATTATTCAACAATGGCCTCAAGATAACTCATCCCACATGAACGGGTAGGAGATCCAGCACTCCCTATCATGGGAATTGAATTAGTTTGCTAGTTCTGCTATAGCAAAACACCATAGACTAGACTGTTCTCTTATACAACAGAAATTTTTTTCTCACATTTCTGGAGGCTGAAAGTCCAAGATCAAGGTGTTGACAAGGTTGATTTCCTCTGAAGCCTCCCTCTTTGGTTTGAAGATGGCCACCTTCTTGCTGTAGTTTCACATGATCTTTCTTCCTTGTGTGTACATGTGTGTGTACACTTGTGTGCCTGTGTGCCCCTGGTGTCTCTCTGTGTGTCCTAATCTCTTCTTATAAGGACTCCAGTCTTATTGGATTAGGGCCCACCCTAATGGGGAATTACCTCATTTCAACTTAATGACCTCTTTAAAGGCCCTGTCTCCAAATACAGCCACATTCTGAGGTACTGGGTTTAGGGCTTCAACACATGAATTTGGGGGAACAGAATTCAGCCCATAACAGGAATAATTTCTCTTTGTTCCTCATTTAGATCACCTGAGCAGTAGTTGACCTAGGCCTGGACTTTCCTTTTGAGAGGCAGAATGGTATTCTTGGAAGGAGCATGGACTATGAAATTAGACCTCTAACAGTGTGAATCCTGATTTGATCACTTACTCCTTTTTCACTTTGGGGTCTCTGGGCCTCTACTTCCCCATTTGTAAAATCTGTGTAACATCTGCTTGGGGATTAAATGAGATAACCTGTGTGAAGTGCCCGGGGCAACAGTGTTGGCGATAAGCTTAGTTCTACTTCTCTCCCTTCAAAAATAGGTAAAAGCTTCTGTTACTATCAAGGGAAGACATTCTTCTCTGGCTCCTCTAGTGGGATTCAATACATTTCTCAAAGGGAAAGGAAATGGCAAAGTAGGTAGTTGGAAGTAGTTGGAATACTGATTGTAGGTGTGCCATGTATTACTTAGGCTTTTGTGGGTTGGACTGGGGATTAATAAGCATTTAGAGCCCTTTATTTTAGGGAATGGTATTCAGTTTGGGAATAGGAAATAAGGTATCAAGGGCTAGTGCTTGCTGTTAGCAGATACAAGAGTTGGGTATGGAATTAAGGACCCAACTATATGATTACTGAATAAACAGCAAAGCTAGTCACTAGGATGGAGCAAGCATTGCTTGGGTTTGAGGAACAGCTACAGCTCAGTGGGTTTCAAAGAAAACCACATTTGGGGCCACAAGACAACTGTCAACTTAAACCAATTGGTGGATCTAGGACTTAATGCTATATTGCTAAGCAGAACTGCGGGATGTTCACTTGCATTGTAAGCCTTTAGAATTTGTTATCAGAGTGAGACTGGGAGAGGTAGGAGCTGGATTGTGGTCTTCTTCTTGAGGGCAATTAATAAGCATTTTCTGAGCATAATTAGTGCTCCCACACTTTGCCCATTTATGTCATCATAGAAATAACAAACTGGACAATGTATAATTTATAGTTTATCAGCATGTTTCTTTGACTCTCAGATCACTTCTAGAAAACATGTCTGGTGATACCTTTTTTTTTGCTATCACAATGCTTTACAGTGCAGCTGCATGAAGAAAGAATAAAGAAATGAAGTTAAGTAGAGAACTCAAACACACTGTCTGCTGGTAATTTTCCACTACTTAAGAGAAAATGTCACTTTTCTCCCAAACAATCCAATCCTGACTCTTATCACCAATGTACATAACATGATTGATATTGCATATCTGCTACGTAAACATTGCTTTAATATTTTTCATTACTTTTGCCCAAATGACTCGGAGTAAATGTAGTATCTGGCACAAGGTGCTGGAGCCGTGGCAGTGTTTCAAAGCCAGTGGCTTTGTTGCACAACCTGGAACTCTCAGAACTTTGGCATAGCTGGATTTTTTTCTGTTTCTTAAAAAAATTTCATTGGTGATTTCACCTTTATTATCCATGAAGCTCTATTGCCTAGTAATCAGACACTAAATGCTAAAGGGAAGCAAACATATACTTTTAACTCCTTAATGGGGTAACGATAAAAAAATTTATATTGATATGTGACTAGTGTCCAGTAGTTGGCAAAATATTTTCATACACACACACACATACACACACACACCATTTTGGGGAGAAATAGGAATTCATTTTGGCAGGAATAAAGCTTATCTTCTAACAAAAGAGGGGAATGTTATCCCCTCATTATCTTTCTGTAAATGTCCTCATATTCACTGATATTAATATTTGGAGAGAATTTTTAATTTTTTTATTATTTTTTATTTTTTAGGCCACACCATGTGGCATGTGGGATCTTAGTTCCTAACCGGGGACTGAACCCATGCCCACTGCATTGGGAATGCAGGGTTTTAACCAGTGGACCACCAGGGAAGTCCTGGAGAGAATTTTTTAAACCTTCTGAATCACAGTTGTATTTTTATTCAACAAAGGCAAGCTATCTGAACTCTTCCTACTAAGTCAAGCAAATTTCAAAGATGTCTATATTTCCATGTGATACTACATGGAGCTGAAGTACACAATTTTTTTGTTATAGTGGAAAATTAAATGGAGGAAACTGTTTTGACTCCATCTTTAACAGTTCTATTTAAAAATAACTGTTATATACAAAAATAAACAAATAGGACCGAATCAAACTTATAAGATTTTGCACAGCAAAAGAAACCATAAACAAAATGAAAAAGCAACCTATGGACTGGGAGAAGATATTTGCAAGCAATGAGACTGACAAGGGCTTAATTTCCAAAATATACAAATAGCTCATACAACTCAACGGCAACGAGAAAGACAACCCAATCAAACAATCAAAAAATGGGCAGAAGACTTAATAGACATTTCTCCAAAGAAGACATACAGATGGCCAATAGGCACATGAAAAGATGCTCAACATTGCTAATTATTAGAGACATGCAAATCAAAACTACAATGAGGTATCATCTCACACTGGTTAGAATGGCCATCATTAAAAAGCTTACAAATAATAAATGCTGGAGAGGGTGTGGAGAAAAAGGAACCCTCCTATACCACTGGTGGGAATGTAAGTTGGTGCAACCACTATGGAGAACAGTATGGAGGTTCCTCAAAAAACTAAGAATAGAGTTGCCATATGATCCAGGATTCCCACTCCTGGGCGTCTATTCAGAAAATAAGAAAAAAAAAAAAAAAAAGAAAATACAAAAACACCAATTTGAAAAGATACATGCACCCCAAAGTTCATAGCAGCACTATTTACAATAGCCAAGATATGGAAGCAACCCAAGTGTCCACCAACAGACAAATGAATATAGAAGATGTGGTATATATATACAATGGAATATTACTCAGCCATAAAAAATGAAATAATGCCATTTGCAGCAACATGATGGACCCGGAGATTATCATACCAAGTGAAGTAAGTCAGAGAATGACAAGTATCATATGATGTCACTTATATATGGACTCTAAAATATGATACAAGTGAATTTATTTACAAAACAGAAACAGACTCACAAACATAGAAAACTTATGGTTACCAAACAGGAAAGAGAGTGGGGGTGGGGGTAGAAATTAGGAGTTTGGGATTAGCAGATACAAACTACTGTATACAAAATAGATAAACAACAAGGTCCTACTGCATAGCACAGGAAACTATATTCAATATCCTGTAATAAACTATAATGGAAAACAATATGAAAAAGAATATATATATAAAACTGAACCACTTTGCTGTACACCAGAAGCTAACACAACATTGTAAATCAACTATACTTAAAAAAAACATAAAGTAACTGTTATATCACCTCTCTATGTCAAAAAGAGATGAGTATATATGGAATGATCCTAGCTCTTGTTTTTTTTTTTTTTTTTTTGGCCACACACCACGCATCTTGCTGGACCTTAGTTCCCCAACCAGGGATCAAACCTGGGCCCCAGCAGTGAAAGCGCCAAGTCCTACCCCCAGGACTGCCAGGGAATTCCCAATCTTAGCTCATTTAAACCAGTTAACAGAGTTTTCCTATGCCTACAAAGTAGTTTATGATAATTTTTCCAAATAATTAATTTTTAAAATAAAAGCTTGAGTTATTTAAAGACATCTCTTTAATGTTAATTCATAACGCTCACAATGCAATCATCAATTTTGTGAGACAAAACAAAACAAAACTTCACACTAACAGTATTTAAACAGGTTGGGCATAAATTTCCATGATTGGAAAGCTAAACAGAATCACACAAACACATTGGCAATAATTGACAGTTATTTTTCTCTCCATCATCACTATCATCAGGATTCGTCACTTTAAAAAAAAGTCCTATTGAGCAGAACTCTTCAAAAGAAGTTTTCTCCCTATAAAAATATCCCCCAGTCCTCATAAAGTCCAAAGTAGTCCAGTTTTCTTCATGCATGGAGGCCAAACTGTTTATCACAAATTTAATGAGATCAACTGAGAAGAGTTTGAATAAGAGGCTAACGCACAAGCTGATCCAGTGGAACTAGAGAATGATTGAGTAAGAAGTCTCAGTGTCTGGCTTCTAGCTCTGAGTTTGCCACTTGAAAGTTGTTTGATCTTAGATAAATCATTTTACCCTCTACATCCACCCTCAGGGCCTTGGTTTTTACATCTATAAAATGCAGACTCAATACTTGGTTCTGCGTACTTCGTAGCATACTTCTGGGATCAGATGAGATCATGTGTGCAAAGTGCTTTCAATATTACCAAGTGTCATGAAAATGTAAGTGGTTATTACTATTTTTTGAGTAGTGGTGCAAAGCTTGGTGGACTTGCTCAGAAAACCCGAGTCCAAGTTTTCCTTCTTCCACTTACTAGCTAGGAGTTCTTTGAGCATGTAAGTGGACCTTTTTCCTTACCTCCAAAAAAGGGGTAAAAATACCTACTTCACATATATAATATATAAATATACAATATATAACGTAGCTATAAAATCCAAAGTAGTTATCTTCATGTATGGAAGATTGTTACATTGTCATGACTGCAATCAGATAAAGCAAGAAAGAATTTGTGTAAGAGGTAATATGCAAATTGTAGTGTTTTTTAAGCTGTAAAAACGGTAAAAAAAAAAAAAAAGAGCTTTTTAAAATTGCAAATCTTCTTGAAAATGTTAAATCCACTTGTTGACAGCGGCTGAATTTTTCTATAAGATGAACCAGCAGTGAAAGCAGGCTTGAAACATCATCAGCATAGGACTTTGCCTGATGGTGAGCAAAAGCCAGTAGTGCTTATCAAGGGACTGGGGGAGAGACTTCCTACAAGGTCACCAACTCCCTTTGCTGCTGCTACTGGGACCTTCTGTTGAAAGCCAGGCAGAAGGATCTAGGATTTCTTTGTATGAAAGAGTCAAATCTGGCTCATCAAGAGATGACATAGAAAACAATGAACACATAAGTGAAAATCTTTAACTTAACTCTTAAAAACTAAAACAGACTTTAAGAACTTGAATGAAAGTGACTGATAGGAAATAGAATATGCAGTCATTAATGACAAAAATCAACACAGCGGTTTCTAAATCTAATTATTAGTATATCATTGCTCATATCTAATGTTGATTTTTGATATTGGTAAACCACTGCTAATATTGCTTCTGATATGGTAACATGGGAAGGGAAGGGAATGTGTGCCAGATAGATATATTGGAGCAGCTCCCCACATTTGCACTGATTTCAAACAGGGTTACAAATGCTCCACTGCTTTCCTGCCTGTTTAGTTTTCCTCAGAAAGTAATTCTCATAGCTCTCCGGTTCTCTAATCTTCCTACTTCAGCTCTTTAACTTAACTTTGTGGCCAGCAACCAGCCTACTTGGCTTTTGGTATGTTTTAATAAATATTGTGCTGTTGGGTGATAGAAAGCAGGCAAAGATCATCAACCAGATAGCCTTTTATGGTTGTGAAAATACCACTGCTATTGCCTTTTTTCTATTTTCTGTTTTTGTGCTGTTTCTGATAAGAATGCCTAAAGTGAGAGCAGAATTACCAAGAACCCCAAAGATTCAGAGCTCTGTAGAGGACCAGCTAGCAGTTACCAGTGGGGAGAGGGAAAGGTGGAGGGGCAAGATAGGAGTACGGGATTAAGAGGTACAAACTACTATGTATAAAATAAATAAGCTACAGGGATATATTGTACAGCATAGGGAATATAGCCAATATTTTGTGATAATTATAAATGGAATATAACCTTTAAAAATTGTGAATCATTTTGTTGTACACCTGAAACATATAATATTGTACATCAACTATACCTTACTGAAAAAAATGAATTTTAATGAAAAAATGAATTTTAATGAAAAAAAAATTTAAAAATTCAAAGGAATCCTATCTGTGAAGCTCAGCACAGAAGAGGTGTCTGGGGAGCTAGTCATAGCAGTCTCCCTACTTTCTTGCCATAATTCAGCCAATGCAGTGTGCTTGCTGCACCGCAAGGGTACCCCATCCGAGGTTCTGTGTTAACCTCCTCTGCAAGATTAACGTGATGACAGATCAGCAGATGTAGTGCCTGGAGAAGAACAAACACTTCATTTTCTGGTGTTTTGAACTCCTCCAAGAAGAGTGACATAAATGAATGAATGAATACATGAATAAATAACAGTGAATGCCAGACAGCATTGATACTTCTGACTGGGAAAGATACTTACAAACCAGTCACTAGCTGAGGACACTTTCTTTAAGATTCCTCAACAATCATTGTCCTGTCTTTTGGTAATAGCACTTTAACAGTTATAATTTTATAATTTCAGTACACTGTCCATTTTGAATAAATTTTTTTATAAAGTATGAAGTTTGGGTCAAGTTTTATTTTTTTACTTATTGACATCTAATTGCTCCGCTGTCATTAGTTGAAATGGATATATATATATATATATATATATATATATATATATATATATATATATATATATATATCTCCATCATTGAATTTCTTCATGGGTAAAAGTGGAATTCATAGTGTTTCATTTTAATAGGCATATTTTTTCCTTTAATGCAGGGAATTGTTTTCTATCATGCTTTTGCATATTTTTTATTCCATTTATTGATTTTAGGGAGAAATACAAATCACCAATTTCTGATATATCCATCAATGTAGAGGTAACTCGATTAGTGTAATTTCACCCCTGAACTTAATCTATCCCAGAGAGCAATCAGTGATGCATTGGAGTTCTACACTTTGGATGAAATAAATTAAACCTGATTGGCTTGGTTTCCACTCTTTTCCTTGTGGGGAATAAAAGTCTGAGGGAAGCAAGAACCAGGAAGCAGGATAACTTCTGCTTTCCATGCAGTAATTCCTCCTGGATCAGACCACCCACCTCCCATCACAAAGAGTAGAGTTCTCATCAGTACTGCCTATATCTGAATTAATTAGTCTGCCTAATTCTAGGGTTCAGTTAGCAGGCACATTTGGCTGTCACACTAACTTGCATCCTCTAGCTTTGCCTCTGTCAATCATAAAGGTGATATTTTGGTTGCCTAAGGGCTGGTATGTCTTTTTTTTTTTAATTGTGTAATAATCTCAGCAGGAGAGAGGGGTGCTATTTATCAAAGCCCTCTGAAATTCTTAGCATTTGGTATATAGGTTAGAAATATTGCTAGATATAACAGAGAATAGAACTTGCCAATAAAAATTACACCCAAAGAAGATTTTGGTATAGCTTTAGACATTTGATTTCTTTTTAACTTTTTTTAATAATCTTTTAAAAAAATTTATTTATTTTATTTACTTTATTTTTGGCTGTGTTGGGTCTTCGTTGTTGCACGCGGGCTTTCTCTAGTTGTGAGCGGGGGCTACTCTTCGTTGCGGTGCACAGGCTTCTCATTGCGGTGGCTTCTCTTGTTGCAGAGCACGGGCTCTAGGTGCATGGGCTTCAGTAGTTGTGGCTCATGGGTTCAGTAGTTGTGGCTCACAGGCTCTAGAGTGCAGGCTCAGTAGTTGTGGCTCATGGGCTTAGTTGCTCCGTGGCATGTGGGATCTTCCCGGACCAGGGCTCGAACCCATGTCCCCTGCATTGGCAGATGGATTCTTAACCACTGCGCCACCAGGGAAGCCCTAGACATTTGATTTTAATGTGTATGTAGATTGTTTTGACCTTGGCACTTTGTAGAAGTTTATATTGTGCTAACTTTCTATTTCTACTGTTTTAGGCACGTGGTACTTGACTTTGGTCTGTGTATTAGTCAGCTCAGGCTGCTATAACAAAATACCATACACTGGGGGACTTAAACAACAGATGTTTATAAACAACAGATGTTTATTTCTCACAGGGACTTAAACAACAGAGGTTTATTTCTCACAGTTCTGGAGGATGGGAAGTCCAAGATCAAGATGCTGGCAGATTCAGTTTGTGGCATGGACCTTCTTCTTTGCTTGTAGATGTCTGCCTTCTCACTGTATCCTCACATGCAGAGAGAGGAAGCTCTGGCATCTCTTCCTTTTCTTATAAGGGCACTAATCCCATCATGAGCACTCTACCTTCATGACCATGTCTAAACCTAATAACCTCCCAAAAGCTCCTCCTCCTAATATCATCACATTGAGGGGTAGGGATTCAACATATGAATTTTGGGGGGACACAAACATTCAGTCTATGACAATCTTCAACTGTAACTTATGGAGGCTTGATGCACAGGTAAGTGATAGTTCTAAGATTCATGAAGCACTTCAGGATTTAAAAACAAAAACAAAAACAAAAAGACCAAACAACTACCCATGGGCTATTTGCTTCCTTATCAAGAGTGTACAGAGACATCTTAGGTGTCAAGTGTGTGCAGGTCTATGAGACCGTAGGCTTATGGGAACCAGAGTTTCTTGGCAAGAGCACACAGGCAAAGTGGGCCTGGACAAAGGTGAATAGATCCTAGCAAATAGACTGTGAATTGTCATCATCAAATAACAACCACTTAGGGGGCCAGAACCAAACCTGTGAGCAGGTTTCAGAAATGGTCTTAGAGTGCAGACTGATACAGATTTTTATGCACTTAGCTTTTCCTAAGCACATTGGTTGAGGTATGATATATTAACTGCACTAGTGGTCCCTATTTTCTGTGCCATCTGTATCTATGCCCTTTGATAGTGTTTTCCCTATCTGATTCTGCAGTTGCTCACATGACTTTCTTCAGCCAATGGGATAGTAGCAGACACAATACAAGCAGAGGTTTGGAAATGTATTTGAGTGATTCTACTTCCTCTCTTGAAATCCTGCCATTGTCATGAAAACAAGTCTGTGTAGTTTGCTAAAGGATAAGAGACCACATGAAGCCGAAATGAGTCACCCCAATAATACTAGCTTAGACAACCTGGCTGCTGCTCTACTTTTTCAGTTGACCACAGACATGTGGAGGAATCCAAATGAGAATAGCTAAACAAAACTCAACAAAACAGTTAAACTGATATGTAGTTTCATAATAAATAATAAATAATATTGTCTTAAGCCTCTACATTTTAGGATGATTTGTTACACAGTGATAACTGACTGATACAAGAAGCAAAGTTCCAAAGATAGAGAAAAGAGGTTCTTTAGGGGCCTTTTAAGTATTTTTGGCCATACCTCTGCCCTTGTAATTGGTTCTCTTGAATTGCAAGGCAGCTGAGATTTTGGGTTTAAATTCTTAGTTTCAGGCCCAAGTAGTCAGTGCTAGATAGACTGACACAAATTCAGCTGAATCTTCCTTAGAGGATTAGAGGGGAAAAAGCATAATTGAGAAAAAGACATTGGAGGAAGAAACACATTTTTGAGGCCTGGAACATTGCATGGCACTGTTCTTTATTAGGACCCTGAGGGCTCAGTCTTAAGAAATATAAATAGTTGCTTCATATTAGGAATCTGGTAAGGATGATTTTTCCAGCTAAATGTGGAGACAAGATGAAAACTTAATTAGGAGGCTTTTAAAAAATGCCTAAGCCATTTCATAACAAAGAAAATACCCATTGAGGTATAAGGCTGAAAATGCCTGGTCACAAGAATTTGTGGGTGCTGTCTCACCAGATAGAATTGATACTAAGTTCAACAAATTGAGTGAACAAAAATCAAGAGATTTTGAATGTACTCGAAAGGATAAAAAGGCACCCTGAATGAGGCCAGGTGACTGGGGCTGACTCCACTGTAAATTCCTAATTGTTGCAAGAAAGCAGCATACACATCTGGATGCACTAGATTATGGTGCAGTAACACACAACTCCAAATCTCAGGGCTCTTCAAACAACACAACACAACAGAACACAACACAACTTTACAGTATTTCTTTCACTTGCTAGATGTTCTACATGGGTTAGAGGGCCTCTGCTTATTGCAGTCTTTCAGGGATGTAGGCTGATAGGCACTCCATCTCAACACATCCATAATCACCAAGGCATGATCACCAAATGTAAAAAGGGAATGTGGTGAATTACATACTGGCCTTAGCGCTACCACATGGAAGGAACATATGGCACTTCCATTCACGTCTTACTGGTTTAAGCAAGTCACACTGGAGAAGGAAATACCATCGTCTGTTTTGCCTGGGAGGAGAGAGGAAGCAGAACACACTTTAATATCTTCCACAGTTGTTCTATGAAACACAATATTTGATTCAGTCTTCTTTTTATGTGCAAAATACATCTATTCTCACCCCAAGGAAGACAACCAAAAAGCCCCACAGAGTAAGGAAACCAAATGCAAAGTCTAGGGTATCTAGTGATGTGCTGTAGTCTCTACAGCAGGTTTAGAAATGGTGCTTTTTGATCCAGAGACTTTAAGACTAAAGTGGTAGATTTTCTCTTCATTACACATCCAATACTCAGTGATGGTTTCGGGATAGGGTAACTGCTGTAAACATTCCCACTCAGAAAGGGGATGATTGGGAGACACACAAGAGAATAATTCTAAAAATCCCACCGGATAGACATTTTGAGAGCCCTTCCACTGGGAGTGAGCACTAGCCGTCTTACAGTGTGTGCTCAGTTAGCGTATCTCATAGCCTCCATCCACCTCTTTACTCTCTCTGTCCTGAGAAGTTAGAGTGGCATATCACTGATAATTTTGGAAAAATAAATTAGGGATGATTAAGTCAGCTCTACCCCTCTTCCTCATGGGAGTGAGCGGTCTTTAGGAAGCAGACATTCACCTCTGTGCTGTCAGGCTATCCCTCATTAGGCGCCCTGTCCTCCTACCTGTCAGGTGAGATGTCTACCCCGATTCAGCGTTGCCTAATGGATAAGGTCAGCATGCCAACTACTGCGATTCAGATAGCAGGTCTATTTAGCTACACAACTAAGCTACACGCTTAGCCTGTATCAAAATAACAGTCATATTTTGATTCTATCACTGACCTACTTCTTTTTCTCAATTTTCTCAGATGGGAATGATTAAACAGGTTTCTCTCAGAGAATTCAACAGTTGGGTTTTCTATTTCAGAAATCCCTGGTAGCCTTATGTTGGAATGTCTTTATCGTCAGTATTTATGTTCTTTTCCTTAATTGCTTCGATCTGTTTGTCTTATTGTATTCATTCATGGTTATTTTTCAGGACTTAATGTTGGAAATTATATTTTAGCATGCATATTCTATTTCTGTTTCTAATTATTTTTAGTTCTATAATAGTGTTATTTTCGTACTAAATGGATTTTTCTGCAGACTTCTCTTTTATGTTATTTTGCTGATATTTGAATATAGTCCAGATAGAGAAGAGAGATTAGTTCATTTCTGCAGATCTTGACCAAGTGAATAAGGGAGATGAGGGAGGTGGAAGAGTAAAGATAACTCCTACAAGCCTGGCTTGAATAACTGAGTGGTACTAATCGCTGATATAGAGATTTCAGCAGGAGGAAAATATTTTGATTCCAGAAATAAATTCCTTCTGCACATTGGACATGATTGCTTTTCCAGCAACACCTCAGACCTGAAGAATTAGGAATTTTCACAGGACAGACCTGAGTGGGTCTTCAGTGGGAGGGAAGGGAATTTAAGAGACATAAACACTGAGTTTCAACAGAGAGGGTTTCCAGAATGTTAGGAAGCAGTGCTAAAAAATGATTGGAAGAGTGACAAAGACTAACTTAATACGTTCCATGCTTATCTTTTTAAATGTCTTTTAAGTATCCTTTTGAGGGGATAAATGGTTGGACACTAAGTGGTTTTCAATATTTTGCCATTTTAAATAATACTCTTATGAGTATATAAATATAGATGTCTTTTTTTTTCTCTTGGATTTTTACATAGAATAAAGTTCCCATAAGGAGGGTTTATTTAGTAGAATAATGAATACAATTTCTTTTACTTTGTAATGGCAAATTGTTTTCCTAAAGATTGCACAATTTATGTTGCCAGCAACACTGTGTGGGTATATATTGTCAACCTTGCACTACCTGATTTTAAAAGCAATAATTAGGCGCTTCCCTGGTAGTCCAGTGGTTAAAACTCTGTGCTCCCAATGCAGGGGGTGCAGGTTTGATCCCTGGTTGGAACTAAGATCCCACATGCCTCATGGCATGGTCAATAAATAAATAAATAAATAAATAAATAAATAATAAAAGCCATAATTAATAATTATTATTAGGCAAAAGCTAGCAGATAATTTTAAAGGCAATAATTGTTATTAGGCATAAATATTTTATTGTTTTAAAATATTGCATATTTTTGTTACCGGTGAGACCTTTAATATTTTATTTATTTACTCATATTTCCTTTTATGTTAATTACTCATCCATATTTTTGGTCAATTAAGTGTCTGCCTTATCATTTTAGTTTTGGTTGTTCCCTAAAAAGTTTTAGTTTTTGTGTAGTTAAATTTGTTAATTGTTTTCTTTTGTTGTTTCTATTATATTCTAACCTTAAAAAGTCATCACCTCACCAAAGATCTGATAAATATAAATTTCTCTTTTAGTTTTCTATGATTTAATGGATTTATAAAAGGCAATGTACTCATTGATCCAATAGAAAATATTGTAGTGTATAATGTGAGGTATATCTCTACATTTTGTGTTTTGCGAAATTTTTAACCGTTAATGCTGTGAGAGATTTTTATAGTAATAAGAGCAGTCTAGGAATCAGTGGTTTGCTATTTCTAGAGCGGGGACCATATACTGGGCACTCACCCTGTTGTGGGTGTCAAGTTTCAAATGGATTGAATTGGAAGATGTTTTAAGAACTCTTTCGAACTTGAGGTTCACAGAAAAGATGAGTTTAGAAGGGAAAATAAATGTGTCTATTTCTTATTTATGGGAGATTTCCTAAGAAGAATAAACTGTTCATTGCTGTCCGAATGATTACTAACAGAGGATTGTGATGAAAGGTAATTAAAAAAAAACTAAACTAATGATTTCTTTTATTAGAAAGTAATTTTCTTTTAAGAAGAAGTAATCTGCCTAAAGTCACAAATCAAACTCCTCACACTTGATCTGATGTTTGTCTTTATAAGAGACTCTTTGAAATACTCATCATTATCCCCGACTGCTTGATTTGCCACAGAGAACTGGTTAGTGATGTATCTTCTGGTCATTTAGAGAGTAAAACTTCTTTGGTCCTCTAATGAATTCTTTCTCTTAGTCAGGTACAAACCTCTCTTCAGTGGAAAATAGTACTCAACCGTCCACAGTTTGAAGCAGTTCCTGACAGAATTTTTTTTACAACCACTTTAAATTCCACGTAGAGTGCCATTGCACCACGCCTGTATTTCCTGTATCTGGAAGCAGGATGGGGCAAAAGATAAGATAATTTACTTGTTGGAGACCACTGTGATGTAAGAAGCACTAGTTATTATTTCCCTTTACCAACAAAAAAACCTGAGTTTTGAAAGGCTAAGATCTGATCTTTGCTGTCAGTAGCAGAATAATTTATTTTATTGAACAAACATTTATATAGTGGTCATTACATGCCAGATAATAACAACCCTATTATGAGATGAGTATTATTTTTATCCTGATTTTAAGATGAGGAAGCTGGGGCTCAGAGAGGTTAACGTGGCTAGCACAAGCAACACAGCTAGTAGGTGACAGAGCCAGGATACAAAGCCAGGCAGTCTGGCTCTGGAGAGTGTATTGCTCACCACTTAGTAAGGCCAGAACTGGGAACAAAATCTCCTGACTTGTGATTTAGTCCTTTTTCCAGTAAACTAGGTAAGTACACATTGATTCAGTTATCTATTGAGTAACAAACGCCAGATCCACATTTCTGTCCAATGAAACGCCTCTATCAAGTTTTCATCAAGCATTCTTACCAATCATACCCCTTGCACTTGATCTGTTGCTGGTTTTTATAAGTGACTCCACTACAAAAGAAAAGCAAAATTAATTCCCCTCTGTAAGGAGCTGAACCATTGGTTCATGAAGTCCTAACGTACTGAAAATTTGCACCTGAAGTACTGAAAATTTGCCTTCTTTAAAGGATACAGTTGTTAAATTAGGATTTCTTGCTTGGCTGCTTCAAAAAGATAAAAAAGGAAACCAGACACAAATGTGGTCAATCTAAAAGGGATTGGAAGATCCGAATGCTTTCTCTCTTACAGGCAGTTGAAGGACAACACCAGCTCTGTTCTCATCAGTGTACTTGTTCACAGAGGATACTAGGGCAAGGTCAACCCCTGAAAAACCAAGAGAAATAAAAAGAGTTCCTAACACTATGTTATGTCACAGACTATGCAAGAGAGTTCAGATAATCAGTACAATGATTTTTTTCCCACTTCTACTTTAATCTGGATTTGATTGCTGCAACTATAAAGTATCAACTAGCTTAGAGAGGGAGCCATGAGGTTATGAATATTATCCTCTAGACAGATTCCACTGGATTCCTCACTTCCTTCTTGAATGAAGTGCAAATCTGAAAGCATTATGCTAAAATGTATCATCAGCTCAGGTTTCTTTGAAATATCTAATTTTTAGGTTTTTCTGATATAAACAATAGGAGAAAATGGAACACTAGTTAAAATGTCAATGATTGTAACATCCCAGAGGTACCAATATTGTTATTACAATAGCATACCCTCTCCTTGTAGTAAAAGATTTACTTCACTGTATAATGAGCTCAAGCATTTCTTTAACCAGAACTTTGAGCTGCTTCCTTAGGAGAAATGCAGCATATGGTTTTCCTCTTCCACTTTTTAATATTTTGGTCTCCGGTGAATCCGCATACAAAGGCTTCTTTCCTTTAGCTGGAGTCCACAAATGAAAGCCTTTTCTTTTTCTGATTGTAGATTAGCCTGCCAAGAAACAAACACGAGCTGGAGAACATCACTTTAATTTATTGATGGGATACAGATGACAAGGAAGCCCGTCCTCTTCTAGGCTTTTGGGAACGCTGCAGGCTGACCCAGCACAGCCGAGTTCCTACGGCAAAGACAGATTTTGCCAAAAACCGAAGCCAATAGTCATTGCAAACCTCTGAACCAAAACATTCCTTTAGTGCTTGAATTTCCTTATAATTTGTGTCGATTCCCTTTTTGTCAATGAAGCTAGCAGTGGATAACTAGCTTAGTGCAATCAGACAAAACAACTGTGCCATTCATTCAGTAATTAGATGATAGCCTTACTGCATGCTTTATGGTTTCCGTTCTTCATTCTTTCCTTTCTTTTCAAGTCCTTGGAGACAAACTCTGGGATGTTTGGCAAAGCAGAGGCCCTGGTTGAAAAATATCCTGTCCTTTTTTATTTTAGGGTTGCTAATAAGTTCTATTCTCAGAGGCAAAACATTAGATGCACACAGTGGGAGGATCGGCCAAGTTAAAAAAAAAAAAGGTTTGGTTCTTCTGTATATTTCTTTTTGCCTCGCTTTACAGTTTTGCCTTTCTCGAGACAGAAGACGGTTTTCCTCTTCTTTTATCTATCAGTACGCAAATGAATTTGATACTCGAGCTAAATGCTTATAGCAGATCTTACATAAATCACTTTTTAAACTTTCAGACATAAAAATTTTATGAGACGTGAAGCAGACAGAAAGATAGGAAAAAGAAAGGGAGAGGAGGGCCGCATGATTAGCATTAACCCGCTTTGAAGTGTGCACAGCAGATTACATTTCTGCCTGGTAAATTGGGCTAAGCATTGTTGTTGTACTAATGCTTTTGCTTCTTTTTTTCAAACTTTTGTTTGTTTGTTTATTTCCTAAACCATAAGTAGAGAAGGGAGGAAAAGCTTCTACGAGAAAACAGGGATGGTATTTCGGGTTTTGTTGCCCTCACTGGCTTGAAGATGTAGTAGTGTCAACATCCACAAAAAGGTGCCGTTGGCTGCCTTCCCTGAAGATTATCTGGCCCTGTTGGTCAGGAGTCTTGGTTGCAGGGGATATAGACTGAGCTACTTGAAGGAAAAGGGAACATTTTTTTGGCTGCTCTACCTACACTACAGAAGGATAGGAAAGGGGTATCTTGAGGGGTGACTGGAATCAGGGACCTAAAGCCTTATCAGGAATTTTCCTTCTCCTTCTACTTCTCATCTCTGCTTCTCCTTTGGCTTGATCTCTCTCTCTCTCTCTCTCTCTGTTTTTCCTGGGCCACCTGGAACCGCAGCTAGAAATGTGTTAAAAGATAATAATCTAAAAAATAATACAAATGAATCTATATACGAAACAGAAACAGACTCAGACACAGGAAACAAATTTATGGTTACCAAAGGGGAGGGATAAATTAGGAGTACGGAATTAACAGATACACACTACTATATATAAAATAGATAAGCAACAAGGATTTACTGTATAGCACAGGGAACTATATTCAACATCTTCTAATACCCTATAATGGAATATAATCTGAAAAAAATATCAATATATAACTGAATCACTTTGCTGTATACCTGAAACTAACACCATATTGTAAATCAACTATACTTCAATAAAAAAACTAAACTATATTAAACATCTTAAGAGTTTATGTGAGCAAAACTCAATTGGAATAGGGCAGTACCAAACCAGAAGTGGTTAGAAGTACTCCTCCAACAGCAGCTCAGGGAAAGACTTTTATAGACAAAAGGCAGAAGCAAAGTAAGGAAATTTTTGGTTGGCTAAATCTTAAAGCCTGGTTGGCTGTTTGTGATTTGCTGTCTTTAGGTTTCAATTTCATAACCTTGTGGCATTACAGGCTTAGGTTTTGGTTTATTTATATGGCCCTCCTCAGTCTAATGACTTCCTTGTTTAATTAATTTAACAATGGACAATGGAATTTTTGGCCTCAATTACAGTTCTTAGATCAAATTGTTGAAAAAAACTACTCTCTTCTCAAACTTTGGTTTACCCAGGGACATACTTTGATTTGCCTGGTTTGAGGCTTTTCCTTCCTCTTGGAACAATCATTTTGGACATTGGGATGAAGCTTTATAACTGGTCCAGTCTAGGTCACAAGCCCATTCTTTATCCTGAGGCTAAGGGCATGGGCCATGTATCCAGAAGAAGGTAAGAAGGGTTGAGCAGACAAAAATAAGAGCCACTAGAAAGTTTGTCTATGTTCCTCAGTTTGTCCACTTGAAAAGCATATTTGTATTTGGGAATGCCGTGAGTTGAGATTCTCTCCTGACAATATACTAAAAGTGACTATACCAGGTAGATCTTAGTTGTACCATTGCGGGAATGGGTTGGGTGCTGGTGGTGGTCAATTGAATTGCAAAGGAAATGACGTTTATGGTTCTTTGTCTGACATATGAGCACAAAAAAATTTTATGATTGCATTGGGGATAAGCTCCCTTTCTACTCCAAGGAATATTTGAGAGTTTTCTTAAGTATTACCCATGGAAAAATAGTACATTATTGTTAAATGAAAGTCAAATTTTTCTCATTGTTAAAATGGAAAACAAGTCAGCTTGAAGGTGGGGTGTAGCGTGTAGGGTGTGAAAGGGAACATAAAACTGTCCCCTTGCTCCAGAATAGGGAGCAGCAACCTTTTTCTGTAGATGGCTACATAATAAATATTTTTGCCTTTGCAGGGTAGCCAGTCTTTACTTCAACTACACAATTCTACACATGCTCTTCAAGTGGGAAAGCAGCTATAGACAATCTGTAAATGAACAGGCATGGCTGTATTCCAACAAAACTTTATTTACAAATGCAGCATGTGGGCTGTAGTAGTTTATTGACTCTGACATGTACAATATAGGCCTAAGAGATGTGTAAAGTGAAATATTAAGTAAATGCTATGTGTTACTAGCATTTTGAATGTTCTTGAGCAACCTAAGAGTAGATTTGCAGAAGTAGCTGGGTCAGAAGCTTGGTATTAAATAAATATGTTTAAAATGGTAATTCTTAAGTAAAACATAACCCCAATTAAACTACTTACATTACTGAAAAGTGCTTGCAGATTCACTGTTTATTCTATGATGTTAAACAATTTTTCAAGAATGAATATAGCAGAACGCATCAGAGCCCCTGGATGATTTCATGGAGTAGAGCCGCTCACCCACTCTGAACCACTTGCCCGCCTCCAGAAAGTGATGTGAAGGAGAAGGCCCAGGTGGACGAGCATCAGCACAGGGGCACACTTTTCTCCTGGTGCAGGAAGGAGAACAGGAAGCCGTGTGGCTGACAGGGTCTTGTTGCTCTGGCCAGGTGTCAGGCCTGAGTCTCTGAGGTGGGAGAGCTGAGTTCAGGACATTGGTCCACCAGAGACCTCCTGGCTTCACGTAATATCAATCGGCGAGAGCTTTCCTAGAGATCTCCATCTCAATGCTAAGACCCAGCTCCACTCACCAACCAGCAAGCTACAGTGCTGGACACCCTATGCCAAACAACTAACAAGACAGGAACACAATCCCACAATTAGCAGAGAGGCTGCCTAAAATCATAATAAGTTCACAGACACCCCAAAACACATGACCGGATGTGGTCCTGCCCACAAGAAAGACAAGATCCAGCCTCATCCACCAGAACACAGGCACCAGTCCCCTCCACAAGGAAGACTACACAACCCACTGAACCAACCTTACCCACTGGGGCAGACACAAAAAACAATGGGAACTACAAACTTGCAGCCTGTGAAAAGGAGACCCCAAACACAGTAAGTTAAGCAAAATGAGAAGACAGAGAAATACACAGCAGATAAAGGAGCAAGGTAAAAACCCACCCGACCAAACAAATGAAGAGGAAATATGCAGTCTACCTGAAAAAGAATTCAGAGTAATGATAATAAAGAGGATCCAAAATCTTGGAAATAGAAGGGAGAAAATACAAGAAATGTTTAACAAGGACCTAGAAGAACTAAAGAGCAAACAAACAATGATAAACAACACAATAAATGAAATGAAAAATTCTCTAGAAGGAAGCAATAGCAGAATAACTGAGGCAGAAGAACGGATAAGTGACCTGGAAGATAAAATAGTGGAAATAACTACCGCAGAGCAGAAAAAAAGAAGAAAGAATGAAAAGAATTGAGGACAGTCTCAGAGACCTCTGGGACAATATTAAATGCACCAGCATTAGAACTATAGGGGTCCCAGAAGAAGAAGAGAAAAAGAAAGGGACTGAGAAAATATTTGAAGAGATTATAGTTGAAAACTTCCCTAATATGGGAAAGGAAATAGTCAATCAAGTCGAGGATGCACAGAGAGTCCCATACAGGATAAATCCAAGGCGAAACATGCCAAGACATATATTAATCAAACTATCAAAAATTAACTACAAAGAAAAAATATTAAATGCAGCAAGGGAAAAACAACACATAACATACAAGGGAATCCCCATAAGGTTAACAGCTGATCTTTCAGCAGAAACTCTGCAAGCCAGAAGGGTGTGGCAGGACATATTTAAAGTAATGCAAGGGAAACACCTACAACCAAGATTACTCTACCCAGCAAGGATCTCATTCAGATTCAATGGAGAAATTAAAACCTTTACAGACAAGCAAAAGCTAAGAGAATTCAGCACCACCAAACCGGCTTTACAGCAAATGCTAAAGGAACTTCTCTAGGCAGGAAACACAAGAGAAGGAAAAGACCTACAATAACAAACCCAAAACAATTAAGAAAATGGTAATAGGAACATGCATATCGAAAATTACCTTAAATGTAAATGGATTAAATGCTCCAACCAAAAGACAGAGACTGGCTGAATGGATATAAAAGCAAGACTCGTATATATGCTGTCTGCAAGAGACCCATTTCAGACCTAGGGACACATACAGACTGAAAGTGAAGGGATGGAAAAAGATATTCCATGCAAATGGAAATCAAAAGAAAGCTGGAGTAGCAATTCTCATATCAGACAAAATAGACTTTAAAATAAAGACTATGACCAGAGAGAAAGAAGGACACTACATAATGATCAAGGGATCAATCCAAGAAGAAAATATAACAATTGTAAATATTTATGCATCCAACATAGGAGCACCTCAATACATACGGCAAATGCTAACAGCCATAAAAGGGGAAATCGACAGTAACACAATAAGAGTAGGGGACTTAAACACCCCACTTTCACCAATGGACAGATCATTCAAAATGAAAATAAATAAGGAAACACAAGCTTTAAATGGTACATTAAATAGGATGGACTTAATTGATATTTATAGGACATTCCATCCAAAAACAACAGAATACACTTTCTTCTCAAGTGCTCATGGAATATTCTCCAGGATAGATCATATCTAGGATCACAAATCAAGCCTTGGTAAATTTAAGAAAACTGAAATCATATCAAGTATCTCTTCTGACCACAATGCTATGAGACTAGATAGCAATTACAGGAAAAAATCTGTAAAAAATACAAACACATGGAGGCTAAACAGTACACTACTAAATAACCAAGAGATCACTGAAGAAATCAAAGAGGAAATCAAAAAATACGTAGAAACAAGTGACAATGAAAACACGACGACCCAAAACCTATGGGATGCAACAAAAGCAGTTCTAAGAGGGAAGTTTATAGCAATACAGTCCTACCTCAAGAAAGAAGAAAAATCTCAAATAAAAAACCTAACCTTACATGTAAAGCAATTAGAGAAAGAAGAACAAAAAAAATCCAAAGTTAGCAGAAGGAAAGAAATCATAAACATCAATCAGAAATAAATGAAAAAGAAATGAAGGCAACAATAGCAAAGATAAATAAAACTAAAAGCTGGTTTCTGAGAAGATAAACAAAATTGATAAACCATTAGCCAGACTCATCAAGAAAAAAAGGGACAAGACTCAAATCAATAGAATTAGAAATGAAAAAGGAGAAGTAACAACTGACACTGCAGAAATACAAAGCATCATGAGGGATTACTACAAGCAACTATATGCCAATAAAATGGACAACCTGGAAGAAATCAACAAATTCTTAGAAAAGCACAACCTTCTGAGACTGAACCAGGAAGAAATAGAAAATATAAACAGACAAATCACAAGCACTGAAATTGAAACTGTGATTAAAAATTTTCCAACAAACAAAAGCCCAGGACCAGATGGCTTCACAGGTGAATTCTATCAAACAATTAGAGAAGAGTTAACACCTATCCTTCTCAAACTCTTCCAAAATATAGCAGAGGGAGGAACACTCCCAAACTCATTCTACGAGGCCACCGTCACCCTGATACCAAAAACAGACAAAGATGTCACAAAGAAAGAAAACTACAGGCCAATATCACTGATGAGCATAGATGCAAAAATCCTCAACAAAATACTAGCTAACAGAATCCAGCAGCACATTAAAAGGTTCCTACTCCATGATCAAGTGGAGTTTATCCCAGGAATGCAAGGATTCTTCAATATATGCAAATCAATCAATGTGATACACCATAGTAACAAATTGAAGGAGAAAAACCATATGATCATCTCAATAGATGCAGAGCAAGCTTTCAACAAAATTCAACACCCATTTATGATAAAAACCCTCCAGAAAGTAGGCATAGAGGGAACTTACCTCAATATAATAAAGGCCATATATGACAAACCCACAGCCAACATTGTTCTCGATGGTGAAAAACTGCAACCATTTCCACTAAGATCAGGAACAAGACAAGGTGGCCCACTCTCACCACTATTATTCAACATAGTTTTGGAAGTTTAGCCACAGCAATCAGAGAACAAAAAGAAATAAAAGGAATCCAAATCGGAAAAGGAGAAGTAAATCTGTCACTGTTTGCAGATGACATGATACTATACATAGCAAATCCTAAAGATGCTACCAGAAAACTACTAGAGCTAATCAATGAATATGGTAAAGTAGCAGGATACAAAATTAATGCACAGAAATCTCTTGCATTCCTATACACTAATGATGAAAAATCTGAAAGAGAAATTAAGGAAAAACTCCCATTTACCATCGCAACAAAAAGAATAAAATCTCTAGGAATAAACCTACCTAAGGAGCCAAAAACCTGTATGCAGAAGACTATAAGACACTGATGAAAGAAATTAATGATACAAACAGATGGAGAGATATACCACATTCTTGGATTGGAAGAATCAACATTGTGAAAATGACTATACTACCCAAAGCAATCTACAGATTCAATGCAATCCCTTTCAAACGACCAATGAAATTTTTCACAGAACTAGAACAAAAAATTTCACAATTTGTATGGAAACACAAAAGATCCCAAATAGCCAAAGCAATCTCGAGAAAGAAAAACGGAGCTGGAGGAATCAGGCTCCCAGACTTCAGACTATACTACAAAGCTACAGTAATCAAGACAGTATGGTACTGGCACAAAAACAGAAATATAGATCAATGGAACAGGATAGAAAGCTCAGAGATAAACCCACGCACATATGGTCACCTTATTTTTGATAAAGGAGGCAAGAATATACAGTGGAGAAAAGACAGCCTCTTCAATAAGTGGTGCTGGGAAAACTGGACAGCTACATTTAAAAGAATGAAATTAGAACACTCCCTAACACCATACACAAAGATAAACTCAAAGTGGATTAAAGACCTAAATGTAAGTCCAGACACTATAAAACTCTTAGAGGAAAACATAGGCAGAACACTCTATGACATAAATCACAGCAAGATCCTCTTTGACCCACCTCCTAGAGAAAGGGAAATAAAAACAAAAATAAACAAATGGGACCTAATGAAACTTAAAAGCTTTTGCACAGCAAAGGAAACCATAAACAAGACAAAAAGACAACCCTCAGAATGGGAGAAAATATTTGCAAACGAAGCAACTGACAAAGGATTAATCTCCAAAATATACAAGCAGCTCATGCATCTCAATATCAAAAAAACAAACAACCCAATCCAAAAATGGGCAGAAGGCCTAAATAGACATTTCTCCATAGAAGACCTACAGATTGCCAACAAACACATGAAAGAATGCTCAACATCACTAATCATTAGAGAAATGGAAATCAAAACCACAATGAGGTATCACCTCTTGGTCAGAATGGCCATCATCAAAAAGTCTAGAAACAATAAATGCTAAAGAGGGTGTGCAGAAAAGGGAACCCTCTTGCACTGTTGGTGGGAATGTAAATTGATACAGTCACTATGAAGAACAGTATGGAGTTTCCTTAAAAATTAAAAATAGAGCTACCATATGACCCAGCAATCCCACTACTGGGCATATACCCTGAGAAAACCATAATTCAAAAAGAGTCATGTACCACAATGTTCATTGCAGCTCTATTTACAATAGCTAGGACATGGAAGCAACCTAAGTGTCCATCGACAGATGAATGGATAAAGAAGATGTGGCACATATATACAATGGAATATTACTCCACCCTAAAAAGAAACGAAATTGAGTTATTTGTAGTGAGGTGGATGAACCTAGAGTCTGTCATACAGAGGGAAGTAAGTCAGAAAGAGAAAAACAAATACCGTATGCTAACACATATATATGGAATCTAAAAAATTAAAATGGTTCTGATGAACCTAGGGGCAGGACAGGAATAAAAACGCAGACATAGAGAATGGACTTCAGGACGCATGGAGGGGGAAGGGTAAGCTGGCACAAAGTGAGAGAGTAACACTGACATATATACACTACCAAAAGTAAAATAGATAGCTAGTGGGAAGAGGCTGCATAGCACAGGGAGATCAGCTCGGTGCTTTGTGTCCACCTAGAGGGGTGGGATATGGAGGGTGGGAGGGACATGCAAGAGGGAGGAGATAGGGGGATATATGTATATGTATAGCTGATTCACTTTGTTATACAGCAGAAACTAACACCCCATTGTAAAGCAATTATACTCCAATAAACATGTTTTAAAAAAAAGAATATGGCATTAAGATTCAAATCTGATGTAAACCCTTGGAATCAATTGTGTTTTTCACAGGATATGGGCATACATAACTTTTTACCTGTTTTACTTCTGGGACAAAATGGTTACTGACAACATATGTTGTTGAACAAATTTGTTCCTTTATTTGTAATGCTTGTAGTCATGTGAACATGCAATTATTACTTGACATTTGAAATATGTCTCAGTTGAAACGTGAAACTTTTTATGAACTGAAAAACTTGGAAATCCTTCAGGTAGAGGATTATAGTTATGGTATAACTTTCAATATTTCCATTATATCCTTTTATTTTTAATCATTTATTAGATAGCCATAAAAAATCACTTCAAGACTAATCTTCATGTTTGTGTGTTTTTAAATAAATTTATTTATTTTATTTATTTTATTTCTGGCTGCGTTGGGTCTTTGTTGCTGCGCTCGGGCTTTCTCTAGTTGCAGCGAGCGGGGGCTACTCTTCGTGGCGGTGCGTGGGCTTCTCATTGCTTTGGCTTCAGTAGTTGTGGCGTGCGGGCTTGATCAAGCCCCTTGATGTGTTTTCTAAATGTGATGATTATACCAAATAAAGAAATATATTTTCCATATTTCATCAATTGTAAGATGCAGGTTTTTTTTTTTTACATCTTAACATCTCTGGGGACTTACCTGGTGGTGCAGTGGATAAGAATCCGCCTGCCAGTGCAGGGGACACAGGTTCAGTCCCTGGTCCAGGAAGATCCCACATGTCGCGGAGCAACTAAGTCCACGAGCCAGAACTACTGAAGCCTGCACACCCTAGAGACCGCTTGGCTTAACTTCTGAGCCCATGCACCACAACTACTGAAGCCCACATGATCTAGGGCCTGCATGCCGAAACTACTGAGCCAGTGTGCTGCAACTGCTGAAGCTCGTGCACCTAGAGCCCCTGCTTCGCAACAAGAGAAGCCACTGCAGTGAGAAGCCTGCGCACCACAACAAAGAGTAGCTCCCGCTCGCTGCAACTAGAGAAAGCTCGCGCAGCAACGAAGACCCAACGCAGCCAAAAATAATAATAAAAATAATATAACTTTAAGGAAAAGCAAACTAACATCTCTGAAGTTTGGGTTCTTCTAATTATGGAAGA
The DNA here is from genome assembly GCF_965194805.1 of Balaenoptera borealis. Taxonomy (NCBI): domain Eukaryota; kingdom Metazoa; phylum Chordata; class Mammalia; order Artiodactyla; family Balaenopteridae; genus Balaenoptera; species Balaenoptera borealis. Next base: position 53,335,679 of record NC_138877.1, read on the forward strand.
CACCTTACAAATTGACACAATCATGAAACAGTTGTAATTACCTGCATATAATTGGTCTGAACCCCTTTCTTGGAACCTTAATGGTTAAGATCCAGAAAGTCAGCATGAAAATTTACAGTATGAGGGTCAGTATCATGGAAGAAAATTCTTGAGACAATGATGGAGTGCTCTTTTAAGGAATGTGCATGACAGCGTTGACGTCACAAAGGAGTCTTGTGTGGAAAGTCATAGATATCACTGAGGCTGAATCAAAATGTGATTTAGAAGAGTAGGCTCTGAATGCAAAGCTTGGAAATACTTTTCTGATATATTTTGCCGATATATATTTTTTCACATACGCACAAGAGTAATATACAATAAAAATCTGTATCTAAATAAGTCTAAAAGAGCTCTTCCAATAAGTATAAAACATTCTAAGGGATAAAAAAGAACTGTGTCATAGTTTAATTGGAAGCATTTTTTTCCTTCGTGGTATATGATATAATAATATGCAATGACTTATGTGTTAGATGCAATGATTTAAAGTTATATATATGTATATATTGATATATGTGTTTAAATTAGTGAATGACAACTCTTTTTTTTCCTCAGTACAACTTCATTTCTTATATTTGAAGTGATAATTTAAAAATCTTTACTATTCCTATTAAAGAAAAGCTACCTTGTTAACTGGAAAGGCACGGAAACTTCATTGTCCGCTCACTCACTGAACTCTCACTAAGTCCTCTAAAACACAACTTGAAAAGATCCAGCATGAATGCTTAATTTCAGTACCTCAAATTCAAGACCAAAGACACATTTTTCGAAGATCATGGTAGAATGTGATTATCAACATCCCCGTCAGCCTCAGTATCACATTCATGTTTTCTTTTCAAAAAATTTTCATGATTTGTTAGAAATATTTTGCCATGACACCATTTCAGTGGTAATAAGGATAGTTTTGGACCCAATGAATGATGGATTAATCAGAACATTTTGAAAGGCATGTGAGACAATACTGAGGATTTTATAGTTGTATGCTACTCTCTTAATTGTGCTTAGAAGGAAGGATATCAACAGACTTTAACGTTGCATCTATTTATACGAGGCGAAGTAAAGAATTAAATGTAACATATGTTCTTTGTGTGTATGTTCCCCTGGAAAGACAATGTAATTGGGGACCCGCCATCATGTTGTGTCCCTGGCCCTGTTTCTGCTCTTTTTAAGTCCAAGTCCCTTTCAGATCACCAAGTGCCTCATAGTGTATACATCGCTGATGTGATATCATGCAGCCCTATGTCTCCATGTGCTAGGTTTATGTTTTTTTTCCTCATTAGCCTTAATCAAATCTTTTTTTTTGAAAATACGCTTAGACTTTTCAACTCCACCTCTTCCTACCCTTTGTGAAGGGTTGCTAACGAGATCTGTTACCAAATAGCACTTGAGGTGATATGAACCTAACCTGGATTTAAGCAATATCTGCAGGTGGATTGCTTAATGCTTTCCCTTCTCCTACTGCCCTTTTCCTCTCCCCTCTCATTCCAAAAATCAACAAGCCCCGAAACAGAAAGAGGCTGGCTATATTGTACAAGTGCATCTTGCAAATCAGGAGGTACAGATCTCATTGGAAGCCTCCTCCTTGGATCTGTGAGAGATTCTATACTGTCTCTCATAACAAATTCCTTCGATTTAGAAAAAAATTGCCAGGAATCTTGCATTCTTCGAAACTGTGAAGAGGGTTACCTCAGATCCAGCCTCAGAATTGAGCCTGTGCTTGCTTCCAACACTAAATAGCTAGTCTTTGCCAAGAACGTGGCTCCAACTTTTTTTCTCAGATATTTCTCCACATAATTAAAATGGTAACATAGACGGTCACTAGGAACAGTGTGACAACTCATATTATACAAGGATAGTGAGGCCAGAGCTGCTAAAACTGGGCTACACAGCTACAGGTCTCCTTGAGACATGGCTGTATACAGCCAGTTACCTCAGGGCCTCGCACCTTTTAAAAATTGATCTAATTTTCCAAAAATGAACTGAAATTATTTTCTGGTTATGAAAGTTCTATGTGCATGTTGAAGAAAAGTTGGGGAAAAAAATAAACTAATGAAAACAAAACATCCATAATCTTACTACTTGCTGTTTTACATGTTAATACATTTCCTTCCATGATTTTCTCTAGCCTTGTTTTTGTAGATATTTAAAATCAGACAACTTTTACAATGCATGCAGCTTCATTCACCTAACATTCTATCACAAGGTTTTCCAATGTCTTTAGGAAATATTCATACACACATTTGTAATAGCTCTATTATAGGCCATCATCCTGAAAAAATATTAACTCTTCCTTAGTATACTGTTCATTTCATTTGAAGACTTTGTTGTAGCCAAATTTGTAATGTTGAATCCAAGTCCTAGTGATGGCTCACAAGACTCCAGATGACCTGGTGTCCAGGTACCTCTTTCTGAGTTCATCTCCTAGGACTCTGTCTCTCCTCATCCGACTCTGGCCTTCCGGGCCTCTTCTCCAGTTGTTGAACCTGCCAGTCTCCGTGCACCTCGGGCCTTCCCAGCTCACCCTCTGCCAGGAATGTTTTACCCCGGAGAGCTTTATGGCCTTTGCTTGAACTTCACCTTCTCAATGTTTTTCCTGTCAACACTAAAACTTCCACCCACTCACATAATCTCCCCAGCTTTATTTATTTATGTCCTTTTTTTCTTCTCCATAGTATCTGTCACCATCAACACATTTTATATATCTATGTTTGTATGTATGTATTTATGTCTATTGCTCCTACCCCCAACTAGAAGGAATTCCACAGGGACAAACTTTTCATTTTTATTGACTTCTGTATTCCTGATCCATAGACCAGCAGTGCCAGGTCTTTAGTCTTCAATTAACTTGTGTTTAATAAATAAATAAGGGACTTCCCTGGTGGCGCAGTGGTTAAGAATCCACCTGCCAATGCAGGGGACACGAGTTCGATCCCTGGTCCGGGAAGATGCCACATGCTGTGGAGCAACTAAGCCCGTGTGCCACAACTACTGAGCCCGTGTGCCACAGTTACTGAAGCCCGCGTGCCTAGAGCTCGTGGTCCACAACAAGAGAAGCCACCGCAATGAGAAGCCCACGCACCGCAATGAAGAGTAGATCCCTCTCGCCGCAACAAGAGAAAGCCCATGTGCAGCAGTGAAGACCCAAAGCAGCCAAAAATAAATTTTAAAAAATAATAAATAAATGAATTAAAAAAACACTGTAGTAAATGTGTCTGTAAAAGGAACTACCATAATATAGGATATTTCCGTAAGACCCCCTATGAGTGGAATTTTTAGATTTATGAATATTATTTATAATTATTAATAAATTATTTAGAACATTTTTGAAAACTACTCAAAGTTGAGGTATTCCCATGCAATGCTTTTATTTTTCAACTGAATCAAGGAAAATTAATTGTCCTTTTTGGTTTTTTCTTTGCTTTTGAAAGACCTAGATAATTCAGGTAATAACCCAAATCAATCTCTTCCTTTACCTGATAGAGTGGGTTCAAAAAACCAATTAATTCCCTCCACGACTATTTTTTTCTCCAATTCTCTTGCTATGAGTGATGAATCTCCAGAATATTCACATGAAACTTCACTGTTAATATGTCCTGACCCACTATTTTATGCATGTCTTTATTAAAAAGAGTCTTAGCATTATGGAAGTACCCATTTTCAAGATCAAATTTAGAACTTTGGAAATATTGGTACCTAAGAAAAATTGGAACAATTGCTCCTGTAAAAATATATGTTTAGAGTGGTGGGAATATTGTTGGTGTTCTTTCAAAAGCAGAAACTAACATTAGAAATGTTACAGTTTTTTCTTGTGATGAGGACATTTTTTTTATTTTTTGGCCACACCATGGGGCATGTGGGACTTTAGTTCCCCTGACCAGGGATTGAACCCGCACCCCTTGCAGTGGAAGTGTGGAGTCTTAACGCTGCAACACAACTTATCTCTACTTTGGTTAATTTTGTTTTGGCGCCCAGATTACATATATGAAACAGGGACAACTTTCAAACTTCTTGGTAGTACATTATTAAAATCCTATTAATAAATGCCTAGCTATCCATGCCCATCAGTATTCTGCTGCACTTATCTGAAATTTTCTGGAAAGAATTCTTAGAACCTGTCCTTTTTAAAAAACAAAACTTAATGAAGTTACTTGACCAACAAATGTGTGACCAAGTTTGCTGTAGGTCGGAGCTAATGTGATTATTTATGTAAAACCATAATCCATTAGCTTTTGTGTTCTCCAGATTAATTTGTTGTATGGAATATAGCCCAGTTTTGTGTTCTTATTTCCTAATACTTCTGGAAGTACTTGAAATGAGGTTCCAGATTGTCTTGTCACTGAGCAAGGTGAGAGGGTTTTCTCCCTCCGTGTGACGACTCCTTCTCCCTCTCCTCCCCTTTTCCTCGTCCCCTTCTTCCTTCTGCGCGTGCACGCGCACACACACACACACACACACACACGATACATATATATATATATATATATATATATATATATATATATATATATATATATATATATATATATGTATGTCAATAACTGAGTAGATACCATATCAACATCAGGAACTTATCAAGTCACTTCAGCAGGAAATACCTTTCATCTCACTTGATCTCACTGTATTTTAAAATTATTGTTCCTGAGTAAACATGTGAATCCCTGAGGTGAATGTGCCTTTCTGATGACATCTTACCTCTTCACTGTGCAAATCTTTCCTTGGATCTTAAAAGTAGTGAGGGACTCTTATTCATCTCCACTCCAGTTGTGCAAATAGGTTGCCTCTCTCAACACCCATTCCAAACTCCTTCTCGCTTGACTTCTTCTACAAGATTGAGAGGAAAAAGTAGCACTCAAGATCCCATCTCCTGTAAGCCAGAGCAATGATGTAGCATAGTTCTAGGCAAGTAGATGGGGAGGGAAGTTCTGAGGGAGGCCTTCCCTCCTTTTCTTGACAAATAGAAAGGCAAACCTTGAAGGAAAGGTATTTTACCCTCCCCTTTGCACACTTCCTTTTTCTTGTCTGCAATGCCAGAGGTTTAGCAGCTGTTTTATGACCATGAGGATGAGAGTCATATGCTAGAGAATGGCAGGACAGAAAAATAAAAGCATCCTGATTCCTAGGGCAGTGGGATTCTTGTTATTTGAGAAACATTCGCCTCTTCCTTTGGTCATTGTTTGCTTGGTTCTTTGATATTTACAACCAAGCTCGACCCTAACTCACCCACACGTCTTACTATCACCCCTCTCCTCACTGTACTTGTTTTCTTCTGAGGTAGTGTTGGGCTGTCATATCTTCACGTCCTACACTCTGAGGGGCTACCAGCCAGAGCAACTGATGCTTTTCTATTCCCACTTCCCACTTGAGGCACAGAATGTCCAAAAAAAAAAAAACCAGTGGAGTGGCAGGGATCATGGTGAGTGCAAATTCTAACTTATTTTACTGCTACCCGATCTCTTTCATTTGTTTATTTTGAACTCTTTTGCGCAGAGAGTAATTTTTGCTGTCCTCTGCACAGCTCTCAGTCACTGAATGCCTCTCTATGGTAACATGATCTGCATTTTTCACTTGTTTCACCTAGAAGTATACCCAAGCAACTATTTTTATATTAACTACAGATCTATAATGAAAATATCTCATAATGTAATCATGGAGGGGCAGATTTATTATTTAGAGCCATAATCACATTCCAGAGGAGCAGGATGATACAGGATTTGATAAATTTGGATTATGCAAATGTAGGCCTGTAATGAAATTTGGACAAGAGGCTATAAGAGAGTGAGGAACATCAGGGGTTACACAGAAAGAACAGCTAAGGAAGAGAAAGGGCCACATGAGGAAGGAAAGGCCAGAGAGGTGGTTTGGATTGGAGACTTAAATTGGGTAAAACGGTCACGGGGAAAAAATATCACAGCCATTCGGGTAGCCAGAGGACTTTGGAATAATATGGATGTAGTATTTAGTTTGAATGGATGCCCTGCTTGAATGTAAAACCTCGTATATATCTTCCCCCATCTTCAGTTAAATTTGCTACCTTCCTAAATGATTTGGGGAGGGGAACTACTGTCGCCCTTGGTTCAACCCATGACAGATAGATATTGGGAAAGTAGAATAACTCCATAAATTCAACTGAAACTGCTGCTGACAGCCGACATTCTAAGGCTTCCAGAAAATCACTGAAACCGTGTGGAGTAAGGTTTGAGGCAATGCCTGCCTTAAAGAGCCATGTAAAACCCAGGTGGTGTGTTAGTTAACCATTCATAAGAATGATTAAATGATATTAACAGTTAGAAGAGTCTATCCTAATAGAAAGGTGTAGAGTTTTGCTCAAACATTCTTGTAGATTTGAGAAAGTTTGGGGAGAAAACTTTTGTTTTTCCCTAAAACTTTGCCCTTTTTTTCCTATATATAATGTAAGCTTAAGAGTGGAGGAATGGGGGACTTCCCTGGTGGTCCAGTGGTTAAGAATCTGCCTTCCAATGCAGGGGATGTGGGATCAATTCCTGGTCGGGGAACTAGGATCCCACATGCCACGGGGCAACTTAAGGCCCCATGCCACAACTACTGAGCCTGCATGCCATAACTACTGAGCCTGCGCACCACAACTACCAAGCCTGCGTGCCATAACTAGCGAGAAGCCTGAGCGCTGCAACTAAGACCCGATGCAGCCAAAAATGAATAAATACATAAATAAATACATAAATAAATAAATAAATAAACCTTAAAAAAAAAAAAAGAGTGGAGGAACTATGTCTGTTTTGCTTTCCAATAGATTCCCAGGATCCAGGGCAGTGCCAGTCATACAGTAGTCTCAATAAACACTTTGGTTAAATAAAATTAATTTAGAAATACATTTTAAAGATATGAAATTAGGAGAATATAGAATTGATAAGGAGCTTTGACTTTTTTTGCTCCAAGTGCCATTTAAAGATAATACCTTATTTAAAAATTCTATTGGAGGCCCAGAATGTACATTTCTATAGATGCATTTAGATCCTTTGATGAAGCAGCACAAAACTTTCTACAGTATCCTACTTCTACATTGGATGAAAAATGTCACTTTCGGTTGTCAGTTGTCACTTTTTTTTTTTTTCACGATTGGTTTGCCAAACCTCATTCATGGTAGAGTTTTTGTTTCTTACCCTTTGCATTTATTTTGAAGCTAAAATACAATGCTATTTTTAATGAATTTGGAATTCATGGTTCAAGAAATTTTAAGCAAGTCAATGTAAATATAAGTAACTATAAATCATGGAAACTTAGAAATAATCTGTTTTAATCACTTTGACTTAAGGCCAGCCCACTCTGAAATGCTGTCACAATTGCTTTTATCACATGTTCTCAGCGTTGTTAATAGAAAAGCACAACTGATATACATACTTCAAATAAAAGATTATTAGTGTCTGAATATAGACTACTACGTATGCAAGTATTTTCTTGAAAAATCCTGGTATTTCTCGGTATGTTTTACTGCAAACTTCTTTCTCCCCAATTTTTCCCACATACTTCATTATCTGAAGATGACTATGTCCCTCAAAAGCAATAGAGGCCATCAGACAAACACTTTCTCAATTGAACTTTATGTTTTCCCTTCTAAATTATGAATCAATTTCAGTGTTTTCCATTGGTTTCAAAATCCAAGAGAGGTGATGGATTGTATCAATGTAAATATCCTGGCCACTATATTCCACTATAATTTAAAAAAAATCACTGTTGGAGAAACTGATTAACGTGTACAATTTATCTGTTTATTTTTTTAAACAACTGCATGTGAATCTACAATTATCTGAATAAAAATTTCAATTGAGATAAAATCCAAGAGAAGTCTGTTTCCAGGCAAGAGAGGTTGACTTTGGAAATGCAGGCCAGTGGTGATAGTTAATGTAAAATACAATCTGGATTATTAATTAATTGATTAATTAATTAATATGTTGCAATATGCGATGTCTTTCTGCTACCTGAAGATAATCCCTACCACTTTACTTTAGATTTATCTCTTCTTTCAATGAGAGGATATTTCTCCTTTGAATAATTCCTGCTTTACCAAGTCTTCCATTTTTCTTTTTTGAATATTATAGTGGCATTACTTAATTGTTCCCCAAATTTATTGTTTTATTGCAACTTCCAAAGCTGCTAATTTCTGATTTTGTGAATCTGTGTGGCTTCTTTCAAAATTAGGCCTCCTGGAAGTCGAGAGAAGATATTTTGTTAAGGAATGTCTTCTGCCTACAGACTGTTATCAAACATGACTTGAAATCTGATTATCTGGTTTCTTGTAGGGTTTGGAAATACCAAATTCCTGACCCCAAGCTGAGGTTAACATAAGCAGAAACAGGGAGGGAAAGGACTTAGTAAGAGATAAATTTAGGGTACAGGAAGGGCCTGATTTACCAACCTTCTTCCCAGGTCCTCTGTTGAGCCTTCTTGGTTCCCCACCAGGAGGCAAGGGGCCCATTATATTTGCCTTGTCAGTTCTGTGGTTTTGGGTGGAAACTATTATACTGAGGGCTAGGAGTATGGGAGAAACCAAACCTGGGCCACTAGGAAACAGAAACTTCTAGGCCCAGGTCTGGGTTTAACAACTCTAACCAGATAACATCTGTGGCTTTAACTACTAGCCCTGTTATGGGGCAGAAACAAATTGGTAAGAATCTTTCTCAGTTACCTTAGAGACCAGTATTACCAATAAAATCCAACCAAGCCTGGCTAAAAATAGCCTATATTTGCTCAACCCCCATCTATTCGTAGACCCCAAATTCACACTGTGAGAATGTTGACTGCTAAAGCAGTCAGCTGTCAGACAAAGCAGCCATTCCACTGTCCATCTCTGATGTTACAATGGAGAGAAACGGAATGAAACTCCCCAGAAAGCTGTCCTAGGAACTGTTCCATTTAATAATGAGTAGAGACCACTGTTGACTTCGATTCTCCTTTTCCCCCAAGTGGGAGGTTTTATTGCAATGATCCTGTTCCCCCCTCCACTAGTAGGTTCTGGATATTATGTTGTGGACAGCTGCTCAGTTGCTGTAGGTACTTGAATACTTCCTCTTGGAAAAGATTGCCCCTGACACAGAGACCCTGGGCATGTCCTAGATGAAGTAACTGGAAAGGCTTTTGAGTTCACTTCATTTGGGGGAAGCAGGGAGTATATTTCACACAGGCATCAGTATTTTTGAAAGTGTGCATCTTGGATGAAAGGTGTATTTGGATGCCGGTTGTTGTAACCAAAGGCGTGGACTGTAATGGAATCACCTTTTGGTTTTCTCCCTGCATCTTTGCCCTCCTTTTCCCTTCTCCCACCAGCAGTCTCTCATTGGGGAAACCATGAGGTCCCAAGGAAGCTGATCCCATTGCTGACTCTAGTGACTAGTTTTCACTAGAGAAGCAGAAACTTATCAAACCATTCTTAAAGCTGACTCTACTTCTGGATCATTTTACTTTAAAGAGTCAATAAATTCTCTTTGTTGTTTAAGCAACTCAAGTTGGATTTCATATTTGTCACATAACAGAAAAACATATTCACTGCTCAAATCTCTTTCTGAAAAGAAAAAAAATGAATCGTTAGCTTCTGTCTCCTTTTATTTTTTATTTTTTTTAATGTCTTTATTGGAGTATAATTGCTTTACGATGGTGTGTTAGTTTCTGCTTTATAACAAAGTGAATCAGCTATACATATACATATATCCCCATATCTCTTCTCTCTTGTGTCTCCCTCCCTCCCACCCTCCCTATCCCACCCCTCTAGGTGGTCAAAAAGCACTGAGCTGATCTCCCTGTGCTATGCGGCTGCTTCCCACTAGCTATCTATTTTACATTTGTTAGTGTATACATGTCCCTGCCACTCTCTCACTTTGTCCCAGTTTACCCTTCTCCCTCCCCGTATCCTCAAGTCCATTCTCTAGTAGGTCTGCATCTTTATTCCCGTCTTGCCACTAGGTTCTTCATGACCTTTTTTTTTTTTTTTTAGATTCCATATATATATGTGTTAGCATACGGTATTTGTTTTTCTCTTTCTGACTTACTTCACTCTGTATGACAGTCTCTTGGTCCATCCACCTCACTACAAATAACTCAGTTTTGTTCCTTTTAGCTATCATTTTATTATTTTTCTCTTTAAAACTACAGTTGTTGAAAATATAATGTTTGCTTTTTCTCGGCAATTCCTCTTCTTTTGTCTACTTGACAAACCACTGATTTCTGCTTTCCACCTTCATCACTGTGTAGACACAGCTATTGACAAGGACATAGATGGCTTGCAAATAGTCAAATCAGTGGACATAGTTCAGTTATTAACTGATTCTTTCTCTTCATTGGTGTCAGTTGATACAAACATATTTTCTTTCTTCCTTGACCTTCTTAAAACCCCTCTCCCATTACTTTTTTTTTTTTGGCCACACCTCACGGCTTGTGGGACCTTAGTTCCCTGACCAGGGATTTAACCTGGGCCGTCGGCAATGAGAGCGCAGAGCCCTAACCACCGGACTGCTAGGGAATACCTCCCATTCCTTTTTCAAATTTAACTTTCAAACAGCTTCTGCTCAATCTTTTTGCTTTCTCCTCTTCTTTTTATGTTGTCCAAAGTTTCACTGATGCTATTTCCCATTCCCTTGGCTTTTAAGCTAGTCAAACCTTACCCTACATCTTTATATAAATTATAAACATTTTCCTAGTTTTTGCCACTCCCCAGGACTCCTTCCTCTCCCAATAGTCTTGTTTCTAACCTAACTCTTACCTCTGTGACTTGAACCTTTATTTTAATCTCTGAATACCTTGAACTTGATATTCTTACATGTGTTTGCGTTATCTAAATTGCAGCATAGTCCTATGAATTTATACTTGGCTTATTATTTTCTTTCTCATTTTTTCCTGTTGCATTGGTTAGGAATTTCCTGTCCTATTTGGTCCTTATTAGTCAGGGTTCTCCAGAGAAACAGAACTAATGAGGTATGTATATATATATATATATATATATATATATATATATATATATACACACATATATATACACACACACACACACACACACACACACACACAGAGATATATACAGAAAGAAATTTATTTTCAGAGATTGGCTCATATGAGCCAATGAGACAATTTTTTTCCTCTTTGGCTGTGCTGTGCAGCTTGCGAGATCTTAGTTCCCTGACCAGGGATTGAACCTGGGCCATGACAGTGAAAGCCCAGAAACCTCACCACTAGGCACCACGGAACTCCCCTCCAATGAGCCAATTATTAAGAAGAAATCCCAGGATCTGCCATCCACAAGCTTGAGGCTCAGGGGTACAGTTCCAGTCCAAACCTGAAGGCCTAAGAACCAGGAGCGCTGATGGCCCATGGGAGGAGATGGATGTCCCAGATCAAGCAGGAAGCACATTTGCCCTTCCTCTGCTTTTTTGTTCTATTCAGGCTCTTAACAGATTGGATGATGCCCACCTGCATCAGTGAAAGCAATCTTCTTCACTCAGTCTACTGATTCAAATGCTAATCTCTTCTGGAAATACCCTCACAGATACATCCAGAAATAATGTTTACTAGCTATCTGGGTATTTCATAGTCCAGTCAATTTGATGCATAAAATTAACCATCAGAGATCTATAGAATACAATCCTTTCTTCATCCTTCCTCCACCTTAAGACAGGGAAAGATGGAAGGATTGAACATAGATTTATTTTCCTTCTTATCACCTCTTGTGCATCAATTAAAGCTAGCTATGTTGCGGCAATAGTTAAATCCTAGGAGGCCAGTGGAAACTAAGAGAAAGCTGGAAAGGTGGTTTTATAACTGTAATCAGTTTTTTACGTCAACACAGCCTGCATCTTTAACCAGTGGTATTGGTTTGACCTGAGGCAACAAAGATCAAAATAGGGTTAAAAGCCAAGGAAGGAGCTGGTAGAGTCCCTTGTTGGTCAAGTAGATCCTAAGTGGGTGGCTGGAATAGGGCTCTGTTTCTTTAGAACCCATACACTCAGGGTGGTCTTGGGGGAAAATGGAGAAAGCCCACATATAGAATAGATCTATATGGGAGTGTTAGTGACAGATAGCTAGTCCCTTCTTTGTGCTGCTTTTAGAGATTTGCCCTCTGAAAGAATTGTCTGCAATGTAGAGGGGTGTGTTATTTTTCAAACCTTGCAGGTAGAGGTTGCCAGCAAAGAATGTAGGGCCTGGATCTTGGGTTAGAAACTTGAGGCAGGTGATAATTATTTGAAATCGTTACTCATCGAGAAGGAGCTGCCAAAGACAAGCAAATGATTTTCAAGGGGCTCTACGTGTCCAGGGGAACTAGAAAGAGTAATTGAAGTCATACCATCTCATCAAGAAAGGAACTGTGGTCCAAAATGATGTGATTTATTTTCTAGGCTTTTCTTCCTAAGCTCATCTCTTAAATTATGGTATTCTCCAGATGTCCATCCTCGACCCACTGTTCTCATGCTGTGAACTCTTCCAGAGTGATCTCATTTCCTCTCATGATTTCAGTTCCTGATGACTTCAATTCTCTATCTTTATCCTTGACATTTTCCCACAGATTCATACTTCCATCCATCTGTCTGCTCTATATCTCCCATAACATCGTCTTAAAGACTCAAACTCAACTTTTATAAAACGGTAATTACTCCCATCACCACGAATATACTCCCTTCCTCATCTGTCCAACTCCTTTATTATTATTATTTCCCTCTTCTTCATTGTGTTCGGAAGTACTGAAAACACCTCATTTATCCAGGCTAAAGACTGTCCTCTGTGACTCTTTCTTCTCTTTATCCTACCGTTTGATAAATTCCTATGAATTTTAACTCCTATTTTTCCACCCTCTCTTCTCCTTTCCATCATGACACCCTTGCTCGAATTCAGGCCACTATCCTCTTTTATCCCAAATTATCACAACAACCTCTTAACTGGTCTGTGTCAGTCAGAATTTTCACTGTAAGGAATGGAAAACGACTATTTGGCTAGCTCAAGCAGAAGAGAATATTCCATACAGGTTTGGGAATACTTAGAGAATCAACAGGCTAGTTGGAGAACATGATTCAGAAAATGCATGGGAACCGATGGGGTCTAGTCAGCTGGGGACACAGCCAAGGTGAAGTATCAGAACAGACTGTTTAGGAAGTCACCACTAGCACTGGCCCTGCAGAAAAAAAGCACCATTCTCACATTTGGTCCTGCCAACACTCTGGCCCCTGGCCCCTGCTGTTGTTGAATGCCACTAGCTGTCCCTTCACATTATTTACTCCATATTCAAAACCCTGAGTGTGAGTGTCAAATCAGCCTACCCTAAACTGCATGCCAATGCCTTAGGCACTGGAAGATGGGGAGAAAAAAAACTTTGTCCTCCTTCAGTTGCTGTGGGGCATTTCTCTTAAATAGGAAATATTGAAAAGTTGGGTAGCAAGAATAATAACAAAAATAAAGGTCCAATAAGTGAACTCTCCTTCTAGTCATTTTTCCCTCTAATCCATCTTCCTTTGGAGACCAGGGGGAAGAAAGGAGACAGAAGTACGCATGAGGACGTTGCTACAGAAATGAGGCAAGAAATTATGGGCTCCTGAAGTAAAGTTGTGACAGAAGACTGTGGAGAAGTGGGCTAGATGAGAGATATATGGGGGCTTGAATCATCAGGGATTTGTGATTTATAGATGTGTGGGGTGAGAGAGATAGAGAAATTGAGATTTCTTAAGCAATCAGGAAAGGATGAGAGATTTCTTTAATTTTGGATGTATTTAATTTTGGGGCTTGTGGGAGAGTCAGTGAAGATGTTAAGTAGATAGCTATGTGAGTCTGGGGTTCAGAGGACAGAGCAACACTGGAAATATATTCTTATGAGCCATTAACATAAAATTGACAATTAAAGTGGTAGGAGCTGTTGCAATCACCCAGGGGTAGCACACAGAGTAAAGATGCCCAACTCCATTGAAGCCTGACAAACAGGTCTCTCTCTGGCAGCCATTCAGAGACGCTTGGACCACATCACCTCAATTCTTTCAGATTTAGCACTTGGCTCACTGCTTCTCTTGTGTTGACATTAATCCTGCCAAACTCTTGGTGATTTCAATGTACCTCTCCTGAGTTTATTTCCATCACACTGGTCTCTCAAATCCTTGATCTACTCATTTCCAAAGATTTTGTCCTTAACTCCACATCAGCTACTCACTTTCTGTTGTCAGACCCTGCATTGGTGTTTTGCAACCAGGACCAGTTGTCTTAAGCAGCATTTCTTTTAAATGAAATTGAAAATATCAACATGCTTCATATATACTTAGTGTATAAACTGGGTTATACATTAATCCTGTCTTATTGTATACAGGATTTACAATTGTTCACATATGGTAAAAGGAGAAAAGGCAGATTAAAAGGAGGATGGCAAGCTTGGGTGGGGTTATTTTGAATTTTTAATGGATTACAAAAGCCTGGTCTTCAAACAAGGACAAGGACAGGAATAATGTCTTTGAGTAGTCAAGAGGAAATGAAATTCAATACTCAAAGTATTATTTGGGCTATTCTCTCTTTTTACTATATGACCGATTTTCTTTGTCCACAAGATTATTTTCATCTGCATAGAAAGATGGAGTAAACTCTTTTGTCTGAAAAAAAAAAAATGCCCCCAGGTGACTGTACATCCTACTCTACACAGTTTTCTGTGCTCATTATTTCCTTTCCTTCTTTCTTTGCTGCTGATTGGACCACGGCAGTTAGACTCTCATCTTCACCTCTCTTATTAAAGTTACAGAGATCTCTGTTTTACAAACCTAAGACCATTTGATCTTACTTAATTCATAAGCCATGTTTGACGTTGCTGATCACCATCTATTTTTTGAAACCCTCTCCTTGCTTAACCTGATTCTTTACCATCTCCCCGCTCTCCCCACACTTCACGGGCCACTCATCTGTAACATTTCACTGTGCTACCCACTTCCTCCTGCTCAAAATAGGTGCTTCCTGTGGCTTCAGTGTCACCAGCCCTTCTGGTTTATTTGCCTCCTCTTTGGAGACTATACAGTTTTCTTTACGAACTTCTCTTATTATTATTCTTTAAATCCTCAAATATCATGGTTCCTTCAGAGATCTCTTCTTATTCATACTTTTGCCATGGATGGACATTATCATCAGTGTTGGGATGTGGCAGTGAACCAAATAAGCAGGGTTCGTTTACATTAAGTACGATCTGGTGGGAAGCAACAGAAAATAGACACATAAGCAAAAAATATGGAGGCAAGTGGGACAATGGAAAATAAAGCATAATGAGAGAGTACAGAGTTACTTGATGAGGAGGCCGTTTTATGTGGGTACCAGGGAAGGTCCTGAAAGAAGTGAGGGAAGTTACAGGTTATAATTTGGAAATGAGCATTTCAGAAAGATGTAACAACAATATGCAAAGAACCTCAAGTTAGGAGGGTGCCTGGTATGTACAAGAAAAAGCAAGGAGGCCAGTGTATCTAGAGTGGAAACAGAGAGAAAGAAATGGTAAGGTAAGGAGTGGGTGAGAAGATAGAGGACCATATCAAGGGGATCCTTGTGACTCATAATAAAAACTTCAGATTTTACTCTGAGATATAAAACCACAGGAGAACAGCTCGTGCAGCTCAATATCAAAAACAAACAAACAACCCAATCAATAAAATGGGCGGAAGACCTAAAGAGACATTTCTCCAAAGAAGACATACAGATGGCCAACAAACAGGTGAAAAGATGCTCAACACCACTAATTATTAGAGAAATGCAAATCAAAACTACAGTGAGGTATCACCTCACACCAGTCAGAATGGCCATCATTAAAAAATCTACAAACAACAAATGCTGGAGAGGGTGTGGAGAAAAGGGAACCCTCCTACACTGTTGGTGGGAATGTAAATTGGTATAGCCACTATAGATAACAGTATGGAGGTCCCTTAAAAAACTAAAAATAGAACTACCATGTGACCCAGCAATCCCACTACTGGGCATATGCCTTGAGAAAACCATAATTCAAAAAGACACATGCACCCCAATGTTCACTGCAGCACTATTTACAATAGCCAGGCCGTGGAAGCAACCTAAATGTCCATTGACAGATGAATGGATAAAGAAGATGTAGTACAAATATACAATGGAATATTACTCAGCCATAAAAAGGAACGAAATTGGGTCATTTGCAGAGACGTGGATGGACCTAGAGACTGTCGTACAGAGTGAAGTAAGTCAGAAAGAGGAAAAACAAATATTGTATATTAACGCATATATGTGGAATCTAGAAAAATGGTATAGATGATCTTATTTGCAAAGCAGAAATAGAGACAGGTGTAGAGAACAAATGTATGGATACCAAGGGGGAGGGGGGGTGGGATGAATTGGGAAATTGGGATTGACATATATATACTATCGATACTATGTATAAAATAGATAACTAATGAGAACCTGCTGTATAGCACAGGGAACTCTACTAAATGCTCTGTGGTGACCTAAATGGGAAGGAAATCCAAAAAAGAGAGGATATATATATATGTATAGCTGACTCATTTTGCTGTACAGCAGAAACTAACAACATTGTAAAGCAACTATACTCCAATAAAAATTAATTTAAAAAGTTCTATTTGATTCACCCTACTGCTTATAAGGTATTTACTAATTTGAACAATAAGGCGTCATGTAGCTGGAATCAAATTGATAGTTCTGCCTTTATTTTAAAAAATACATGATCTTTTTTGCTTTAAAAGAAACACAGGAGAGTTTTGATCAGCAAGGGCCTAAGTCTTAAGGTTTAATTTTGATAAGCGAAACTGAATGGCCTTAGTGACAGTTGAGTGGGGGAGGAAAAAACTGAATGAGTAACCAATTAAGAGGTTACTGAAATTGGTCCTATGAAAATATGGCAGTTTGCACAAGGTGGGTAGTGAGAGAGATGATAAGCACTGGTCAAATTCAGGATATATTTCAATGATAGAGTTGACAAGAGTTCTTGATGATTTGTGTGTAAAGTTTGAATTTTTGGACTGAGCAACTGGTGGAATGGAGCTGCCATTAACTGCGATGGGTGTGACTAGAGGATAAGCAGGTTAGGGGAGGGTACTGGGGTATCAAGAATTTGTTTTTGCTCACTTTAAGTTTGTCCTACTTGTTAGACATCCAAGTGTATATGTCCAGTAAGCAGGTGGGTGTATGATTCTGGAGTTTAAGGGAGAAATCCATGCTGGAAATATACATTTGGCTATTTTCAGATGAGAGTTGAAGCCATGGAACTAGAGGAGAATCCAGAATCACCTAGGAAGGGAGTGTTAGATATAAAATGTGAAAGTCAGGGCCCCCATCCCTGTTTTTGTCTCTTCTAGCAGGGGTGGCCCTACTGAGCTCCCAGTCTTTGCTCTCATTCCACTCCTGTTGCTTCCTGAGCCTCAGCAACGTCAATGCCATTAACTCTGATGTCAGTGTGGAGCCCTCAAGTGCCTCTGACACTGAGTAGGCATTGGAGCTAAAGCTAATGGAATATCAGGAGGTTTCTAGTTAGGAGAAATAGATTGGACTTCAAAGGGTAAAAGACTGCATTTAACACTTGGAAAGGTGCTCAACATCGCTCATTATTAGAGAAATGCAAATCAAAACCACAATGATGTATCACCTCACACCAGTCAGAATGGCCATCATCCAAAAGTCTACGAATAATAAATGCTGAACGGAGTGTGGAGCAAAGGAGACCCTCCTACCCTGTTGGTGGGAATGTAAATTGGTGCAGTCACTATGGAAAACAGTATGGAGGTTCCTTAAAACACTAAAATAAGGCTATCTTCTAGAGGCTTTAGGGGAGAAGCCATTACCTTACTTTTTCTAGCTTCTGGAGCCTAGCTTCTGCTTTCCTTGGATTGTGACCCCTTCTTCCATCTTCAAAACTCATTATCCCAATCTCTGGTTCTATTATCACATCTCCTTATTCTAACTTTGACTCCTCCTGTTTCCCTCTTGTAAGCCTCATGATTATATTGGGCCCACCCAGATAAACCAGGATAATCTCTCCATCTCAAAGTCCTTAACTTAATCATATGTGCAAAGTTCCTTTTGCTAGGTAAGGAAAAATATTCACAGTTCTAAGGATTAGGACATAGGTGTCTTTAGGGAGGGCATTATTTTCTCTACCACAGTAACTATTGACCTGACTTTTAATTATATAGATTAATTTTCCTATTTTTGAATGCAATGTAAATGCAATCTTTATACAAACTTAACCTTAGGTGTCCAACGTCGTTCACTCAACATTGTATTTGTGAGGTTTATCCACATTATTGTGCACAGCAGGAGTTTGACAATTTTTAATGCTGTATGATATTCTATTGTAGTAATATACCACAATGTATTTATCTGTTCTACTGCTGATGAGTTCTTAAATTTGTATTGTTTTTAGCTATTATGCATAATATTGTTATAAATCATCTTGTGCATTTCTTCTAAAAAAAAAAGTAAAATAAAATAAAAAGAGGGCTATCATATGATCCAGTAATCCCACTCTTGGGTGTATATCCAGAAAAGATGAAAACTCTAATTTAAAAAGATACATTCACCCCAGTGTTCATTGCAGCGCTATTTACAATAGCCAAGACATGGACGCAACCCAAGTGACAATTTACAATAGCCAAGACATGGACGCAACCCAACAGATGAATGGATAAAGAAGATGTGGTATATGTACATGATGGAATATTACTCAGCCATAAAATAGAATGAAATATTGCCATTTGCAGCAACATGGATGGACCTAGAGAATATCATACTAAGTGAAGTAAGTCAGACAGAGAAAGACAAATATTATATAACTTATATGTGGAATCTAAAACATAATACAAATGAATCTATATACAAAGCAGAAACAGACTCACAGACATAGAAAACAAACTTGTGGTTACCAAAGAGGAGAGGGAGGAGGGGAGGGATAAATTAGGAGAATGGGATTAACAAATGTTTACAAACTACTATATGTGAAATAGATCAGCAACAGGGATTTACTGTATAGCACAGAGAACTGTATTCAATATCTTATAATGACCTATAATGGAAAATATTCTGAAAAAATAGATACAACTGTATTACTTTGCTGTACATCTGAAACTAACACAATATTATAAATCAACTATACTTCAATTAAAAAAAAGACTGCCTTTAAAATATGGAGCCGGAGCTTTGTCCATGGAGCACTGCCAAATCCTTTCAGAGGCTGCCTTGCTAAGAAGGAAGTGGGAGGATGAGAGCTATTAACAATGCAAGGTCATGCCGGAGGCTCCCTGGGACGCTGACACCTTTGTGAAAATGCTTGCAGGATTATCAGGCTGGGCTAGACTCCTGATGAAGGAGTGTATCCAGCTCCCTGGTGGATCTTTTTTTGTTATACCCAAAGAGAATCATTTGAGGAATGTGTGGGAATTGGAGCCTGGAATTACATACTTTTGGTCTCCCCCATTTTGGCTTGTGGTAATATTAAATCTTCTCCCTTCGTTGCTGCTCCTATGTTGCCTTTGGCTAGCATCCCGTCTGAGGTCATGTGCCTTCCGGGTTCTGACAGGAGGTGCAAGGGGCTAATCTCCACATCAGCAGTGTCAGTGGGAGCCTACCTGGTGGCATGGATATCGAGAAGATGCCAGCTAGCAGAGTCACACTTATTGCTTTAGAGTTTGAAGTCTTATCTCGACTCATCATCTTCTCAAAGGCCCGTATTTGTGTATTTAGGGAAAAGGATATGTTTTAATAAAGTTAAGGAAGTAATAAAATACAACAAATAACAAAAACTGATTGGTATCTTCTGAATGAAGATACCAATCATCTGAAATATATAATAACAGACTGCTAAATTAACTATCTACATGTGCTATCTAAATTAACTATCTAGAGTGTGCTTCCGTTTGTTAAACTGTCCAATGAGTGGGATGTGAAATATTATTGCATTACTAAAGGGTTTTAGTTTAAAGTCCAGATACAAATGGAGGAAGAAAATTAATTGTAAGGATATTGAGAGTCTCACAGAATCACTGGGAAAGCAGAACAAAGAGTTTGAGATTTGATGTAGCAAGAACCACAACGTAAAACACATCCTATAACTCTTCTGGAGAAAATACAGTGACTACTGCTGTGATCTATACCTTGATGTGTGTCCCACCTACACTAGATACCCTAGTTCTGCCATCTCTGAGAAGCAGATACTGATGTCGTCACTATCACCTGCATCAGAGCACATTTTCAGCTGTCCCTTCTTTTCATAATTTCTGATTTACAATACAGGGTGGGTACATCTGACTAGCTCAGCCCAGGAAATGTGCCCATACCCCAGCTGCAAGGAAATCTGGGTTGGTGAGTATCTGGCATCTTTTGCCTCTATGGTAGGATATGCCACCCATCAAGATTTGTAAGATGTGAAATCCCCTAAAGATACAGAAGAAGGTCAGATGCTGGGCAGCCAAAAAAGTGACGAATGTCTATAAGGTGTATACCCTTTGGCTATTGAAAATAAACGTATACTTCCTTCTATACATATACTTCTATGAGAGAAAATTGCTTCCATGTAACATAAGAAAATTATTCTGTATAAAACTGAGGATGCACCCCTGTCTTTTGACTCCTAGCAGTTATTGCAACCAGCTCAGGCCACACTCTCTGGGTAACACCCATCCTCCCTTTGTTCTTCCAGGATCCCAGCCAGTGAGTCTTTCAACTATAGATTGCGTTGTGACATGAACTGCTAATAAAGACGCAGACATAGAGAATGGACTTGAGGACATGGGGAGGGGGAACGGTAAGCTGGGACAAAGTGAGAGAGTAGCACTGACATATATACACTACCAAATGTAAAACAGATAGCTAGTGGGAAGCAGCTGCATAGCACAGGGAGATCAGCTCGGTGCTTTGTGAACACCTAGAGGGGTGGGATAGGGAGGGTGGGAGGGAGACGCAAGAGGGAGGGGATATGGGGATATATGTATTCGTATAGCTGATTCACTTTGTTATACAGCAGCAACTAACACAACATTGTAAAGCAATTATACTCCAATAAAGATGTTTTAAAAAACTAGTAGGGGAAAGGGGACAAAAAGAATAGGAAAATGGAAGTGTCTAAGTTACAAGAATACACGTGACACAGAGAGGAAGTCTTTTTTACAATTCACAGAGGAGGGCTCACAGACACCATCCTCCTCTCCCATTCTTTTTTCTCTCGCATCCAGCCCTATCCTCCAGGGCATGAAAACAATCGCTGTCTTCTTAACAAGACTTTCTCAATTCATCACAACCTTTTGTACATTTCCTTTCTCCATGGCCATCATCTTGGATCAAGATGTTGGAGTACTTCAATAGCCCCTGAACATTTTTTCTTTTCCCTCCCTTTCTCCCCACTAAATTCTTTCCATAAAAGATGGTTATCTTTAAAAATACACATCTGATCATGTTACTCCCCTGCTTCCAGTGACTTGTAATTATTCTTTGGAGAAAGTCCACAGTTCTCAGCATGGCCTAGAAGATTTTCCCCTTATGACCTCTGGCCTTTCCAGTCTCATCTTCTGTCTCCCCCTTTCTCTTTGTGCTCCAATGACACTGTTCTCTCTCAGTTTCTCAAAAACCTTACTCTCCTTCTAGCCTCATGGCCTTCTAATGACATTCCCTTTGCTTGTTCTTGCCTTCTCATCCTTCACCTCCCTGAGTCTCAGCAAAATTTCAAATCTTCATGTCTGCATCACACATTTGCCCCCAAACCCAGACAAGCAAGGCCCTTACCTCAACTACTCTTCATACTAGTGACTTTCACAATATTATTTCTATTATTTGCTAAATACCTGTCTTGACCCATAAAACCCAAGGTCCATGAGGAAATGGCCTATGTCCTCAGTGCCTCGGATACTTGCAACCTGGCACATGACAGGTGCTCAACAGGTAACCACTGAACAAATGGAAATGTGAAAATGGACCGTGTTGGTCATTCTTAGTCCGGAAATTCTATGTGGCTGCTTTCAGGTTTGTATTTTCTCCTGATAAAACTCCTCAATTATTTAACCCTCTGATTTCTCAGGTGACTAGTTTTGGCTGGGAAGGTGTTAATAGAAGAATTCAGTTTGCATTAGGTATGAAGCTCATATTTGCCACGAGAGATGGGACAGCTTTGCAAAGGTCCAAATGTCATTTGTTTCCCAGCACTAAACTTTGGCAAGGATAGTTCTCTGCTAATTCGAGTGACCAAGAATTCATGCAATTTCCTCTGAAGAGAATTATCCTTTTGAGAGCATGAAGAAATACTTTATTCTTTCCACCGAAATCTAATCGTTTTACCAGGCTCCATTTCTTCTTGCACCTGATTTTTCTTTTTCTTGTAGCCCCAATTCTATCTGCTTTGGATAAACCTCTCATATTTAAAAATTTGCCTTTCAAATGCACGATGTCCTAGGATGTGTATATTGAATGACCAGAAATAACTCAGTGACATATTCTTCTTGCTTATTTCATACATATTTCCAACTTATGACTCACTGGTTTAAAGAGGACAAATGTGAACTAAGAGCAAAACAGAGGACTTGATGTACTTGCGCCTGAGAGGAAGATGAATCACTGTGTCGCTGGCAAAGCACCCACTCAGGGCCGCCTGTCTCATGGGTTTGAATGACCCCCACTGTTCCCCATCCCGGTCCCACTCACAAGCTCACATGCAATCTCACACAAACATACATCCAAACGCCTCTCACTTCTTACTTTAGAAGCCCCGTGGAACTATTTTAGGCTGGAAGGCATGCACATAATAAAGAAACTGACTGTCTTGGAGGCTAGAACGTGATATATGAACACGTCAGAGGGACCCAAAATGGTAGCAATGGCATTTTCATTCTCAGTTTTCAAAGAGTTTTATTTTCCTCTCTCCTTCCACCATCTGTTTTTCTGACTGTAGCAAATGTCATTCCCTATGGAGTTTAATAGGATATGAGACAGGATTGTTTTACAGTGAATTTTGATGTAGTTTCATGATTTTCCTAAGAGTAGTTCTCCTTCCTTCCTCCCTCCCTCCCTCCCTTCCTTCCTTCCTTCCTTCCTCCCTCCCTTCCTTCCTCCCTTCCCTCCCTCCCTTGTTCCTTCTTTCTTTCTTCTTTCTCTCCCCCTTCTTTTTTTTAACCCTCTCTCCCTCCTTTTTCTTTCCTTCTTTCCATTTTAATCAGAAAAGTTGAGCTAGCTTTGACATGACATTAATCATACCAACTGAAAAATAACTCGTATAGGTTTGCTTCTAGATCCTGGACTGAAATCTGTGTAAAGACAAAGTTCTTAAATATGTGAACTTTTATTTATTTATTCTTATAACAAACACAAATTCCCAACGTGGCGTTAGACCGTTAAGCAGTAAATTCCCATTGAAGGGACAAGCCAAGGATCTTAACTTCCGTTGGTGCGGGTGTGTGTAAAAGGAGCCAATGGGCAACGCAGAGCCGAGGCAGCAACGAAAGGGGAAAGTGCAGGAAGCAAGGGTGAGGATGCACTTATATGTCCTTCCCACGTGATAGGCAGGCTATAAACTCTACACGTATGAACTTATCTACATGTCACCACAACTACATGCTTGGCGGTATCGTTGCTTTCTCCATTTTACACATGAGAAAACTGAGGCATAAAAGAGTGAAGGCCACACGGCTACTAACGATTAAGTGGCAGAGGTAAAGGATCCATACACGAAAGGGTCATGTTGGTTTTGTATGCTGTCTTCTACATCTGTCGCTCAAGTATAAATCTGTAGCATGATGGACAGTGTTTAGGGAAACATTGGAACAGTCTTTTATTGTCTTCATTTGAGGGGAAAAAAACCCCAAAAGGTTTTAGAAAGTCCCTCTCACCATAGTAAAAGGAGGAGAACTCTAGAAGGCAGGAGTGTGGTCTACGTGAGAGCGTGGCTGTGTGGCGTAATGGGGAACGGTGGAGAGAAGCAAAGAGAGAGCCCGGCATATTGAGAGAACAAGATGCAATCACTGGGCTGTATTGCTGGTGACTCTGCCATTGAAGAGAGACATCATGACGTCTGTGCCGGAAAAATTCCACTGCCTCAACTTTCCCTTTCCTCTCTAAGACTGATTCAGTGAATTTACTCTCTCTCTGGGAGAATGACGATCAAGAAAGCACAAGGCTCCATCTGTTGAGAGAAGCTCAACCGTGTGGAGTTGCTGGGAAGAGAGGTGTCATGGGAAGATGTTATTTTAAATGTAACAACCTGTGTTTCTCAGGGAAGGGTAAGACAGGAAGATTCATATTTTGTAGACACATTTTAGGGTCAACTACTATGCTTTTCTTTTTCTTTTTAAAAACTTCTCTCATGACAGTAGGGTTTCTTCTTCAACAAGGGCTTCAATACTTAGATGTAATTAAATGATGGAGTCAACTTCTTGGATTTAGGATCCTGTTCCTCTCTATTGCTTCTCTCCTATTTATTCAGGGAGTCTGATTTTGCTCCCAGACTCTGTTAGGTCACCTTCTTCAAAAAAGGAAGTACTCTTAAGTTTTGCAGACACTTCAGGAGTAGCAGTGTTAGGAATCCTCATTTATCTTGACTTCATGGCTTTTAGAAGGAACATGCAGAGACCTTGACAAGCATATTTCCAAGTTTGTCTTCAGGATAAATTTGGGGGGTTCTGTGTACCTTTGGGTAGGGCTTTACCCCGGCGTGTTTCTTGGCACACACGTGTATTGATTCGCCATCTGTTATGGGGCCCGTCCAGGCAACATCTTCTTGGCACTTGGAGTATCTGGGAGAGGAAAAGGAAGATATCTTTTCTTCTCTTGGCTTTAGGGTCTAATATAAAGGAAAGTATCAGAAAAAAAAATATTTCTTAGTTATATACTTTTTGAAGATATTTTAGTTGTATTTTGCTCGACTGGAAGGTAATGTAACCATAAAACTGGATACTTGTTACCCAATGGAACAAGATGGGAGAGAATGGCTACAGAAACACAAGTGCTGCATTCCCAAACCGAACGGAGCAGGTGAAAAAACAGCAACTCAGTAAACAAGCAAACAAAAAATTAAAAAAAAAAACAACCCAATGGATTCAACATATCCTATATGGATGTGGTGTATTAATATTTCTTTGATTCAAACTAGATTAACAAAAATAAGGGAGTTCACTGTCTTTCAAGTTTGAATAGTATACTGCGGGGGGGTGGGGCGTGTGCTCACATGATCAAAAGAAAAGTTTCTGAGATTAGGACCTTACTGGTTGGGATAAAAGCTCAGTACTGGCAAATTTCTCCTCTCCTCTCATCTCTTCTCCCCGCCCCTCCACTCTGTTCTTCTCCCTCCCCCTTCTCTCCCCCTGCCCTGCCTCATACACACATACATTCGTATGAGTTTGTAGGCTCTTCCCAAGTGGCAGGAACTATTGGGCTACTGTAAAGGCCAGATTCACATTCTCCCAGATTAGCAAAAATGGTAGAAAGAGAACCTCTCTTCCCAAGTTTGAACATCAATCCCAGGTAAGGTCTTTGATTAGCTTGCCTGAGCGAGTGACATGCCCACTCCGGACTAAGCAATAATACACATGGACAAATTTAGCACTCTTTATTTGAAAATGTTTATTTTACCAAATTTCATAAAATGTATATAATTTTCCATTTTATAAAAACTGAACTATATTTATGGAAGGCCTACAGAAATGCTGAATCCATCTTCCCCAAGATAAAAGCTTTCCTTGGTCCCCCAGAGTTCAGAGGATTCAAGATTTTATCACGAATATGAACTCAATAAAAATACTAAAGCTACATGTTTAATAATTTTACATTTGAAACAATGTGAAAATTTGACTGGTTTTATTTTCCATCTCTTTTCTAGCCAGTGCAATTAAGAGCGGTTACTGAGCCCACTTTGAAGATTGTTCTCTTGGGTTAGGGACCTCTGTCAATGCTTCACTTAGGAAACAAAGTAGAAATCATGGTCTTTTTTAAAAAAGTGCTTTAAATAAAAGCATATAAACTTTATAAGACCCACCCACTAGGATTTTTTGAAGTGCATTATTTTAGCTCTTCCAATCGTGTAGAGATTAAAGACAGGCAAGAAGTACCATTGGCTACAGGGTGCTGGACTCCAGGTAGTGGAACCAATGGAGAAAATCCAGCTCACGGATCACTGCAGGTGGGAGGGCAGAGGCTGAGCAAAAGCAAATAAATGCATGATGCACAGGTCTGGAGGACAGAAATACAGTGTTCAAAGTTCTTTCGTGTTATTTGTGCTGGTATTTGGGTGTTATATAGCATAGAAACACTTTGGACAATTGTTTCAGAAGTTTCAATTGTTATTTTGGGGTTTATTTACATAGGATATAGACAAATCTATGGCATATGTATACACAGTTATCAATCATCCATGCCATACCGCATAACTTTTGTAGAGGTTTGGGTAGTTCTTAACTTGATTCAATCAGATACAAGCTATTTTATTACACATAGATCTCTTGCTGGCCCTTGCCAGAGACCAGTGCTTCCCTGACAAAAAAGAACAGTTATCTAAATCTTTGTTTTTCAAAGTGTAGTCTGTACCACCAGCAATGACATCACAGAAGAATCTCAGGCTCCACTTCAGATCTACTGAACTGGAATTGACATTTTCACAAGATGCCCCAGATTTAAAGTGTCCATAATCTTTGGATAAGCAAACAATAATGGTGAAGGATGTTCTGGAAGGAAGTATCAGAGGCAGCAAGCCTTTCAGGAATTATAGGTACCTGGAGATTGATCTGGATGGTGCTGAGATTTTTAAACTAGAGAAGAAGGTAACTAAGTGGTGTTCAAGAGAAAGCAATGGGTGTCCGCTTTGCAGGCAGGCATGGAGAGGGAGGGTGGAAGCAACGAAAACAATTCGGAAAACATCACCCAACCCTGAAGCAAAGGGCTATGGGGCAGATATGGGCTTTTGGCAACCGGGGTGGTGAGGGTGGGACTCATTCATTCGGAATGAGCTTATCTAAGTGAACTACTTAAGTGACTGGTTGGGATGAGTTCACATTACTCTAGGACGATGAAACGAGTCGGTCTTTGAGTTAGGAGGTGGGGAGATAGAATGCAGAGCGTGAGAGTGCAGTGGTGGCTATGGAGAAAGGATGTGTGAGCGAAGTCTAGCTCTCCGTTTCTAAGATTTGTACCTCACTCAATTAAATACATGATACCCCTTGGGCCTGGCACTGCCATGGTAGCTAAAAAATATATATTTAGAAAAATGAAGGTGGGGAGAGCATCTATATAGAGTCCAAGAAATTGACTTTACCCATATGTGATTATCTGTTTTGCATAAGAAGAGTTTTGACTTTTATTCTTCTGTTATGAAGGACAATTTAAATATCTATTTTCTGAATATTAGCCAGAAACATTTAATGACCACCAACTACATTACAGTGCAACTTTTCAATGTTTAAAAAAATTATTATCCTGAAATAATTCAGGGTCGTTATCTTCAAATAGAAAAATAATTCTGAGAAAATTCATGTTTGACAGTTACTGCTTTTTTCTTCATGTTTTTCTCCATGAAAGCCACCAAAAAAGACTTCAAATTCATTTTATGATTACAGTCAATCCAAGAGATTAAAAGCATTGGATAGTAATAGCACATACATCTTTTACATTTTAATACAAAATATAAAATAGTTACTTCTCTTGTACCATTTAGCTCAAGGAATTAAAAGGGTAAAGCAATGGACACTAGGATATCCCTAATACAGGACTCCAAGAGTCATAAACTAATAGTGTTTTACTTAGAAGGATGTTTTTGACATTCGTTGTTAAATTGTGTTGTTGCAATGGACATGGTAAACTAATTACAAGAGCAAAACCAAAACCAAATAAACCCCCTTTCACAGCATATCCCCCCTTATTGTTTCTTCCCAGATTGTTCCCATTCACTCAAAAAAAAGTTTGAGTTCCTGCCTTGCAGGGATAACGGCAAACTGCAGTCAGATGTAGGAGCTGCCTCACCAGGTCTGGGAACCAGACCTTAATTAGAATGCTTGGAAAAGAAGAGCAAATGAAAATTATTAAGCTTCATTCTTGATTCCTGGTTCTAATTTTAAAGAGGAAATCATGCATTAATCAAGCCCTGTGTTACAGCTCAGAGGCACGTTTTTGAAATATTCTGAAATAACACGGGGAAAATTTTTGCTCTGTTTTGATAACCACCCTTGACTACTTGCTATGTATAGTATGACATATTTCAACATGCAGTGTGCTAGGTTACAGTATACTAAGTTTTGGTTACGTTATTTATTTATTTATTTTTTCTGGACTCAAGGTATAGCACCATAAACAAGGTTCGGCATGTATTCCTTGAAAATATAACACAAATGTTCAGCACTGATTTTCAGAGGTGAATGAAAGGTGAATTAAATGACTTAAGAGAAGAACACAACTCTACAAAGAGCTACACAGCAAATAATTTCTGATGAGCAGAAAGACTGCTTTTACAGCAGCATTTTGTGATACAGATTCTGAATCAGTTTTGACACTCTAATTTGCAAGGATTAAACTTGTACGTAAGGGATAGTGATTGTTTTATGTGAGAGTGGAAAACTGTTCCTGTTTTCTACAAAGTGATGAAATATGGATACTGTATTCTTAAAATAATTCTTGGCAATTAATTCTCCAATTTCTTATCCTGGTCCACGTTATGAAAATAAACATACATGCATATACTCCCTATAAAGGTGCTTCCTTATGACTCTAAAGTAATAATTTAAGTTTTCACCCTTACTGGCTCCACTGATATTAGTAACTTTCTTTCAAAGGAGATTCAGTGGTAGAGAGAATGATGAATCCTGGGTGCTCCTTTGTGAAACAGTATCTTCTCACTGCCCAGGAACTGCCTTTCTGCATCTCTGCTATTCTTTCAGTGTCCAGAGGCCATAATTTAGAGACTTGCTTAGCCTATGTTGTCTACTTTAAACTTAATTCTAAACGTTTCATGATGAAAATGGTCTAATCTTTAAACACATTTTTAAAACTCAGGCCTTCTGGAGCCTTAAAACCGTGTGAGGACAGAGACTGAATCCATTGTGTATGTGTCTGTGTATGAGTGTGCCTCTTTAATCAGTATAGAGTTTTAAACACAGTAGGCATACAGAAAATATTTGTCAAATGACTGAAGCCACATCATTAGGATTAGGGGAACATGCCCGGGGATTCAGAGATACGATTTGTTAAGAAGATAACATCGTAAAAAGTTATAAATGTTTAACTCTTCCAGGAAATTGTAGGTGGAGTTTCAAACAATTTCATCAGTTATGCAAACTCATATTCTCTCCTTAAATTTAAAAGGAAGCAGGAGTTTTCCTTAATCTCTTTCTTAAGACCAGATCACTCTGCTAACAGGTTTGCTTGTTGGTTTGTTTTCCTAGCATTTTATTTCAGGCACTTTTTCTTTTCTGACATTTTTCTGAGTTTCTTGTACTGTGGAGTAAAAGATCCCAGGATTTTCCACCAGCCAATTCTGGTTCTCTTATCCTCCTTCCGAACCACCACCATCATTAAAACACACACACACACACACACACACACATACACACACCCCAAAACAAAACAAAAATCTTCCCCCTATAGCCCTTTGGCACCAAGACCCTGTTTTAGCAAAGGTCATTTTCCAGAACCTTCACTAGGCTTTGACACATATAATGTCACAATCTGCTTTTTTTTTTTTGAGTGCTTTTGTTCCTTGAGCTTACTTACAATGTCTGCTAAAGGAAGGGCAGAACAAGCCCCAACAAGATTTAGGACACCGTACCACAGCAAAGATAGCCAGCTTTTAGCCTCCTGGTAAAGAGTTAGCTGTTTAATGAATAACAAATTATAAACAGACCCTGAGGTTAAAGGGTAACAGGCACCGTCTTGGCCTCCACCTTATTAAGCAGACCCACTTCGACAGACGTTGGGCCAATTACATCAGTGGGACCCACTGGGGCTAATTCAAATGTTCCTGTTGTGTTTTCCATCCTATTTACTTACCAGGACTGCACAGCTAAACAGAGCCAACCTTCACCTGATGTGTTCTCTCTTATTATTGTTTAAAAAGTAAGAAACCTCCATTTGGAAAATTCAGTGTATTTTTGTCACACTGCAGTAAGTGCTAGGGGTGTGTGGTTATCAGGTGTAACGTGTGTAGGCTGAGGGAGAGCAGTATGGTCAGACCGGAGAACGGAGGTGTGAAAAGTTGTTAAAAATAAGGCTAGAAAAACACATGTCTTTTCTTACCGAGCAAAACATAGCTTACATTTCTTAAAAGAACTGAAAGGTCCTGATAAGTGGTGATGAGATTTGCATCATCATTGATCCAGTTGATCTTTTTCAGAGAAACAGGTCTGACACTTAGGTGTTAGAAAAGTATTTTTGGCTTGTGGGCTATTTCCATTCAACAAAGCATTTATTATGCTCCCATCATGTGCCAGGCATTTTGCACAAAGCCAGGGATATGAAAATGAATTAAGTAGGTGTTTTTGTCCTTGGGGTAATGCAGAGACTGGGAAGAATAATGGAGTTATAAACAAATAATATGGAACATTCTGGTTTTGGAGTTTTGATAAAAATAATTATGAATGCTATCTAATGGGCCTAGACAGAGAACATCAATAGTGACAGAGGTTGGCAGGGATTGGGAATGAAAATGAAGAATTAGGGGAGGAGGGATTTTGAATGACTTGGAGCAGGAAGTTGCTGGGCATTGAGATATGATCCATAGATACCACTGCAGGGGAACAAGAGGTAATACGATGCATTTATAAGAGTGATTCGCAGAGTGTGTCTCTGGACCAGCGGCATCAACATCACCCGGAACTTGCTAGAAATGCAAACTATGCCCCACCCCATAGCTACAGGATCAGGAATTCTGGTGGCAGGGCCCAGCAGTCTGATTGTGATGTATGCTATGGTTTGAGAACCACTAGCTTTAGAGGATGGGGTTTCAAACTTGACATCAGAATCATCTGGGAGTTTAAAAATATGATGCTTGGACCCCATCCCAGAGAGTATGATTTATTTGGTCTGAGGAAATTGAAACTTTGAGGGATTGAATGATTTCCTTCAAGGTCACATAGTTAATAGGTAGGAATTAATGCCTAGGTCAGCCTGATACCAAGGCCCATGTTTATCCATTTTGTTGCCTAGGCTTGTCAAACTGTGCAAGAGCAGAGGTTGACCAGCCTTTCTCTTGGGCACCTGGGATCACTGTAAGAGACCTCTTATTGTTTACTTCTGCTCCCTCAAAGGAAAGTACCCTTAAACAATAATGATACTTGTGGATGTGACTTTAATACGTCAAGAATAAGAAATGAATATATCTTAGCTATGTTTATGTTACTTTAAAAATACATTTGTTTGTAAACGCATGAACTCTCTAGATTACTACAATATACCCCTATTTTCAGCAAATCTAATATACAGAAATTTCACATAGAACTGAAAAATAGAATTACCCTCCAACAGGGCAATATTTTCAATGTACTAAAGGATTCAAGGCCAACTTTCAAGGTTCTCAAGTACAGTGCTTACCCAGATATTCTTTGTGTACTACTCATGGCCCTTGGGATTTTTAGTGGTATGCAAATGAATATTTTCATGCATAATAGTTATGCATGATTTAATGGCTTTTTCTAAGCGAATATACTATCTGATCTCCCTGCTAGGTGCTTTACATGGATTAATCTGCATCTCACTTAATCTGCACAACCTGCTATGAGATACGTAACATGACCATACTTGTCTTACAGATAAGGAAACTGAGTCTTAGGAAGATCAAACTAACCTCCATGAGCTGTGTGGACTTGGATGCAGTAAATTCAGTATTTAATTCAGACAGTCTAGAAACAGAGCACAGCTTTAAACTATTTTGAACTCAATGTCACTCTAAGTATCTGAGCATCCACAGCCCTCTTTTCAGAAAGCAGCTACAAGATTCTTTCTTTCTTATCGATTGCCACTATTAGCTAGCTACAGGCTGGGCACTGGGAAACTCAGTGATCTAGGAGGTGGCTTGGATCAAGGACACTGTCTCACTGAGTTCTGCCTAACTGACCCAACTGGATACTTTCTTTCAAAGAACTCTGAAATATATTTATCAGTAGATTGCTTAGAAACTTGAAGAGACCCAGAGAAACAGAAATCCATCCTACTGCTGCAGAGATGGTTTTGTTTACCTACCTCTGGGTGTTTTCTTATAAAAACTCCCATCACTCAGGGTAAACTTGCCATATTCCCTTTCCTTGTCATCTCAAAGAGCCTGATTAATGTAATCTCAGGAGAATCCAGTAGAGTTATGTATCCGGGTGTGGAAAATTTAAAATTTAGCCCTGAACCTCTCTCTGAGTCAGAGACGATTTTATCAGCCTGGAGATGTGAACTAAGACTCCACCTGCTCTTCGAGTTGAGTTATTTTTATTGATACCTGAAATAGTGAAAGGGAAGATGTGAGTTCTTGACCCAGTTTTCCTACCAGGCTGCAAAAGGTCTCTTAGGCACATTTAATTTCCACTTCTGTTGAAGCTTTGAGTGACCCTGGCATTCAGCATCTATTTCTCTACAACACATTTGAGAAACTGTGGAATCAACAGGATTGCAGAAGAGCAGAGGTCCATACCTACGAAGCTTTTATTAGAAACAGATAATTTACAAATATGGTTCTGTCATGTAAGTATTTTAGGCTAAACTATGATTCTTGATAAAGACAGATTTATGATTTTTTTTTAGCTAGCATATATTTTCTTTCTAGTTGAGATTTCTATTTCAAACCTAGGTTAACAGTTCACCTATTGTGCCTGGTGTGTAAACAGTTGAATCTCTCCTCTGCTCAAATACCTGGAATCATAATTTCCTTCTTTAAAACCTGGCCATAGGCAAAAACGTTGATTAATACATTCTCATTCAGCATGCCAAGTCAGGATCTGAGAATGCAAGACAGGGTCTTTGTTTGATTATCACGGTATTGCACGGAAGTGTAATATAACTTCAAACTAACTCCTTTTAAAAGTCAAATGTTTTATTCTTCTATGTTATTAACCTAACTATCCAAGTCATTAGATTTTTATTATAATAGTACTTAGAATAATTGGCGGGACATCTGCAATTCTTTGCCATCCGTGCAACCTGCTTTGACACCACTATGTTAACCGCTGAATACTTTATGTGGTAATTATATGAACAAATGTAAGTACTGTTTTCATAATGTACCTCCATAGAGAATATTATCCAAAACAATATAGCCTGAGTCCACAATTATATAACATTCCTCTCCGTGAAGATGATGTCACAGACTCCCGTGAAGGTCAGAGACTTGAGAAATAGCCTTTTAAAGAGTTCTTAGACTCTAAGTTGTTACCGGAAAGAACTCAAATAGTTCTATTATTCCATAAATCTCAAGATAAACCCAACAAGGATGTTTTGATCAAAATTCAATCAATTGCTTTGCTGAACAATTTTAGGTTACTGTTAGATTAGTACTTCCATAGGAGAAGATAGAAGTGTTGATTTTTATTTGTGGTTTTGTTTTTAAAGATGGACCTACTGCACGGAAATGAGCTCGTTTTAGCACAAGAGGCCTGTGTCCACACCTGTATCCTATAGTTAAGCAGTCTCTGGGCTGTGCAAGCAGATTGCTGCTCCTGCTTTAATAATTTGCTTTGGCAAGAAGTCTTATTCTCTATTTACTTTTCTTCTTGTTGTGGGTCATTTAAACATCTGTTCTTAGGACACGGGAGTTTTCCAGATGGATATGTGTTTGTCACTGTCAGAAAAGTCTAATTTTATAAATAAAGGAAGTAGCATAATGGCCAAAGTGTTTTTTATTCCTTTCTACTCCCTGATATTAATGAGAAAATTCCTCTGGAATGAATGCCATCTCTATATTAAAGCTAACCAACATCAGTCCTCCCTTTTTTATAATGTGACCGACCTTATTACAATCAGGCCAATTGTTGTTAACCTGTCAGAACACATTCCATTGTTCCTCCAACTAGGGATACACTTCTTTTCCTTGCAATACATGTAAAGTCCATTCAAGACTGCTTTAGTCATTCCATAAAGACATTTTACTGAGGGCAGTGCATTCACAATAGACAGAACAAGGACTTTGGTGCCAGATAGTTCCATGGTTGACTCCTGGATTCACTACTGACTAAATGAAAACCATTGGATGAATTACTTACTCTTTCTGAATTCCAATTTTCTCATCTGTAACAGAAGTTATGTCTATCTCACAGAGTTTTGTAAAGATCAGATGAAACGGAATTTTCTTGGCACTCAATACACTGTAGATACCTCTAATATACCTATATATGATTATTTTTTTCTTAAGCAAAGGGGAATTTATTGGTATCGAGTTTGCTCATGCCCATGATCGAAATATCCAAATTATTATACAAGGTTTGTTTGTAACCTACACTGGTCCTCTACCACTCTTGCCTATGCTCCTGCTGCAGATAACCACTTTCAATTCTTATTTCCCAATCTCTTAAAATTCTCCTTTTGTAACCTGTTAATCCTATGGTTTCAGGTATTAACTATTGGTGTGGAAGATGAGGATGAAGCTTGCCTTTATGTTGCCTCATTATCCTCAATACTCTCTGTCTCTCTTCCTATGATGCCTTTCTGTTTTCATAGTTGTATCATAATTTTAGTTAGATCAGTACTGAGGACTTACATCATTATGACTATGTAAACACTAATCACAGGTGATGAGACTTAAGATATACCATAATTGCTTTTCTTTTCAAGAAAGAGTTGATGAATGTCTTAACATTTTGGGTTTAGCTTTATGTATACTTATTACAATTCAAGCCTTAATGTCCATAAAATGTCCAAGTGACATGTTCATATTTTTAAAGAAATCTCTCTTGGCGCTTTCTGACCTGCTTAAATCGGGGCAAGTTGTCCTCTGAACCTGATACACAACCACACATATCCCTCTGATCTCCACTTCCACCGTCGTCCTAAATATTTCCTCTGCTCCTTTCCTGTGCTGATCTTCCATTTTCTGTACCGCATGTCTTTTTATTTTCTTTTGGTGGAGCACACTTTCCAGTAATTTTCTAAGCATGGGTTCATGAAGGTAACCGTTGACACTTAAATGTCTGATAAATTTTGTATTCCAACCTCACACTAGTTGACAGTTTCACAGGTGAAGAATTTTAGGTTGGAAAAATTTTCTTTTTAGGAAATGGACTTAGTGCTAGTCTATGCTAAATAAAGTTGAGATGACAGAAATGCTTTTATGTAACATGGGAGAAGGAATCCAAACTCACAGAGAGATAAGAATGTTGGAGTAATTTATGTTCACTGGTCCCAAGAGAGCCAGAAGGCTTTACCTTCATTCAGCGATTAGATATAAATTCGCGAGACGAGCACACCAATCTCTGAAAACACCGTAGATGATATTCTCTGGGGATGTAGCTAGGGATGTGCATGTCCGATATTGTCATTGGAATGGGCTCCCTGATTTTAGTGCAGATGTTGACATTCCATGGGAGTGGGGGCCAAACAGCATTAACTATATGCCAGAGGCAAGGGGAATGTACTCTATTAGCTGGTCAGGCCTACAGTAATCTTTGATGTTGGCTAAGCGATCCTAGAGTCCTGAGATCAAATAGATGGTCAGGGCACTGAAATCCCACTTAATCTTTAGTAAAACAATATAAGCCCTAGTTTGCTGAGTAGAAGCCTGACTTTCAGCCTTGAGTCATGTCACGGAGCCAGAGCTCCCTAAATAAAGGAGATGGGTACCCTTGAAAAATATCCTGTGTCAATATCATGCACACGTATTTAAATCTTCTTGCTAGCCTTCCACAGAAAGATCTGTGACTATTATGCACCTAGGAAAGGAAAATATCCAGGCCTTTGGAGGGTTATTGGATGTAGACTGAGCCCAAAACCAATTCCTGGGAACCAAAATGTCGCTATGATCACAGGTTAGGTGGATGTCAGAGGGTAAATGAAATTTTGTTCAAAGACCATTTCATTTTGGGGCCATTGAGTCCCCAAGCCTGTGTTGTGATTACTTCCTTAGTTTCTGTGTGGATAATTTGAAGCGATGTATTCAGAAACTAACAGATTCCCCAATCTTTCCCTGACATAGTCTGTTAAGACTACTACAGTGAGGATAGCAAAGAAGAAGCTTCTGGAGTATGCCCCTAAAAAAAAGATAAGTCAAAAGTAATGCCACACATGGACTTATATACACTACCAAATGTCAAATAGATAGCTAGTGGGAAGCAGCCGCATAGCACAGGGAGATCAGCTCGGTGCTTTGTGACCACCTAGAGGGGTGGGATAGGGAGGGTGGGAGGGAGACACAAGAGGGAGGAGATATGCGGATGTATGTATATGTATAGCTGATTCACTTTGTTATAAAGCAGAAACTAACACGCCATTGTAAAGCAATTATACTCCAATAAAGATGTTAAAAAAAAAAAAAAGTAATGCCACATCACTGAGGGGCTTTCACAAATGAGAGCCATCGTCAAGAACTGAACAGCCAAACAGTGATGATTTCTAGGATATCCCCATTAAACTTACCTGTTTGGTTTGTGCAGAAGACAGATGGGTAGCTTTTAGGGAATGATAATGAATTGTAAAATTTGTAAGCATCTCATGACTCCACTTGGCTACTATTTTACATGGTTCTTTTTAGTGGGGCAAATTAACACATACCTGGAAGTTGGTTTGCTTTGTAGCTATCGATCTCACTAGAAGAAATTTGCTTTCACTTGATAAACATAAACCTTCGCCTTTATCTTTGTCAATCCTCTAACTCTAAGACATAATTTAATCCTCAGGGATTTTTATCATCTCTTCATCTTTTGGTATATAAGGTTTGTATATTACATCAATCATGCTGCTAGGGCCATGTAGTAGTAGCAAAATAAATGTTTTGGTAATACCTACCTTTGAAAGAGGATGGAAGATATATCACATAAAATTCAGGGATCTGTTACCTAAAATTGGGGGGGTCCGGTGATCTGAAGCTTGATGATATAGCTCCTTCAAAACAGAAATCTACAAGGAGTCCTCTGTATCTTATACTAATAAGGAAAAGATGCAATCGTTTGTGGACTTGTTTGGATTTTGGATTAATACATAACACATGTGGATATGTGGCTCTGACATGTTTATCAAGTGGATTGCTTACAAAACTGTTTACAAATAGTGGGGCCAGAGCAAGAAAAGGCATTCCAGCAGATCAAGGCTGCAGTACAAGCTGTTCTCCCTCTTGGCTCTCATGAAGCAGTAGATTCAATGGGGCTTGCAGTGTCTTTGGCAGACTGACATGCTGTGTAAAGCAAGTACAAGCCCAAATAAGAGAACTATGATAGAGGCCACTAACGTTCTATTGCAAAGTCTTGTCTTCTTCAGTTAACTGTTCTTAATTTGTTACTGGTCTAAGGTAGAGACTGCAAGCAGGTGACTGCAACCTGAACTCCTAAAATGAACTGTTTCTATCTTGTTTTCCAAACATAAAGTCAGGTGTGCTGAATGGATCTCCATCAACAAATTGAAGAGGTAAACACAAAATGCAGATTTGTCAGATCCTGAGAGCACAAGAAATTTGCACGAGTGACTAATCCTCAGTGCACTTCCTCCTATGGCTCTGCTTCTGACCGTCCAGAATGGCCTTGAACAGGTGTTCTTATGAACAGTTGACTTAAGGGGAGGGGAAATTTGGGTCTGCTTTAGAGATGTTAAATTGCTGGCACCAGATGGCAGAGGACTAGTTTCCTGTACAATCCATTCTTTCAAGGTCAGTATTGAAGAGAAAGGAAAAGTCTCTTGATGAGAAGAACTACCAACTTACACCAATTCATGCATCGTGGCTGATGATCAGATTGAACAGTCTGGGATTTAGAAAGAAGAAGACAGGAGGACTAGTGACAAATTTGTTTGGGGAAAAGAAATGTGAATGAGCTTCTTGGAATGGGTCCAAATTATGAGAACATTTATGCTGTGGGTGAAAACTCCCCAGAAGGACCCTTCTGTGGAGGAGGCTTTCAATAATTGGTTAGATAAGATTACCCTATGGATTCAGTCATAGCTTTCCTCACTCAGTCAGTGCTTGTTTAATGGGCTCATGAATGAAGTGGTCATAATAACAGATACTGAGGTCATTTGTGGACTTGCCACAAATTTATAGAATTCCTCTAACTGCAGAGGATCTGATTACTACTACAGCTGGGAGCCCAGCCTGTCGAAACAACAATAAAACTTGAGTCCCTGATACGTTATCATATCCTGGAGAGACTAACCTATCTTTGGCAAATTAATGAACTGTTTTGAAGAGTGTTCTAAAATATGTCTGGAAGAATAATTTGGGAAAATATTAAGCTAAGCCAGAATTCAAAACTTAGTTTTGATTTAATAGAGATTCCATAATTACATTAATTTCTTCCCTACCAGGTACAGTCTTGATTTTGTCTAAGTGAATCAGAAAACATCAAGGTGTGGAAAATACTGTTCAGAGTGGTATGAGACCAATTAGGAGAAAAATGATCTAAATTTAGAGATAATACATTATAACTTGTATTACCCAGAGGGGGAAAATAATTTTATATTTATTTAAAATCATTTGGCTATTTTTTGTTGTATTATACCCGTATTGCTTTTAATTTTAATTAATTTGACATTATCATTGAACTCAAAGTCCACTTATTAATGCCATTCTTTTTCTTTAACCTTCTCAGTCAATAATTATGATCTTTAAAAAGTGATGCGTAACTTCAAAGTGAATGTCTCTTATTACTGACAATGAGATGTGGGCTAGCAGATTTCCTTGCAAAAAAGTGTCTCTCCCTTTAAAGTTGGAGGAAAACTTGCTAGCTTCTCAGCTGTTGGAAACACATATTGAATAACTTTTCTGTAGCTGCATTTTCAATGAATAAACAGCAAGAGCTTATAGAAATTAAATTTCAGAAATAATTATTGCATAGTAGTTTAAAAATTATTTGTTATTAATATTTGTTAGAAATGTTGAAATAAATTTATTTAAATTTATTAAAAACCACTTAATGAGAAAGAGATGAGAAAAAAATTTAGGAAAAATCTTAATTTTAATATGAATGGATTGATGATGATTTATAATTCTTATATACCGGAACAATCTTCCTATTGTCCTTTTTCTTGCACTTATTCCATAGATGAAATGGGAAGAGTTATGTTTCTTCTTAATGATACAATACTTGAGAACTACTTTTGTTACATATAGAAAAAACTTCTTAGCTGTGCTTTAAAAAACAGTGAAACCAGCCAGTATTTATGATTTGTCTACTAGGTGAATGTCTCCATATGGGGCTAACATTAAAATAATCATACTTTATGCTGTGAAAAAATTCTTGAGGTAACTGAGTAAATGAGATTTAAAAACATGTAGTTTAATAACATTTAAATAGTTGTTTAGAGAGTGTAGAGAAGATGTCAAAGAGAGTCTATATATAAATCAATTTTTAAAATCCAGTGATTGCTATAGGAATTCAGAGAAGGGACAGATCACTTCAGGCAGCCTTGGTCTGGAGTGGTGCCACTTTTCAATGGGAAATCTATCTGGTTCTGACTGTGTTTTTCTGGGCTAGGATGGATAAACAAGCAGATAGTTACAGGCTAAGTTTTAAACTTTCTTGACTGAAAATATGCATAGCTTTGACACTTCATTTTTTAAATATCAGTGTTAACTAGAAATGTAAAATAGGCAGTCAGATATGAAAAGTACTAGGATTTCAGTTGCCATCAATTCAAAGAAAGAGGTGAGATCTGAGCTGTTTAGAATGTGAGAGAAGATTTGACTCTATAGAGAAGAAGATCTCTACAGAGCATTTTGGGCATGTGTAACAAAAAAGATCCGGGGATGCCTACAGTGAAGGGAGTAAATATGCTGGCTGAAGCAGAGGCAGCATAAAGGAAGTAGTTGGCAATAAGGCCAGGAACTTGCGATGTTGGTTGAGGCCAAAGATGAAAGACTTCGAAAACCAAGATCAATTTAAACTATGGGAGTGAAGGATTGTGAATCAGATTTGGAAGCAATTGATGACATAGAAGAAAAATAAAAAGATAATAAAGAGTGACATTTTCTCACAGCTTCCTGACAGATGTACACCACTCCACGACGCATCACTCTGTAGAACCTCCATCCCAGCTGAACTTACAAGGCTTGTCACTCAAATATAACCATCCAAACCCAGTTTCTTGTAGAGGTAAACATAATGTATGAATTGGTAAACTGCTACGTGTGTGAGTTTTTCCTATTATAATGATTCATAGATGTCTGGAATGTCAACACCAGATGTTCCTTGCGTTTAAAAAGAAAATACAGAGGCATTCAAGAAGGGTAATCAGTTCAGACATATCTCTCACTTACACCTTAGTGTGAATGATTTCTCTAAGAACTTTTCCCAAAGAGTAAGATCAGATGGTATGGCAGAGAAGGCATGGGACAAAGAGAG
Source organism: Balaenoptera borealis (assembly GCF_965194805.1). Lineage (NCBI taxonomy): Eukaryota > Metazoa > Chordata > Mammalia > Artiodactyla > Balaenopteridae > Balaenoptera > Balaenoptera borealis. The sequence goes on from NC_138877.1 coordinate 53,376,121, forward strand.
GTAGATATAGCACCTTCATGTCAGTTCAGTCTTCTACTAATTGCATGTGGGTGAAGACATGAGAAGGGATGCTAGTGTGGGGGAATGAAATATAAAAGACTGTTCTGGCCCCAACCGTACTCCCTCAGTTTTGTCCAGAGCCAGCTGATTACCTCTCTGCTTTCCCAAAATTGCCTTGTTGGACAGCTATTCTTATTTTCACAAATATAATTGGTTGACTGAGTTCAGCATTAAACCTATCAGACATGCGCTCCCTGAAATGGAGGTCTTGGAGAATTGCCAGAAAGATGAAGAAAAGTTTTTATTTTATTACCATATTTTCTCTTTCATTTAGTCATCTTTATATAAGGAGAGTCATTCTCTTTCCAGTTCCCTGGTCTAAAAGTCACTTTCAAAGTGTAGTCTCTTGAGGGCTTTACTGTACATTATGAATATAATCTTGAATTCTATTTATAGACTGACCTTGCTTTTCACTAGGAAAACGAGGCATCTCATTTCCAATATGCTTTCCTTGGATAGAATAGAGAGCAAATAGAGATTTATGTGTGAGTTCTGAAACTTCTTAACCAAAGATATTTGGAACATTCACTTTTGATATATCAGTGTTATCTGGAAATATAAAATGGGCACCAAGATGTTGAAGTACAAGGATTTCAATTATTATCAATTCAAAAATACAGCTCTTCGTCAAGGTCTGGGATGATTTATGGTAACTATTTAAGAGAAAATTACACATGGTCTTATTTTGTTGGTTCCTCGTTGTTATGAATTTGATTTTGCCCATGTTTGGTCAAGTTGATAAGTTTCGGAGAATTCTTCGACATTCCAGGCTTATTGTTTGCTAGGGGCCTGTCAAGTCACTGAGCACATAAGGCTGCTCATGGCAAACTGTTTGCTTCATCATTTAGCATCATATTCTCAAATGGACCAGAAGGACTAGCTGGAGAACACAAGGTATTTGGCGGATATTTCAACCAGCATCGTTAGTTATATGTGAGAAACAAGGATAAAAGCTTGCCTGGGTATAGGATGATCAGCAATGAGGTCGTTAAGCTGATACAGGTATGATTTAAGTAGGGCCTGAATGAAATGCTTTATCAGATTTCCACAGCCCCGATAATGCAGCATAAAAATAATAAGTATTTATTCAGCCTACAAGCCTGCAAGTCAATGATTTAGTCTTGGCTCTGCTGGGCAGTTCTTGTTTTGACTGGGCTCTTTCACATGGCTGGCTATCAGCTGGAGTGATGGAGCTACCCACTGGGTTACCCCTGTCTGTTATACTCCAACAGGCTAGCCTGGGCAGGTTTTCATGGCAAAGGCAGAGGAGTGAGAGTAGAACAAGAAAATGCACATGGCCCCTTGAGGTCAAGGCTCAGAACTAGCATACTATTCACTTCTATATATTACATTTAGGTCACAAAGCTAGCCCACATTCAAGGAATAAGGAGATAGACTCCTCTTAATGGGAGAAGTTGTAAAGTGGTGAAGAATTGGACCATTAATGCAATAAATCTACCACCAAACGCTGAATTCCAAGGTCTGAATACTTCATCCCTAAGCTACTGTGTAGCTATGGGTTGATCTAGATGATGCTGAACTCGGATATCCATGCCAGACTGGCCTAAGGAAATGAGATTTGATTGCACATTATTCTCAGTACAGAGTAGATAAACAGGTACCTCTTTTAGATTTACAATAGTAATAGATAATAACCAGAGATTTATGTTTATACTATCATGAATATGAGAATGACATGGACTGAATGCTTGTGTTTCTCCCCACATTCTAAGAATTGGTATGGAGAAAATGAAGTGAATGTTGCAATACCTAAAAATGTGGAAGCAACTTTGAAATTAAGAACAGGTGTTGCCCACCTCGCATCTCTGGCTCCGCTCTTGAGCTCCGGGGCCACACGCCTGACTGCCCCAGGTAAGGCTCTGGCAGGCCAGGTGGCATCTCTGGAGTGTGCAGGTGACAAACGTTGGTTGTGTCTGTACTGCTGTCTCTGCAGGAGCACAGAGTGCACAAGCTGTGGGGACATGGCTGCCTCAACCAAAATTTCAAAGGATGCAAGTCAGAGCCACTGGGCACTGGATCTCACCCCAAAATTGTGGACAAAGACCTTAGTTTTGGGGGAAGGTCCAAGCAGAGAGCCAGGATGGGTCTTTTCAGCCAAGCTGTGGGGACAGGGCTGCCCAGAGTCTTGGGGACCAGTCTTTGCCTGGCAGAACTGCAGGGGCAGGACCCTTGGCCCAGTGGACCTGGAGGGCAGATTATTGGGCCAAAGAGAATTGTTCTTGAGCCTTAAGATCTAATGGAACTTGCTCCACTGGATTTTGGGCTTGCTTGGTACAGTCACTCCTTTCTTATTTCCTAATACTCCCTTTTGGAATGGGAATGCCTGTCCTATGCCTGTTCTACCATTGTGTTTTGGAAGCAGGTAACTTGTTTGATTTCCCAGGTTCACTGCGAGAGCAATTTGCCTCAAGATGAATCATATCTTGAGTCTTACCCATCTGATTTAGATGATGTTTAGATAAGACTTTGGACATAGATTTTTAAAGTTAATGCTGGAATGATTTAAGACTTTTGGGGCTATTAAGATGGAATGACTATATTGCGCATGTATGAATTTGGTGGGGTGGGGAGGGGTCAGTGGCAGAATGCTATGAACTGAATGTTTGTGTCCTCCCCAAATTTATATGTTGAAACCTAACTCTCAATGTGACTGACATGTTTACAGGTGGGGTCTTTGGGAGGTGATTAGGTCATGAAGGTGGAGCTCTCATGAATGGGATTAGTGACCTTATGAAACAGACTCCAGAGAGCTTCCTTATTTCTTTCACCACTTGAGGACACAGCAAAAAGATGGAACCAGCTTCTATGAACCAAGAAGGTGGCTTTCACGAGACTCCGAATCTGCTGGTGCTTTTATTTTTGACTTCCCAGCCCCCAGAAACATGAAAAAGAAATATTTGTTGTTTATAAGCGACCTAGTCTAAGGTATTTTGTTACAGCAGCCTGAACTAAGAAAGAGTAATAGATATTTATTAAAAGTATTTAAAATTGAGCATCATGAACATACATTGATCTTTTCAAATGGTCTTGTTAAAAGGAAAAGAAATTGAAAATTGGACTTTCAGGGAAGAGGATCTTCTGGAATGTATAATTATATTACTTTCAAGTACTGCTTTCTAATCACCACCCTGGTCAGAAGTGCTTTATGTCCTCCGTTGTATTGGTAAAGATGACCAATATCAATCATTTTCAAAAGGTTTTTATTGGGATTGTAATGTCAGTCTTTTGAGAGATTAATTTTTTGAAAGTATTTATGGATATCTTTTGTGCACTAAACAGTACTAGGCACCGAGTTTATAAAGTGAGAAGACAGGGAGGGGACCTCTCAGTGACACAAATCAACAAAATGCTGGTTATTTCCGTCGGATATGCTGTTTTCCACTCCTCTCCACTTCTGTGAACCTGTACTGTCTCCCTGTTAGCATATAGAATATAATCTCATCATAACATGTGTAGTGTATAATCTCATCCAGCTCAAGGGCATGTGACCCAGAACAGGCCAATTAATGCCTTTTCCATGTTCTTTTCCAATTGGAGCTAGACAGCAAGGTCCCTTGTCACCTTGTCAGGACCGGTTAGGATTCAGACCCAGAACTTTCAGTGTGTGATCTCTGCCTCACAGAGAGAGCTGTCTGCAGAAGGAGAGAATGGAACCTATGCTCAAAATGAAGCAGAGATGAGAATGCTGGGAAGGAATGTCTTGACAAACTTTGAGTTTCTGGATCCAAATGATGTTGAGACCAGCCCCACCTCTTGCTTTTGTTTTGTTTGGTTACACCAGCCAAAGAATTTCCCTTTTTCAATGAAGACAGTTTGAGTTGACTTTCTTTTGCTGCAAACTAAAAGGTCTTGACCAATCACGGGAGCTAACGTTCAGTCTAATATTTATTACCGTAGAATGAAAGAAAGAATATCACCTCCTAATAGGACAAGGTCTAGCAGAATGTATGATGATGATGATGGTGATAAGAAAAAGAATAAGAAAGAGCAGGAAAAAGAGGAGGAAAAGGAGGAAGAAAACATTAATAAAAATCTAGCTGACATCTATTGATTTTCTAATTTTTATTAGGCTTTGTACTAAATATGTTACTTGTATTAGCTCATTTAATCTTACAATAACCCTATGAGATGTGTGCTATTTTTATCTCAAGTTTATAGATGATAACATTGACAAAGATGTTAAGTAGTCTTCTCAAAGCCACACGACTAAGAGAGTCAGAGAGACAGAGGCAGAGTCAATATCCACTTTAGTAGGCTCTCAAGTGACATTTGGTGATGGAAAGAAAGAATGAAAGATACATGAACATAAATAATTATACTGCAATGTGATAGAGGTTTAATCTTTAAAACATTACTATAAAGAAGATACTATTATTAACCTCATTTCATCCACGTGGAAATTGAGGTTTAGAGAGTGTAGTGGGTCTTCCTAGGCCATCGCTTAGCTAGAAAGTGGTGGAGCTGGGACTATACCCAAGCTGACTTTAAAGTACCCTTGGATATTTTTGTATAAGGTGAGATCCTAAGTAGGAGACCACCTTTATTTTATTTTATTTTTTTACGTCTTTATTGGAGTATAACTGTTTTACAGTGTTGAGTTAGTTTCTGCTGTGTAACAAAGTGAATCAGCTATACGTATCCATATATCCCCATATCCCCTCCCTCTTGCGTCTCCCTCCCACCCTCCATATCCCACCCCTCTAGGTGGTCACAGAGCACCAAGCTGATCTCCCTGTGCTATGCAGCTGCTTCCCACTAGCTATCTATTTGACATTTGGTAGTGTATATATGTCAATGCCACTCTCTCACCTCGTCCCAGCTTACCCTTCCCACATTCTCCATGTCAAGTCCATTCTCTATGCCTGCATCTTTATTCCTGACCTGCCACTAAGTTCATCAGAACCATTTTTTTTTAGATTCCATATATGTGTTAGCATACGGTATTTGTTTTTCTCTTTCTGACTTACTTCACTCTGGATGACAGACTCTAGGTCCATCCACCTCACTACAAATAACTCAATTTCATTCCTTTTTATGGCTGAGTAATATTCCACTGTATATATGGGCCACATCCACCTTTAAATGAGACTTTAAAACATTTTGGTGCTTTATCCATTTTTGGATCTTTCTTCCTACAATTTTCCTGTAACTATTTCTTTAAGTTTTGTGTTGTTAACATACTTATATATTACATCCTTTTCAGATGTATTATTTCTATCTTTTTGCAGGATCTTCATTAAAATCAGAGCATTCAAACACAATAATAGACAGTCCTTCTCATTTTAAACCAAATCTCATACACATTTCCACAAAAACCTTTTGAAAATTATTGTTGTTGGTCACCTTTACCAATACAATGAGGGCATAAGGCATTTTGACTAGTGTGATGATTAGAAAGCGCTACTTGAAACAAATATAATTATACATTCCAGAAGGTGCTCTTCCCCAAAAGTCCATGTGCATCTTTCAATTTCAAGTAAATAAATCTATGTAGCAAAGAAGGCAATCTAAAAATGAAGTCCATCCCCCAGCTATTTATTCATCTGATTTGCTAGCTGCTACTTCTTTCACTGAGTCATATATTTTCTTACTACATTTATGTGGATAAATGGTCAAGAACATATCTCTGTGGATGGCATATTTTAGCTATCCATTTTTCAGTTCTTCCTTAGCTTAGGTACTGTTCTATGCTAACTTCACATCAGTTCATTAAGTTCTTTGGTGAATTCTAACATTGCAGTACTCTTTGAATACAAAAAGTGGTTGTCTTTAGCCAATATTTCATTTCTAATACAATATGTAAACAATCTTCATTTTTGGCTTTTGAACAGTGCTGTTACAAATTGCAGCTTGTATTTCTGATTCTTTTCTCCAAATAAATCTTTGAAAATAAATCAGTGTGCTATTTCCCAAACTTACATCATACAACCCTGACATTTGAAAAGTTTCAACAATGTGTCTTGGAAATATTTCCATGTCTTTTTAGTCAAAGTTTCATAACTTAATCCCTATATGGGCAATTTCTGACTTCTTTGCATCTTTTCCTGATTATAACTCTACCAAAAAAGCTTTTAAGGGTCTCTGGCCTGTTTTTTTTTTATATCAAATAAGAGAAAGAAGCAAACATGCTCTCACACGTAAAAATGTAAATACACTCTAGAATACTTTGATCATTGTCTGCCTAAGGATCTTTCTTCTTCTCTTCAGGGTCTTCTGGGAAGTTGTTGGATAGCAGATAACACCAGATAGAGCTTTATCTTCCTCTTTTTCATGACTGCATTTCCCTCCTTTCCCTATTAAGCATTAAATCCTCTACTTTCAGGAATTTCTAATTCTCCCTTTTTTCAAATCTATAATTGGTATAATTTGGGAACGCTGGTTTTTGCTTTCTTTTGACTCCGTTCCATGTTTTGCTCCTCTTACCTTTCTTCATCCAGATCTTTAGTGCCAACGTTTCTTCCTGATTTGCCTACTTATGCCCACTCTTCTGTCATTACTGTAGGGGCTTTCTCGTTCATTCCTTCCTTGGTATTTTTCTACAGAATCATCATAGCATAGATTTGAAATACAAAGTAATTATTATTCTCATAATAGGCATTATTTGTAAAGAAACCGAAGGACAGTGACCTGAGTATGTCACCGAAAATGAATGACAGACCCAGGTTCAGAAGTTAGAGTTCAGACCCAGGTTCAGAGGTTAGAGTTCAGACCCAGGTTCAGAGGTTAGAGTTCAGACCCAGGTTCAGAGGTTAGAGTTCAGGCTCAACTCTTAGTCCAAGGCTATCCCATCTAGACTGCTGTTTCTCATTTTAGGAGAGCGTGAACATGACATTTTGAGCCCCAATTTTAATTTATTTTACCTTTATATAAATTCACAACGGTAACCTCCAACCTCATATTTAGTAAGATGTTAAATTTTTTTTTTCAGGGCTTCCCATTTTAAGTAGCTTTTCCCACAGGATGCTTATCTGAAGGCCAAAAAAAAAAAAAAAGTGATGTGCACTGGATTAGACCTGCTTGATTCAGCAAATTTCTGCAAATTAGACAGATGATGTGCATAACCTCAAAGTATCTTTTTTAAGAAGTAGCATACCACAACCGATTATTAGTCCTCAGACGTACAATCATCCTAGGCATCAAATTGCTTCCAATTTGATGCATTTTATCCTTTCACTGATCAGACTGTTCTCTTTTTTTTTTTCTGGAAAAAAATAAATTCTGGAAAGATTTCTTCTGATGCTGAAGAAATCTTGAAGGCTTATCATTGGACTTTGATGGAATTAGAAGCCCCTGATTTGTTCAGAAAACCTCAGACAAGTTTAAAAATAGTACATATTTAGTTAGTAAAACTAACCGAGGAAAAGAGCATATGGTTATATTAGTTAGTGGGTTCTATGAATAGCATTCACGTATAACTCTTTTTCATTTAACAAGGAGCTGTAATTTCTGTACCTCCAGATACATGCTGAACCAGGCTTATTTTGAGCAGTATGCTTCCCCTTTTGTAGAATATAGTGTCACGTGAAGCCATGGGGGAAAAAAACAGAATCAATTTATAATTTCAATCAGCTAATTCTTTAACATGTTCCTGATGTTTGATTTCCAAAAAGTTGGTAAGTTGTCTGGACAGAATACAATTATTGATCACCTATATTTTGGGGGTTGACTTTCTTGTTTTAACCAAAAAAATGTGATTCTCCCTTTTCCCTTGAGCCATTGCAAGAAAGGTACCATTGCAAGTGTAAAGGAGGACCTTTTTCAAATTAATTTTTGCTCTTTATTTGACTATACTCAAATTGACATGTAATTTGTGTGAGGCTGTGAAATTGTGGACATTGGAAAAAACTTTCCTGCATTACTGAAAGAAATCCAGGTTGCTGGCTTCTCCCTGTCACATAGCCCTTTCAGCACCATTAACCCCTTTTTCCTTTTCTGAGGTGTTTCAGTACCAGCGTACCTCATTTGGTTCAAGTACAAAAATTAAATGGGCTTTTTAGCTAATCTAGCTAAATGTTCTAGCTAATCACTCAGCAACTAATTTTTCTATGATCTTGGCAAAAATTTCAAGTAAGAGAATCATACATTCTAGGTCATTCTTGTGGTCCCATGTTTCTAGCATAGATGAATAGCAGCGAACTTTTTCAAAGGACAGATCTGGGTTTAAATCCCATTTCCAGTACTTACAAATTAGGTAGCTTTAGGCAAGTGTGATGGTTAATTTTATGTCAACTTAACTGGGTCATGGGGCACCCATATATTTGGTTAAATACTATTCTGGATGTTTCTGGGAGAGTGTTTTTGGATGAGTTTAACATTCAATTTAATAGACTGAGTAAAGCAGATTGCCTTCTCTAGTGTGGGTGGGCCTCATCCAATCAGTTGAAGGCATGAATAGAACAAAAAGGCTGACCTTCCCCTGAATAAGAAGGAATTTCTCCTGCCTGATTACCTTGGAGCTGAGACTTTTTTTTTTTTTTTCTGCTTTCAGACTTGAATAGAAACATTGGCTCTTCCTGGATCTCCAGCCTACCAGCCTTTGAACTAGAACTATACTGTTGGCTCTCTTGGGTCTCCAGCTGACTGACTACAGATCTTGGGACCCATCAGCCTGCATAATCATGTGAGCTAATTCCTTATAATAAATCTCCTTCCATATATAATTTATATAGGATATATATATCCTATTGGCTCTGTTTCTCTGGAGAACTCTGACTAATATAGCAGGTTACTCATTCTTTTGCAATGAGTGATTTCATCACATGTGAAATAGGGATAATAACACCCATTTTACAAGGTTGTTATAAGGTTTATGACATCAGGAGGGCAAAGCATGTTGCACAAAATTGGTGTTTATAAAACAGTAACTGTTGTTATTATAATGATTATTTTTCAGAGCACAGATTCTTTCTAATCTTAAAAAATACAGTTATAGTTAGTCCAATTTGTTTCTTCTTTCTAACTTTTTCTTCCACCTGCAGTTAACTTCCTTTTGATCTTTGACTCAGTGCTGTTTATGTTCTGATGCCATCTCTTTCAAAATTCCTGGTTGAATTTTTTTCTTATAAAATTCTTTAACTCAGCAAAGCAGCCCATGATCCACTGGTAATAGTCTTTTTTTAAAAAAATTAATTAATTAATTAATTTTTGGCTGCGTTGGGTCTTCGTTGCTGTGCATGGGCTTTCTCTAGTTGCAGCGAGCAGGGGCTACTTTTGTTGCGGTGCGCAGGCTTCTCATTGCGGTGGCTTCTCTTGTTGTGGAGCACGGGCTGTAGGCGTGCCGGCTTCAGTAGTTGTGGCACGAGGGCTCAGTAGTTGTGGCTCACGGGCTCTGGAGAGCAGGCTCAGTAGTTGTGGCTCACGGGCTCTGGAGAGCAGGCTCAGTAGTTGTGTTTCATGGGCTTAGTTGCTCTGCAGCATGTAGCATCTTCCCAGACCAGGGCTTGAACCGGTGTCCCCTGCATTGGCAGGCGGATTCTTAACCACTGTGCCACCAGGGAAGCCCCCATTGGTAATACTTTTGATTCTCACTTTCTGGCTCCCCAGTCTCCAACTGCTTTTGACCCTATCACTTAAGATTGAGGCATCTGGCTTTACCTCCGGGTGACACACATTCCTTAGGCCTGGACAGCAAAAGAAGATGTCGTGAGAATGTGGGCCTTTCACGCTTAAAGTCAGGGTCTAGGAGTGTAGCTGGAAGAGGTATTGGGATGGGGGACTTGGGGTCAGATGAATCATGTCAAATACTCAATGTAGTGTTTCCTCTACAAATCCTTCTGAGGTGTGCTCTTTTTCTCCCTGATTTTTCCTTTTTTCCCAGTCCCTGACCACTACTCCCTTAACCCTCCAGATACAAATACGCTATTTTCTATTCTACCACCTTTCTCTGACTTGCCTTGCTCTGTGTGTATGTGCAGCAATATTGCCCTTACGAGTGGTGTTTGGGTAAGTACCCCTCTTCTTTCATTTCCTTGACTCTAAAGTGGTGCGAGTAACACTTACTCCTGGGATTTGGGGGAAAATTAAATCACACAATGTACACAAACTGTCTTGTATCCTGCCTAGGACACAGTAAGTATACCATAAATTGTAATCAATGCTGTTATGTGACTCAGTTAGAATAGGTTATGAGTTCCAGAGTGAGGATACAGAGTGGGGAGATTAGGCCAGAAAGATGGAGGGCAATGCAACCTTATCAAATTAATGTGGGCAAAAAACTATAGTTGAAGTTACTTTTGTATGTTAAAAATGTGTATTGTCTAAGTGTATACATATTAGTAGCATATATTATATATTTTAATATATATCAATCTATATCTATATTAGTATATATATTAGTATGTATTATTAGCAATATATTAGTAGTAGTATATATATTAGTAGTATATATAGATAAATAGTATATATTTTTATATATACTTTAAGTATATTATATATATATTAAATATTATATATTCACTATACTTTAAGTATATTATATATACTTAAAGACCAAACCAAGGTCAAAGATTAAACTGGCCAAATAGAGGCAGCAGGAGAGAAGAAGTACTGGAGATGGTTTGTAAGGACCCAGAAAGTCTAGAAGGAAGCAGAGAGGATTGTAGTCCAGGAATGACAGGAGTATATAACACGGGAAAAGTCCTAAAAGATGACAGGCTGGCAAGCTTGCAAAAAGACTAGATTTTAAATGTTCTCACCACACAAAATCTTTTATGTGACATGACAGAGGTGTTAGCTAATGCCATGGTGGTAATCACTGCAAAATATAAATGTATCAACTCAACACACTGTACACCTTAAACATACCAGTGTTATATGTCAATTATATCTCAATTAAAAAAAGAAATTGCTACAGCCAGAGTGGGAAGGACCACGGATGCTCAGGCATCGACTACTTGCCCTCTCCCGTGGTGGCAGCACCCACTTAACGAGGATGGATATGGCTGAATGTTATGTGTGGGGACCAACCAGCTTTTTCTGGATCACACAGCCAGCCAGAGAATTAGAATTTGATCCCAGCACTTCCGAACACCAGCTGCTCTGCAGAGCGAGCTTTTCACCACATCCCACATTCCTCTAACACATGTTTTCTGAGAAATCTTCAGGAAAGAGCAGATACTTGAGCTAGCTTTTGAAAGGCATTCTCAACAAAGGGCCCTGAATGGGAGAGCACGGCAAGTTTAGAAAAGTTAGAGCAGAGAGTGTTTGAGTATAGGCACAAAGCAGACGTGAAAATGGAGCAGGAGCTTTAAAAAAAAAGTACAATTTGAGGTCCCTGAGCTAAGTGGAAATGTTACTCGGGAGTCCTGGAGTTATTGGGGAGATCATTAGAAGATGTGAAGCAGGAGTGACATGATGAGATTTGTGTTTGAACATGTAATGAATGAACTGGAAGGGAATTCAGCTGGAAACTAGTAGATCAATTAAGAAATATTTTAATAAATGATAAGAAATGTCAAGAAGTCCAATGTAGGAAATGTTTGTGATGTTGGAGAGCAGGGGATAACTCTGATAGATACTAAGCACGGTCAGTGTAGGTAAGTGAGGGAGAGGGAGGAGTCGATAAATGAGATACTTAATACAGGAGGAGTGACTTCTGCTACCAAGAGATTCTCCAGTTGGCTTGAGGGCCCTGCTTTATCAGGAGAGTTTTGGCAGGTAATGTGCACCTTGCCAGAACTTAGGCTACTACAAAGATTTCTAGGAGGAATCCATTCATGGCATTCCTACCTTGTGAAGTACAGGGATACACTCAGATCTTATTTAATAGTGAGAGTAGATTACCTTTGAATTGCACCTTCTCTGAATCACTGTCACATATATAGTGTTGTTGAGCCCTAAAGCATATTTGGTTCAAATCTATAGTTATACAACAGGTATTTTTTTCTGATACTGAATATGAGGACTTGAAAATATGATGTTAAATAAACAGACCATTCCAGCATATTGTGGCATGTCTGTAAGTACCTGTTCAGTTTATGGATTCTGTATATACTCTTTAAAAAAACAGCTCCATCTGCCATGATACACTCAGGACAGCTAGTTATTTTTGTAGGTGTTGAAATGGATATATATTTAGCTTTGTCTTTGTATGTGTCTATGATTAAATGCTATTGAGTATTAACAAATAAAACCCTTTATGACTTTTTTCCTAAAATCTAATGCAGCATGATATAGAACTTAATACCCCTAATTGCAAACTAACAAGAGCTGCTTTTACAATTACTTCAATGTTTGTATGGTTATGACTCATGAACAAATTACTTTCATGGCTGGGTTGTGTTTATACAAGGCAGGGTGTGAATTTTAAAAATGGATCAACAAGATGGGACAGATTTAGGTGTGGACATATTTATGTAACATGTTTAAATATGGGCATAGAGAAGCAGAAAAACAAATACCTCTTTTGGCATGTTCAGTAGTTAAAGAAGATTTTGTGCACTATTGTATTAATAAACATTTATGGAGATTGAATGAAAATTGGCATCAGGTAGGGTTCTGGCAAAAAGCCCTTTAGTAGAGTCAGTTGAAAGCTAGTGACACGTTAAATCCTTAAGAAAATATGGAATAATGCCACTTGCAAATCCTTCACTTACAACAGATGGAATGCAAGCTCATTCCAAATGGCAGACTACTCAACAGTGGCAAATGAAATTAAACCAATAATGGTAGTATGAATCTGTGAAAAAAGGAAGTAGACATACAACCCAAGAAATTCAAATGGAATATTACTACTGTGTTTCACATCTAGTAATACACCTCACTCACAGATAATGTTCTAATTTACTTGCGTGATTGTTAGTCATACTGTTTGTCCTGTTCTATGCTGATAGGCCCTTTTGCAAATACAGCCCAGGTATTGTTACGCATTTAACCCAAGTCTGAGTCTGTATCCCTCAGATTTTAAGAACAGACACTATGCCCAATGCAGTCCTTATATACAGTAGTCTCTCTGAAGGGCTGACAAGGTCTGAAATAACTCTCCCCAGAACAAGGGTTAAAAACCTGAATCTTCTCTATGGTTCTGAAAACATTCCATGTTTCTCCTAACCAACTCTGCCCACGGGTAACACCAGCCTGCTTATAGGCAATCTCTGAGCAAGTTCAGAATTGTGCAGTAAATAGTACACTATGCATTACCACTTATACTACAGCTAAATTGGTCTTATTAAGAGATTAACTATAGGACAAAAGAAAACTCCTAGAGGCTTAAGAATTCTCTTTAAAAATGTATCCTTAAGGAGGAGCCTAGAAAAAAGAATTATCATCCAGCTAACAAGATATTTAGGAGGCAGTGTTAGGGGTAGACACTGTACAACAAAGGGGCTCAGACATACTACATAGATGTGCATCCTAGTAAGTGTTCCATGTATACATATAATTATTTACATGGGCTAAATCAAATAGACGCCTGCATCGTATTCCACTTTTACTTTCTTTCTTGAGATTTTCTGTTACTAATAATTAGGAGACTACATCACATTGTTTGTCACAGGCTCAAATCTTGATTCAGGAATTCTGGGATTTCAACTCTAGGTAGATAATCAGCAGCATCTTTGGGGAACTTTTATAGAGAACAGCTTCTTCTTCCCCGGAAATACTTGGCAAAAATTGTGATTTAATATTCTTGCCCTGAGCTTAGTGGCATTCTCTGATCTTCCCATCATTCTTGCTCATTTCCCAGAGACAATGATGCTTCCCTACTTCCTTTGGCTACCTTCTCTCTAGAGGGTAGCTAATATCCATGCTCTTAGGTACAGAATCACAAGCTTTTTTCAAGGGCTAATTTATTGCAGTAAAGTTTCTCGGAATCCTTGGAGACTGTCTAGAAGGTATACATTTTCCTGATGACTGCAGAATACTATCCAAATGATCCCTTAAAAGATCTTCACAGGTACTGCACTGCAAAGTTATTCAGACTGGAAGTGTCAAAACTCTGGTACCCATACGTAGTAAGAATCCTGATGGATTTTTCATATGTCCCTGCCATAAATCTGTGAGGGGTTATGGACTTTGTCTTCTTTCTCTCTTATATCCACATATCCAGTCCTGTTCATTCCACCTATTTAGCAATCTCTTGAATCTTCTCTTTATCCCAAGCACCTTTACCATAGCTGAGCCACCTGCTGTAAAAATCTCCTCTTTATTTCCCCACATGTACCCCTAATCCCTTCCGATCATTCTTCATACAATAGCTGAGGTAACTTTATAATAGTACAGACCTTATTATATTCTTTTCCTAGTTTAAACCCTCCCAATGACTCCTGATTGTTCTTAAAATAAATCCGAATCCTTAATGTGGTGTCTAAGGCCCTGTCTGGTCTGAGACCTGTCTACCGCAATAGCCTCATCTTTTGTAAGGCTCTCTCTTGAGCTGTGATCTCTGGCCATCTTCTGAGATTTCCCTCCTGTCTGCCTCAGGACCTTTACACATGCTCTTCCCTCTTTTGGAAATACTTTTCTGCACCCTCCATCCACTCCTTTATTCAGCTAACTCCTACTAGTTCTTCACTTTTTAACTTAAATATCCTTTCTTCAGGGAATCCTTCATTGACTCCGGTTCACGCCTTCTGAATACGTAAGGTCACTAATTATACACTCTCAGCACAATGAACTTCATTAACCAATTGTCACTGACATTAATTGTTTTATGCTTATTTTCTGCTTTAGACTTTAAGCTCCAAATGAGCATAGACTATATCTTGTTCTTGTTTATAACATTTACACCACTGTTTTCCCTATGCCTAGCTTGGAGCATTGCAATCAGTAGGTGCTCAATATATATTTATCTGTCACTTGCTAAGTGTCTCTGGAAGTGCATGCATAGCCTTTGGTTCAATAAGGTAAATTTGAACAACAGCTCTAATAGTTTCTGATTATACTATTAAGACTTTGGAGCATATAAAAAATCCAATTTTTCTCTTATTTTTTGGTTTGGACAAAACTGCTCATGTTAATAGCTTGTCCCTGGGAAATTATGTCTTTTTCTTTTAATCTCATGTGATGCCTGTACAATACGTAGATGAATGTTTGGTGAATTCTTAATAAATGCTTAAGAAGGCTTTCCACTGCCCTAATTCTTTGTCTTCTTTAGCATCTCTAGTGATTTAGCTATTTTTAGTTTGGTTGTTCTCTTGGTTTAATATTAACCTCTGAATTCTAGGAACCTGGTACAAGTGTCCTAAAGATCTGGACTGGAGGATACTTTAAATGACACATCACCATGTTCTACTCACAACTATTTCCCTTTCCCTCTGGACCATTTATCCTCTTCTATAGGGTGATTTACTTCTCAAGCTGCTACATTGTCTAGAAGGGTATTGGTGACCATGCTCATCAAGTCAAAAGCTGCCTTTCAGACCCAAAGTATCTAGTCATTCTTCCTGCCACAGAGCTCACTAGGTCCCATGCAATTAAAATTCAGAATTGAATTGTCTTTAATGAGTATAATATTGATGTTATCCAAATTAAATATGAGTGATAAAAAATAGACACAGATGGAAAACCATGTTTGTAGTTCTTTCTTATCTAGGGTGAAAGTTTTACCTACTTACTAAATGGCAATGTTTTTATAACCTCTCTTTGGGTTTGGAATATATGTAATTTTTAAAACCGTGTCATATAGTCCGAAAGGGCATCTGTTTATGATGAAAGAAAAAACCACAGGCATCACATCTTCTCTTACACCTGATTTAAGTAATATTTACTACCTGTATGTGATTATACAGATAGCAAGATACTCATGTTTGGACCCACATACCAGACTGGATTTTTATAAACAGTTACTGCTAACTGAATTGCTCCTGTGTTTCCTTCTGGACTGTATGATACAGCAGAAATTCAGGAATATGTTTTGCTTCTCTTTTCTTCTTATCATCTTTCAGAGGTTTCAAATTAACAAAGGTGACTAATGAGAATAATTTCTTTATGTATTAGCATATATGTCCTAATTTAGAATGATATAAAGATAAACACATTTTATGATTTTTTTATTCTAGATTTCATTTAATTTTCAGCCTCTAAACCTATGAATGTTGAAAACTGTGCTTGGGCATAGATTTTGTGCCTCTTCATGAAAAAATGTGGTCTTTGGGTGAAGTCTGATAATGACTTATTTCTCTGGCTTACACCTAAAACATTTTCCTTCAGTTATTTATTTTATTTTTAATTTAATTCTTCAAGGCATACATAAATATGTTCTCATTGCACAAGATGTAAACAATACAGATAAAGTAAAAGTCCCTCTTGGTAACCCCACGTCAATCTCCTAATCCCATTCCCTTTCCCAACAGTGACCATGACTAAATGTTCGATATGTGTGTTTGTTAAACTTTAAAATTCATTTCATACATATATATATGCTAATACATAGGTTAAATTTATCATAAAAATATATCATGACCTAAATCAAATTACTCTTTTGCTTAAAACTCTCCAGTGGCTTCTTATTTTACTTCATACCTTATTTTACCATGTACCTCACCCTGGCCTCCACGGCCCTTCACGATCTGATCCTTGCTTGCTTCTCTAACTCATTTCCTACACTATCCCATTTCTTTACCAAGGTCCAGAAACATTGGATCATTCCATCTCTTTAATACATTCTGTCTTGTTAATACCCTGCATGTTCCTCCCTTACATTATGTTCCTGAGCACTTTTCTTTACCTGGAAGAGTCCACACCCAACATTTACATGGCTAGTACTGCCTCATCATTCAAATCTCGGCTCAGATACCGTTTCCTAAGAGAAGTCTTTTCTCAGAGGCTATTCTGGTCATTTTGTCTCCTGCTAGGTACTCTTGAGCTAACTATTCCATTTAAGTATTCACAGCACTTACTACTACTACTCAGAATTTTATAATGGAGACAAACAAAACAAACCGTGATTGTTATGTGCTTTCTGTACTAGAATATAAGCTTCATGAGGGCAGGGTCTTTGGCTTGTTCATCTATTTATATCTCCTGCACCTACAATGGCACTTGACACATAATAACTGATTGTTGAGCAATGAGGACTAGAAAGCAAAGAAAGTCCTGTCACGTCATGATTCATACCGTGATGGAGGTGCAAGTTCTATTTATAGTTGTGGGTAACGAATAAGTTACTTAACTTCTTTTGAGTATTCTCATGTTTAGAATACTTATGATGATAATAGAATCTGCTTCGTCAAGTTGTTGTCAGACTATTAACTGGGATAATGTGAGCAAAGTGACCGGCCTTGTATCTGGCATATAGTATGTGCTCAGTGGTCGTTAAAAGAGGAGTGACAGGGGACATATGTATATGTATAACTGATTCACTTTGTTATAAAGCAGAAACTAACACACCACTGTAAAGCAATTATACTCCAATAAAGATGTGAGAAAAAAAAAAAGAATAAAATGAGGTATTTAATTCTATTTTTTTTTTTTAAAAAAGGGGAGTGACGTTAGCATCATGGCCGAAAAATATGTCCCTCTTTTGTGCCCCACCCCCAACCCCAGCAACAATATGGCATCTATCCATGGAAAAAAAAAGTGCCTTGGTGGGAGCTGTGAATTTCAGCACCAAACACAAAGCGACCCGGCAGGAGTCTCAGCCACGCATGTGTCAGATGATAGGCATATAGACCTCAGTCCCAGCTGTGGACACTGCAGTGGCCTGTGAACTGGCTCCAGCCCTTCTTGGCTGTGGTCTTGAAGCCCCTGGAAAACACTGTCTTAGCCAATCACTCACGGATGAGAAAGCCTTCGTGGAAGTCCAGCTTTAAAGCACAGAATTTCCAGCACAATACTGGAGCAAAATATAGGAGTTTAGGTGAAGTGGGGAGGGTAAGGGGAACAGTTTGGCTTTATCTATGTCATTTCTGCCTCGAGGTGGCATGGCTTAGGACAAAGAGAAATCGTTTTGGCCCTAATAAATAAAGTCAGGAATGAAAGAGAACTTATTACAATTGATAATCACAGAAATACAAAGCATTGTAAGAGGATACTGGGAGCAATTATACACAAACAAATGGGATAACCTAGAAGAAATGGATAATTTCCTAGAAATATACGACCACCAAGACTGAATCATAAAGAAATAGAAAATCTGAACAGATCAATTACTAGTAAGAAAGTTGAATCAGTAATCAAAAATATCCCAACAAATAAAAGCTTCAGGACCAGATGCCTTTCCTGGTAAATTCGAAGAAATATTTAAAGAAAAATTAATGCCAATAACTTCTCAGACTCTTCCAAAAATTGAAGAGGAGGGAACACTTCCAAACTCATTTTATGAGGCCAGCATTACTCCAAGACAAAGCCAGATAAGGACACTATGAGGAAAGAAAACTACAGACCAATATCTCTGATGACTATAGATAGAAAAATTCTCAATAAAATATTAGCAAACAGGATTCAACAGTGCATTAAAAGCATCATACACTATGATCAAGTGGGATTTATCCCTGGAACATAAGGATGTTTCAACATATGCAAATCAATAAATGTGATTCACCACATTAATAGAATGAAAGATAAAAATCATATGATCATCTCAATATATGCAGAAAAAGCATCTGACAAAACACAACATCTTTCTATGACAAAAGCTGAACAAATTGGGTATAGAAGGAATGTACCTCAACATAATAAAGACCATTACAGTAAGCCCACAGCTAACATCTCACTCAACAGTGAATGTTTGAAATCTTTTCCTCTAAGATCAGGAAAAGATAAGGGTGCCCACTCCCACCACTACTATTCAACATGTTACTAGAAGTCCTAGCTAGGCAGGAAAAAGAAAGAAAAGCCATCCAAATTTGAAAGGAAGAAGTATAACTGTCTTTGCAGATATGATCATACATATAGAAAATCCTAAAAACTCCACCAAAAAACTGTTAGAACTCATGAACAAACTCAGTAAAGATTCAGGATACAAAATCAACATGCAGAATCAGTTGCATTTCTATGCACTAACAACAAAATCTCTGATAAAGAAATAAAGAAAACAATCCCATTCAAATATAGTATCAAAAACAATAAAATACTTAGAAATAAATTTAACTAAGGAAGTGAAAGACCTCTACACTGAAAACTATAAGATTTTGATGAAAGAAGTTGAAAAGACACAAACAAATGGAAAAATATCCTGTGTTCATGAATAGGAAGAATTAATACTATTAAAATGTTCATACTTCCCAAAGCGATCTATAAATTCAGTGCAATGCCCTTCAAAATTCCAATGGCATTTTTCACAGAAATAGAATAAACAATCTTAAATTTTGTATGGAACCATAAAAGACCCCACATAGCCAAAGGAATCCTGAGAAAGAAGAACAAAGCTGGAGACATCACACTTGCTGATTTCAAACTATACTATCAAGCTATATTAATCAAAGTAGTATGGTACTGGCATAAAAACAGACACGTAGATCAATGGAACAGAATTGAGAGCCCAGGTATAAACCTTCCCATATAAGGTTAACTAATATTGGGAAACAAGAATACTCAATGGAAACAAGAATACTCAATGGGGAAAGTCTAGTTTCTTCAATAAACAGTGTAGGAAAAACCAGATAATTATATGTAGAAGAATAAAAATGAACTCCTATCTTAACACCAATCACAAAAATAAACTCAAATGAATTAAAGAAGAGACCTGAAACCATAACACTCCTAGAAGAAAGCACAGAGAAAAAACTCCTTGACTTTGGTCTTAGGAACAACTTCCCGGATATGACACAAAAAGCACAAGTGACAAAAGCAAAAATAAATAAGTGGGACTACATCAAACTAAAAAGCTTCTGCACAGCAAAAGAAGCAATCAACAAAATGAAAAGGTAACCTACAAAATGGAAGAAAATAATGACAAAACATATATCTGATGAGTTAATATCCAAAATATACAAGGAACTAATACAATTCAATAGCAAACCACAAACAAATAGTCTTATTAAAAAAATGATAGAGGGACAAAACAGACATTTTTCCAAAGAAGACCTCCAAATGGCCAGAGCTACATGAAAAAATGCTCAAATTTACTAATTATCAGGGAAATGCAAATTAAAACCACAATGAGATATCACTTCACACCTGTTACAATGGCCATCATCAAAAATACAAGAGATAACAAGTGAGAGTGAGAGGTGAGAATGTGGAAAAACAAGAGCCCTTGTTCACTTCTGGTGGGAATATAAATTGGTACAGCCATTATGGAAAACAGTATGGAGGTTTTTCAAAAAATTAAAAATAGAATTACCATATGATTCACCAATCTTACTTCTGGGTATATTTTCCAAGGAAAGATTATAAGAAACTGAAGAGATATCTGTACTCCAGGTTCACTGTAATATTATTCACAACAGCCAAGATATGGAAATAACCTACAACAGCCAAGATATGGAAATAACCTAAGTGTCTGCCTGTAGATGAATGAATAAAGAAGAAGTGGTATATATACACAATGGAATATTATTCAACCATTTGTGACAGCATGGATGGACCTTGAGGCCACTATGCTAAGTGAAATAAGTGAGAGACAGAGGAAGACAAATACTGCATGGTATCACTTATTTGTGGAATCTAAAAAAAAACTAAACTCATAGAAACTGAGGGTAGAATAGTGATTGCCAGGGGCTGGCGGTGGAGGAAATGGGGAGATAGTGGTCAAAGGGTATAAACTTCCAGTTATACGAAGAATACGTTCTGGAGATCTAATGTATTCCATGGTGAAAATAGTTAACAATAATGTATTATATACTTGAAAGTTGCTAAGAGAGTAGATCTTAAATGTTTTCACCACAGAAAAGCAGTGGTCATTATGTGAGGTAATGGAAGTATTAACTAACCCTACTGTGGTAGTCATTTCACAATACAGAAGTGTATGAAGTCAACACATTGTAGACCTTAAACTTAAACAATGTTATATGTCAATTATATCTCTATAAACCTGGGAAGAAAATGACAGCTAAAATTTGGTGTCAACTCCTAAGTGATATTTGAGACCTCTCATTTTTTTCTTTACTGTTCTAACTGGGTGTTTCTTCCTAGGGAGGAAAAAAAAGAGCTGGTTTTGTTGTGGTTGTTGTTTTCTTTTTTTTTTTTTTTTTAATTTAAGAAATGTGATAGGGTAGGAAGGCAAAGATAAACTATTGATACATTGGAAACCCATCTCCCCTTGCCCGTGGATGGATCTACCTCCTCTCTTGCACTTTTTAAAAAAATTGATGAAAGTCTTTAAATTCTATAGTGCTTGCTCTATATCTCTTGCACTTTTTTGAAGCAATTCAAGTATGAATATAGGAGGAGGATCAGGAAAGAGAACACACTAAAATTCCCTCTTTTATTAACCACATCGTTAAATGTGTACTGTTAGTGGAATTCACTAGCTCTACACAGTTTAGTCTACCCTCAGTGGGCAATTAGCCATATTATAAGCAGCAAACCTGCGATGGAGACAAAAAGATAGTCAGTTTGTTAGTTCAGGACTAATGTTTGCCTGTTTCTAGTACACAGGATTTAAGTTTATCTGAAATTATAGACAAGCCTTTCCTACCAGCCAAATAATCCTCTGTTGTTTACAAACAATTGCAATTTGGAGTTCCACTTAATTTGCTCATGAAGACAAACAGGAAGGGGAAGAAGCGAAATTCTTAAGACTCGGCAATATAAACAATTGACCAATGAAGGGACACAGACTATTCTAGCCAGGTTCTCCCTGGCCCTCTTACCCTTTCATTCTCTTATTTTCTTGGAATTAAACCAGAATGACACTGATCTGGTTAGCAGGAATTTCTATTGTTTAAAGATTATTTCAAACAAGGATGGGGAACGATACAAAATGTTTTCCTTGGGTAAAGGCATAAACTGAAAATATGCAAGTCTCAGTTCCCATTTCAGCTGTCAGTAACAACCCTTGATGGAGAAGGCTTTAATCTGGGAAGTTATAAGGACAAGATTAGCTGGGAATGTTTGACCTTACAATTCAGAATAAGAAATCTACTATATAATGAACTACAGCATCTCCAGGTTCGAGAAACCATAAGCAACATGCAGTAGATTCTCCTGATAATTCTTATTTTTCTCTTAACTAAAGAGTCAGTGAAATCCTTAGCTTGACCCATCATCAGGGGATTTGCTGCTTGTATCTAAGTTTAGATTTCTCCTCTTGCTTTGTCTAAGCTCTGCTGATTCCCTTCTCTGGGTGCCTCGGCCTTTCAGTGGCACATTTCCTTTCCTTTCCTTTCATAAGCACCTTGCCATGGGTTCTTAGGTAGAGTCTGGAGTGGAGCCAGATGCAGAGGATCTGATCCCAGCCATGCTACTTCCTGTGTGGATTTTCCTATAAGTCATGTAACCTCACAGTGCCTTGCTTTTCTCCTTCTAAATGAGACTTACCTGGCAATTTCATGGGGTTGATGTATAGTTTAGCTGTTATCTTTATTTCTAGTGGAAGATTTGGTTTAGTTTCATCTGCATTTGTTCAGATTTCACTTTCTTTAACAAGTTTTTTCAATGGCATTCTTTTTTTTTTTTTTTTGAGGATACAGATGTCTTTTATTAAATCAGACATTAAAGACATTTGCAAAAATGAAGAATAATATCACTCTTCTCACTATTTTTCTGTTTTAGAAAACAGAATTATTTTTCATAAAAATGTTATTTGTGTTAACATGCAATAGATTTATTATTTTTATACAAAGAAATACATAAATATTTTCTAAATTTATCAGTTTTAATTTCTGATATGTAGTAGATAATAATAGATATAACTCACATATACCAAAGCTCCGCAGGGTCCTGAATACTTTTTAAGAGTGTAAAGTCCCTGAGATGAATAAGTTTGAGAACCACTGCTCTAAGACTAGTCAGGAGAATGAAAGAGAAGAGTCCTTGCCCTCATTCTAGTTGGAGTATGCAGGTGAACAAATGGACAAACATGACTTCAGATTGTACAAGGCTCTAAAACAAGTGAGGTGATGTGATACATCATTGGTAAAAGTGCTTTCAATACTAAGCTCAGGGAAGTCTTCTCTGAGAAAGTTATCATTTGGCCTGAGACTTAAAGAATGAGTAAAAGTGACCAACTAAAGAGCTAGAAGAAGAGCATTTCAGGTAGAAGGAGAAAGAATTACATTAATCTGAGACAAAAAAGGTGTGCATGTTTGAGAGCCAGAGATGAATGGGGCCAGTGGGACTGGAGTGGAGTGGTCGTCAGAGAAAGCAGTGCTAAAGGTCGGAGAACTGGGCAGAGGAGCAAGGACCTTTGTGGCCACCATTTGGATTAAAACAGAAGTCCAGTGGGAAGCCACTAAAGGATGAAATAAGGGACTATGTAATCTGATGAAGATGTTAGAAGGTGACTGGCTGCTGTGTGTAGGATGGATTGCTGGGTAGTAAGAATTGAGGCAGGGAGACCAGTTAGACAGGCAAGACTCTGGCACAAGAAAAGGCAAGTGGCTAAGCCAAGTGGTGGCCATGGGGATTGAGAAAAAGTGATAGATGCCAGATATACTTTGGAAGAAACAATAGGATCTGCTGATGGAATGGATGTGGGGAATGAAAAAAAGGGAAGAATCAAAGTTGATTCCTAGGTCTTTGAGTGGAGCAACCAAGTGATGACAGAGTGCATTTGCTGAGATGACCCATCACTGTATAATCACCACACTGCCACACCTTCAGCCCCCTTGCACCTCTCCATCAAACTTGCCTGGCAAAATCTCAAACCTGGTCCAATATAAATCGCCACTGACTCTTCATCTGCCCCTGTGCAATGAAACATGATGGAGAAAAAAGCACACGCACAAGCTGACTGATCTCATTTTAGGACCTCAAACTTCAAGTGCACCTTTGTCCTGCCATGCAATCCTACTATAATTTCCTAGGTAATTCACCTTCCTGCTCTCCTAGGTAACTATTTTGTATCTTCTTCTTTCTCCTTTAACCTGCAGTACCTCTCCACTCTCCATTTCTCAGCTGACAATGACCTTGCTTTCTATTTCAATGAAAAATGAGCTTCCACACCTCTGGCTACATCTGCCAACCTACTTAAAATGGACCCTTCTGCCCTTCCTCCAACTGCAATGGATAAAATGTCTGATCTTCCACCTATGACCGCTATCTCCACTTGAACTCTGGATCCCCTCTTCCTTGCCTAATTGTGAACACTGCTCCAAAGGTAACATCTGTCTTTCTGGAGATATCAGCCAGCATCTGCAGCACTCTCGTTAAGCTTTCACTCCCTCCATTACACTGTAATTATCCTTGTCAAGGTCATCAATAACTTCCACATTGTTTTTTAAAAATTTTATTTATTTTAATTTAAAAAAATTTTTTAATTTTAATACAATTTTTAAAGGTTATTTTTCATTTACAGTTATTACAAAATGTTGGCCATATTCCCCATGTTGTACAATACATCCTTGAGCCTATCTCATACCCAGTAGTTTGTATCTCCCACTCCCCCATCCCTATGTTGCCCCTCTCCCCTTCCCCAGTGAGTCTGCTTCTTTTTTGTTATATTCACTAGTTTGATTTCAACAGTATTCTTTTTTTATTAATTTTTATTGGAGTACAGTTGCTTTACAATGTGTTAGCTTCTACTGCACAGCAAAATGAATCAGCCATACATATACATATATCCCCTTCATGTAGGACACTTAAGTGCATTAAGTAGTGTTCCCTGTGCTATACAGTATGTTCCCATCAGTTGTCTATTTTATACATAGTATCAGTAGTGTATACGTGTGAATCCCAATCTCTCAATTCCTCCTACTCCACCCCTTTTCCCCTTGGTATCCATATATTTGTTCTCTACGTCTGTGTCTCTATTTCTGCTTGGCAGTTAAGGTCATCTATACCATTTTTCTAGATTCCACATATATGCATTAATATATGAAATTTGCTTTTCTCTTTCTGACTTACTTCACTCTGTATGACACTCTCTAGGTCCAAACACGTCTCTGCAGATGACCCAATTTCATTCCTTTTTATGGCTGAGTAATATTCCATTGTGTATATGTACCACATCTTCTTTTTGCATTCTTCTGTTGATGGACATTTAGGTTGCTTCCATGTCCTGGCTATTGTAAATAGTGCTGCACTGAACACGGGGGTGCATGTGTCTTTTTGAATTATGGTTTTCTCTGGGTCAACAGTATTCTTTTAATTAATTAATTAATTAATTAATTTTTGGCTGCATTGGGTCTTCATTGCTGGGCTTTCTCTAGGTGCGGCGAGCGGGGGCTACTCTTTGTTGTGGTGTGCAGCCCTCTCATTGTGGTGGCTTCTCTTGTTGTGGAGCACAGGCTCTAGGCGCGTGGGCTTCAGTAGTTGTGGCGCATGGGCTTAGTTGCTCCACAGCACATGGGGTCTTCCTGGACCAGGGCTCGAACCCGTGTCCCCTGCATTGGCAGGCAGATTCTTAACCACTACACCACCAGGGAAGTTCTCAACAGTATTCTTGAAGAGACTGTTTTTAGCATTATATTCTGCCAACTGCCTGTACTAATTGTTTATTGCTCAAGAAACAGTTTGTATAATGGACATTATTGTTGTTGTTGTTTTATTATTATTTTCTGTTCAACAACTCTTCCCTCTTAACTTTTAAATAGCATCTGGTTTCCTTTTGGGGAATTCTCTCACCACCTTTAGGTAGTTTGTCAGTCTTGAAGGTGCTTACTTCTCCCCCTCAAACCTAATTGGGCAGTCCTGGAATTCTGAGAATTTAAGTAGTGGGCAGAGTGACAAATGAACTAAAAATAGTTGAACCTTTTCACTCCAGCTGTAGCGCACCTGGATGAACTTCTCAAGTAACTCCTTCTAACTCAGACTCTCTAAAAGATATCTGATTGCTACCCGAGGTTTTCTGTTAGTCCTGAGAGCTCCCCCTACATCCATCTGATACATTATCTTTTTATATACTTAAGCTGGCCAGAGTAAATTTCTTTTACACAAAGCTGATGACTCTCCTCTCTGAGACAGACTCCTTCTCTCTGTGTTAGTGCTGCAGCCCTGCTTTTCACCCACATGTTCTGTGCCCACCCCAGTGTTTTGCTCAGTTGTATTCTGTGTACTCCGGCCAGCTGCTACTGTGTTCTTTCCCACTGCAGCCGTTGCAAGCATATTTCATTCTACTGCATTTGGTAGAAAGAATCATTTCTTGATTAGTATCTGAGTTGAAAATGGTTTCTCAGTTGAGCAAAATTACCAGAGCTGTACTAGACTTGTTTTAATGGCCTGCTATTTCCTCAGCCCTTCCAAAGCAACCTGCTGAGGTCTTTGTTCACTAAGGAATGGGCGTGTTACACTCATGTATCATGTGACCACACCACCTGGCTGATACTTACTGGGCCATGGATGTGTATGTACCCCAAGGCAGCAAGTCCATGCTTCAGCAAGGCAGAAACTTATGACTTGCATACTCTGGCTCAAAAAAATGTGAAGAAAGCCAATCAGATCCATCTCTTAAGAATTTAGAATTAGGAAACAGACCTGCCTAAAGCAGTTAACCTTAGGGACATACATCAAAATGATGGATGAAGAGTTGCTGGTGTATATGGGGGGCTGAAATACTCACTTGGAGACATGTACAAGCTGAAGCAGGAAAGGGCCCCTGAAAGAGAGGCAGATGAATGAAGCGGTCTTGCAGAAAAAAGCAGAAATGCATGAAAATGTGATCTCTGAGGGGGAAACAGGTTTGGTTTCTGATGGCTTTCCTGGTCTAGTTCCTGTGAGGCTAGCTGTATAGTACTACCTCTCTCAAATTTATGAGATCTTTATATATCCTTCAAATATTATATCCTGTCATGTTTTTCCTATGATTTGTGAAGCCACAGTTTCCTGATTAAAGCAGATATTATAACGCTTCCTATGTAACATCAATAATTCTCCTCTTTGGGAGTAGCAGGTCAGAATTATTTCTGTTAAACCACTTTATAGTCATTATGTATGAGCTATAATAACATGGGAATTTTCTTGTTATTTTTGTAGCTTTTTACTAAATTATTGGCTTTGTGTATGCCATCCCTCTTCCTAGATGGCCTTTTCATCTTACGGTCAAGCTAGTAGTGATCTGTACCCACTATACCACTAGGCATTGGTAGCTATAGTCAGTGTAGCCCACCAATTCTGTGTGACCCATTCAAGAGCACCATGGTTCAATTAGATATTTAAAGCTCTTCAACTTTTCCTTTTAGAGGAAAAGATAAATTTGAGTTTTTAATGGAATTGGGACAGTTGCTTCATTCAAATGCTAACTACCTCCCCCCTTTGGAAATGCTAATCCCTTTGAAAAACACTGTGGAAAATCTTTTAGGAGTTTCTTGGAATCATGCAGTTACAATAGCACAATGACCTTTACAAACTCTAGCTACTGAAGTAGTATTGTGCGGTGGCCAGCACCATGCGTCTGGCATCATATTTGGTTTGACCTTAGTCTTTACAACTTATTAGTTGTTGCTTTGGTTAAGTGCCTTAATTTCTCTGATCTGCATATTTAAAATGGTGACAATGATAGTACCTATGTGTAATTGCTAGGGTGTAGGGTAATCTACTATAGTAACAAAACCTCCAACTACAGTGGATTTGTAAATATAGGAATTTATTTCCAACTCATACAATAGTCCAAAGGCAGGGGAACATTTAGAGCAGGAAAGTGGCCCTATAATTCTCATATATAGCTACTCCTTGTGCTATAATTCTCATATATAGCTACTCAAGGTGGCTACTATAATTTTCATTATCTCCAGTTAGCAGAAAGGTGAAAAGGATGAAAGGATCCTATGACAGCTGTTTTACAAGAATACCTGGGAATTGAACATACATTACTTCCTTACTTGTTGCTGAAAGGTCACCCTTAGTTTTCAGGGATGTTGCAAAATATGTTCTTTGGGTGAGAAACCATGTGCCCAGCTTCAAGACTGGGGAAGATGAGAAGAATGGCTCATAAGGTCATTTAGTTTTCTGCCAAACCTACTCTATTTCCTGAGTGTTAACTCTATGCAAATAATTTAGTTATATAAACTTATGTAAACCTCACAAAGTCCACAAAGTTCATATAACTAAATTATTTGCATAGAGTTAACACTCAGAAAATAGAGTAACAAATTATGTAGATTCCCAGTTACACGTCGTTTCATTTCCAAAAGCATTTGAGTTATTTCTTTGGGAGGAAAACAGAAGTTTTCTCTAAAGAAATCATAAACACAATATAGCCCAGTATCTAATCCAGGATTATGTTCGTAAAAAATCCTGATAGGCAGGTAGCTTTCATACTTTATTTATTTTTTTTGAGCAGTGATGCTTTTTTTTTTTTAAACATCTTTATTGGAGTATAATTGCTTTACAATGGTGTGTTAGTTTCTGCTGTATAACAAAGTGTCAGCTATACATATACATATATCCCCATATCTCCTCCCTCTTGCGTCTCCCTCCCACCCTCCCTATCCCACCCCTCTAGGTGGTCACAAAGCACCGAGCTGATCTCCCTGTGCTATGCGGCTGCTTCCCACTATCTATTTTACATTTGGTAGTATATATTAGTCCATACCACTCTATCACTTCGTCCCAGCTTAGTTGCAGTATTCAGAATTTATTTTTTCTTTGATCTGGAGTTATTGGGAGTTTTTAATTTAAAAAAATTTATTTTGTGAGTGAAGCAATATTTTTTTAAAAGTTAGACTTTTGTTGTAAAGTTCTGATTTTAATGAATTTAGTGACCTTAAGTTTTCTTCTTAGGCAACAGCGGTACAACGGTGGAGAAAGTTGTTAAAGTGCCTCCTCATTTTTGGCTGGATATGATAAATCTTTTTGCTCATAGCACACACATACCTACTTACTTCACCTCCAAGTTAGTTTTTTGGGGACTTTTTTATCAACAGTAACATATCCTGATGATTTCAAGTCTGTAAGGAAATGGATAATATTCTCTTTAAAAAAAAATTAGGTAGCTCATCTTAGGTCATTCTAATTACTGCAGCAGCTTCTTAAAATTCTTCTATGCCATAGGGCTTCCCTGGTGGCACAGTGGTTAAGAATCCACCTGCCATTGCAGGGTACACAGGTTCGAGCCCTGGTCCGGGAAGATCCCACATGCCGTGGAGCAACTAAGCCCGTGTACCACAACTACTGAGCCTGCGCTCTAGAGCCCGCGAGCCACAACTACAGAGCTCACGTGCTACAATTACTGAAGCCCGCGCGCCTAGAGCCCGTGCTCCGCCACAAGAGAAGCCACCACAATGAGAAGCCCGCGCACCACAACGAAGACCCCACGCAGCCAAAAATAAATAAATAAATAAAATTTAAAAAATAAAAAGTTTTCTATGCCATAATTGTCTATATACATGTGAACCTTTTGTAACCATTCCTTTGTTTTTTATTCTCATTTGCTTCACAAGTACTTGGCATATTGTTTTCAAAGATAGCTACAATTTCTCCCATCCCACCAGCCCCATAGTGATATGACTTTATCACTCTTATTATTAAGAGATGAAGTCTCTTTCCCCTCCCCTTGGTCTGTGCTGGTCCTGAGATCTGCTGTGACCAATGGCGTGCAACAGATGTGACACTGTGTGACTTCTGGCTCTAAGTTTTAAGAGGTCTTGAGGTTTCCATTTTCACCCTTGGAAAGATGTTCAACCTAGACTACCAACTAATACGAGCAGACCAAGATAACCAAGTGCAGATAAAGGTTACATGGAGGACTGCTTTCAGCATGAGAGCCCCAAATATGTGTGTGCCGTCTTGGATCCTCCAGCCCCAGTCAAGCCACCCCAGCCAGCACGGTATGGAGCAAGAAGCAAGCTGTCTCCTGTGACTCTTGCTCAAGTTCCTGACCCACAGAATGGTGAGCAATAAAATGGTTGCTGATTTCAGCTACTAAGTTTTGGAGTGGATTGTGATGCAGCAAAAGATTACTGGAGCTTTTCTTTTCTTCCTCTTGTCATTACATTGTTTTTCAGGACAGGAACCATGTCCAATGCATTTTTTTGATGTCTCTCCACAAAGCAATGTACTGATTGCACAATAGCTGTAACTGAGTGTTAATTCCACTTCAGATGTCTGGAGAAAATTTCTCAGGATTAAGTTGATAAATTTCATTGAATGTTCGTGTCTTTTGGAAAAGCAGCTTTGTTATAATTTGCTATTGTAATGCATGACCTTGTATAAGTCAGTGGATTGCATGAGGCCTTGGTGCTATTAATCAAGGTCTCTGAGTACCACCACCCTGAAATTTTGTGAAACCGCAATCCTGTGACCAGCTCCAGCTAGAACCACTGATAAAATAGAGAATAAAAATATGTAGGTATAAAGCAATGGAGAGAAGAAGAGAATGTAAATTTAACCATGCCGAATTTTAAGGCAGTTTAATTTATTTGTTCTGAGTTGTGTATTTTGGCCTTCTATTTTAGAGTAAAATAAATAATGTCAAATAAAGCAAAACTGAATAGTATAGGAGGGACAACGTGTCTCCCACACAACTCCATATTTTCTGTAACTAAGAAAAATACCACAAATCTGGAAACAACTATTAAATGACAGTTATAGCAAAATGTGACACCAATATATCAATATTATGCAAAATCCATGGTCTTATCATAAAGACAAAATAAAAGTTAACCTCTGAGTAAAATATAGTATTTCAAAGCAGACGTGTGCATTGTTAAAGGTTTTACTGTTTTGATTCCTCCCTCCCTCCCTTCCTTCTTACCCTCCTTCCTTTCTTCGTCCTTCTAGTGGATGAGCTAATCACATATAAAAGAAAAGAATTCAAAGTATCAAAATAGAGTTTTGGTCATGTTTCTTTAAGTAACTAAATTCCACATTTTGCTTGGTTGGAAATGACCTGCTCTCTTGTTGTCACTTCTGACACATGGGAAGTTGTGTCTTTATTTATCTATTTTTATTTCTTCCATTAGCATCTAAATAACTGCAGCTTGTACTGAATTACTGCAGGGATTGTCTCTGCTTCTTTGAAAAGAAAGTCATTCCTTAGGGGGCCTTACCTTTACCAACAGACATGTTCTCAGCTTCATGATGGCTGGCAGCCAGAGAAGCAATTTCCGTTCCTTTAAAAGGGGTTGGAAAGCATCTGATTATATCGGGAAGAGGTAT
Source organism: Balaenoptera borealis (assembly GCF_965194805.1). Lineage (NCBI taxonomy): Eukaryota > Metazoa > Chordata > Mammalia > Artiodactyla > Balaenopteridae > Balaenoptera > Balaenoptera borealis. Next base: position 53,407,276 of record NC_138877.1, read on the forward strand.
TTCAGTTTTCAAGGTGAAAGAACACTTGCTTCTTTTACAGATAATGGAAGAAATAAGATACATTAGTGAAAGGCAGAGGGCATACCAATTAAAACTCTCTAGAAAGGGCGGGACACAGTCTGTCCACATGTTATTTCAATGTAAATTAGCAGAGCAGGGTAACAATACCAGTGTTCTCCTTTACGACTTAAATAATTCAACTTTTAAGATAGGTTTTTCTTGGACATATTTTCTATACCAGAGCAACTGATAGCACAATATTTATCACTTAAAAGGTCTTAAATATTGTTTCCCTGTCTTAGACTATAAATTCTCAGAATAAGAGTTATAATACTGGAAAAAAAATTTCTATTTAACTTATTTTATCCTGGCCTTTAGAATTTTGTTTAAGAGAAAGAAAACATGGAGGTTCCTTGGACAAGCAGACAAAAGAATAATAGCTATTGAAATTATCTTTAATTGTTGTGAATCTAAGATAAAACAACATAAATAAAAAATGCCCAGCCCACACAGGCTATTCAATTCATATTTGTTGTCTACCTTTTCCCGCATATCCTCTGTACCAGGACCATATGACCCAGCAATCCACTACTGGGCATATACCCAGAGAAAACCATAATTCAAAAAGACACATGCGGAGGAGATATGGGGATATATGTATATGTATAGCTGATTCACTTTGTTATAAAGCAGAAACTAACACACCATTGTGAAGCAATTATACTTCAATAAAGATGTTTAAAAAAAAAAAAGAAAATAGAAACATTTTAAAGCAAAAATGGCTTATATATTTGGTTATTTACCCTATAGTTAAACAAACCAAATATTAAATAAATTTTGGCACTTTCTTATTAAAAAAAAAAAAAAAGACACATGCACCCCAATGTTCACTGCAGCATTATTTACAATAGTCAGATTATGGAAACAACCTAAATGTCCATCAACAGATGAATGGATAAAGAAGATGTGGTACATATATACAATGGAATATTACTCAGCCATAAAAAGGAACAAAATTGGGTCATTTGTAGAGATGTGGATGGACCTAGAAACTGTCATACAGAATGAAGTCAGAAAGAGAAAAACAAATATCGTATATTAACGCATATATGTGGAATCTAGAAAAATGGTACAGATGAGCCTATTTTGCAGGGCAGGAATAGAGATGCCGATGTAGAGAACAGGTGGGTGGACACGGAGCAGGGAGAGGGGAGGGTGGAATGAATTGGGAGGTTAGGATTGACATATATACACTACCATGTGTAAAATCGATAGCTAGTGGGAACCTGCTCTATAGCACAGGGAGCTCAGCTCAGTGCTCTGTGATGACCCAGATGGGTGGGATGGGGGTGTGGGAGGGAGGTCCAAGAGGGAGGGGATATATGTATACATATAGCTGATTCACTTTGTTGTACAGCAGAAACTAACACAACATTATAAAGCTTATACTCCAAATAAAAAAAATACATATCTAATATATAAAAATATAATATATATAAAGTATAATATATAAAAATATAATATATAAATATAATGTATATAAAATATAATATATATAAAATATACATAAAATATATAAAAATATAATGTGAGATATAGAGAACAAGCTAGTGGTTACCAGTGGGGAGAGGGAAGAGGGGAGGGGCAAGATAGGGGTAGAGGAGAAAAAAAAGGGTTATTATGGAATTATATGAAATCATGTGTGAAACTTTTGAAAATTGTAAAGCACTATAGAATGTAAAGAATCTTTCATTCAGTAAAATAAAATAACATGATTGATTGAATCAACAAAAAGTATAATGTGAACCACAAATATGAGAATACCTGTGTAATTTTATTCTTATTTTATTTTTTCCATACTCCTAATTTATCAATGTAATTTTAAATTTTCTAGTAGGTGCATTAAAAAAGAGAATCTGGCAAATTAGTTTTAATAATATATTTTATTTAACCCAATATATCCAAATAATACCATTTCAGGATGTAATAAATATATATTATTAATGAGATATTTTATATTCTTTTTTTCGGAACAGAGTCTTCAAAACCATTATGTACAGATTTTACATAAAGTATATCCCAATTTAGACTAGTCACCTTTCAAGTGCTCAATAACTACATGTGTCTAGTGGTTCCTATACCAGATGGCACAGCCTGTTTTCTTTATTCAGTTCTCCACATTTCTTTTCCTGATGTTAGCTTCTAGGACCATGTCTTCAACTTTTTGGTTTTTTGGGTGATTTTTTCTATGTCTACTTTGGGGGAGACACATAAGGTGCCTTCCCCTCCCTGTGGGAGTTTTCATGAGCTATTTTTATGAATCTTCCTTACTTCTTTATTACCTCTTGATGTGCCAGCTATCCAGTGTTCACTCAGGAACCCAGCAACTCTCTGTGTGCAGATAATTCACACATTTGCTCCATTTATTTCTAGTGTCCATCACAATTTATTTCTCTTAGCTCCTATTTGACATTTTGTAAATCAAAGCCTTTAAGCCTTGGTTTTAAAATTTGTAAAACAAGGGAGTGTTAACTAGATGATTTCAAAGGTCCCCTGTACATTTACTGTAACATGATTCTAGGGTTCTTTATATTAACTCAGGCTCAACATTATGAAAGTGGCTGTTTCACTCAATGTCCAGTTTCCCCATTATAGGGGGCTATTTCTATACACACTGAATATTCTAAGCAAAGACTCTCTCTTTGATCTAATGTATTCCATCACTTCTTCCTTCATCATGTATCACCTGCATCTAGACCCCAATCAACTCTCCAGAATTTTTTTAAAATTTATTTTTAGCTGTGTTGGGTCTTTGTTTCTGTGCAAGGGCTTTCTCTAGTTGCGGCGAGCGGGGGCCACTCTTCATTGCGGTGCGCGGGTCTCTCACTATCGCGGCCTCTCTTGTTGCGGAGCACAGGCTCCAGACGCGCAGGCTCAGTAGTTGTGGCTCACGGGCCTAGCTGCTCCGCGGCATGTGGGATCCTCCCAGACCAGGGCTCGAACCCGTGTTCCCTGCATTGGCAGGCAGATTCTCAACCACTGCGCCACCAGGGAAGCCCAGAATTTTTGTAGGTGTTATCCACTCTTCACATCGTCTCTCTCTAGTGTTTAAGTTTGTTGGATTTATCATCATCTCTAACTTTGACTACATATTTAGGGAAGTAGAAAAACAAGAGAAGCCCTGAATGTGTACATGAAAGGGAATATGAACTAGAAATTGGGGAATTAAAGTCCCAAGTTCAAGACTGAAATTTAAAATCAGTTTGAAGGTGAGCAGTAAATGTTGGCCTGATTTAGATGACCTTATAGCATAGAAGGTAGAGCTACTACAGAAATATGTGAGTTAGGCATTTGATGTATTTTTTTTCCCATCAAAGAAATGTTGTACCTCTAAGGTACAAATTATGGAACTCTGATAATAAAGTAGTTTAAATGCTATAAGGTTTGAATTTTGTAATTTATTACATAAGTCCAGCCTGTGAAATTTCTATAGCCATCTGTGATCATGGAATATATTCAAAATATGCCATCCTGTGCCAACTCCACTGCAGCACAGACAGGCTCCATGAAGAATCTGAACATCATTTATCCTGATCAGTATATAGTGCATAGCAGCCCTTTCAGGATCAACCAACATTACTTGTCATCCAAGAGCATCGCATCATCTTGTCATTCCTTAGAAGGTCTTTCCTCTTCTAGCCACTCCATGACACCTGTGATTCATTGCTCTCTACTGATTCCACTGTTAACTACTTTAACTATGTCTGCTTCTGCTGCTTTTGTTTTATATTTAACATCCAAAGATAATCAGATTATATATTTCGTACGCAAGATAAAGCAATTTTCCTACTTGGTGTTCTCCAGACTGCCATGTTGGGAGACAGGTTCATTTACGTCTAATCTAGAGATGGCTTATCATTGGTCCCGTCAACTGTGGTAGAGGTTTCAATGTCACATAACTCAAAGCATAGTAACTTCCATACAAAGAACTGTCTGAAGCAGCTTTTCCCAGTACATTTTTGGTCATGTAGAGGATATTTTACAGCTTTATGAGTTTCTACGGTAAGCACCTACTATCCTCTAGGAACTTTTTAAACACTTGTGTTATAAACAAATAAGACATAGATTCTGTCTGAAAGGAGCTCACAGTCCAACGTAGAAATGCAAACTTTTTTTTTTTTTTTGGCTAAAAATATAGTTATGCAGAGAGATAAGCAGAGGTGTGATGAAGAAGTGATTAACTTTAGCTGGAGAGAATAAGAAGGCTTCAGAGAAAAGCTGATTTTGAAGAAGCGTCTTAATTGTAGATGTTCTCAGTAGGGTGTGGAGATAGGGAAGGAAAAGGGAATGCAATTTCAGACATGACACAATCTGAATGGAAGTACAGATGTGTAATCCAGAAGCTGGATGAAATGTTATTAGGGTTAAAGCGTAGACTGCAAGGGTGGCGCAACAAGAGAGAAGATGGGATAAGTAGCTAGTGTCCACATTATGGAGGGCCATGTGCTAATGGGTTTGGACTTTGTTCTACAAGTAATGGGAAGCTACTGAAAGGTTTCAAGCCATTGACTAAAATAACAAGATTGGTATTTTAAGTTAGATAACCCTGATAGCAGTGTAGGGGAGGAGTTAAATATGGAGGTGACCTGAGGAGTGATACTGGGAGGGGGGTATTGCCACTGTCCATGAAAGCGCTGGTGAGATGAGGCTTTGAAAAAAGACAGCAACAAATGGAAGAAGGGTTCAAAGAAATAAAAGGATAAGAATTAGCAATATATAATTATAAGTGACTGACATGGGGCTAAGGTTGAAGCAGGAGACTAAGATTATTCCCAGGTTTGGTCTTCTATTTCCACGTGAATCCTGGTGGTTTTCAAGAAAAAAAAAGGGGTCCCAGAAGGACAAAGAGATTTGGGGAAAATTCTGTGTACAATTCCTGTCATTCCAAGAGCTCCAATCAAGGAGGTATGGTAGGTGTTTGGGCACCTATTTTAGCTAAAGTTATGGATGAGAATGTCAGGGAATGTCTAGAGAGAAGAGGAGATGACCAAAGACTAAGCTGTAGGGCTTCCAAGTGTTAAGAAGTGGGTGAGCAGAAGAGACTGAGGGATATTTAGAGAGGTGGGGTAGAGAACCAGGAGATAGTAGCATACAGGTTAGCAGTGACAAGGAGTAAAATAGGTCAAATGGAACAAGGGCTGAAACAACCCAGTAGAAAATAGTGACATCTACTGGAACATTTCCTGGGCTGTGGGGAGGATAGAACATTGTTTTAAGTCATTTGAAGAATAAATATGAGAGAGAGGAGACAGCAATTTCAGATCATTCTTTCAAAGACTTGGTTGTCAAGGGGAGAGCTAGTATAACATGTGCAGAAAGAATTACTGAAGCTGATAAGGGAGGGTCTGACTTTTTGGATTACTTAATCTATAAAATGGGAGAGCCATTCTGAGCATGTTTAAAGCCTATAAATTGAGAGGCAAAAGAGGGAGAGAACAATTATACACAAAGAGGATATAACTGTAGGACCAAGTTCATACCAGGGGTAAAATTAGCTTTGAGGAGGAAAAAAGGGCAACATCCTATAATACTTAAGACAGGTTGGATGATCAATGCAAACTGAATCTCTTTCAGGTGGCGGTTTCTGAGAACATTTCATAAGATATGTGCAAGAGTGCTCAACACACATGATATGATTATTGCTGACTTTATCTATTTGCTCCAAACCTCACAATTTTCTGTTTTCAATACTTGTATCTGTGATTTCCACCCCCAGTTTTTACTGACACTAGAAAAACTTCCTCTGAAAAAAACATTAGTATGGATTCTGGTTTCAGTTACTACCATTGCCCATTACTTCAGCAACCTCCACACTCAACAGCCACAGAGCTGGTTAATTTTAAGTTGGAGCTTCCTTCTCTAAGCTCAGAACTTGTTCCAAGCTTGTTCTAATATGGCACTCCATTTCTTAAAACAACTCAATGCTTAAAGACCAATAAAATTATTTCCTAAAATTACTTTATAAATAAATATAGTAATAAGTGAGAAAATAAAATAAGTGAATGCATACTTTTTATAAAAACTTACATTCCAGTATTTCTATAGAGTTGTTTCTTTGTTTGTTTTTAATGAAAACAATATCTATTATCCTCTCCTTTTTTCTACCTCTCCCAATCAATTTCAAATCTTTTATCTATTTCTTTGGTATTTACCTGTATATTTCTAAAAAACATATCTTAAACTACTTTAATAATATAGTTATGTTTTTCCAGCTTAGACATTATGTATTTCACATACTACAGGGAAAGATGAATATTTAATTCTTTTATATTCTCAATCTCCTTCACTTTCTTCCCCCATTTTCCAATATGTTTAATTTTGTTTATCTGATCAATAATCAGTTCTTACATTATTGTGAGTATAAATATTTTTCACAGGTAACCCTTATAAGTTATTATGTTTATATTTTCTTCCTTGGATACTTTTTTTTGGGGGGTTTGCCTTTGAGTTAAAAATTGTATGTGTGTGTGTATGTGTATGTATTTGTTTTGGTTGCTTTATTTGCTACATACCTATTACTGATTCATCCCCAAACTCTGCCAAAGTGGAAATGTCTTAATATTTTAAACATTTGAGTGTTTCTATTCATTTTATCTTCTTGGAGATATCTTTCCAGGAGAGCTTTCTCCTCTTGGTCTCCTTTGGGCTTACTGCTCTCCTGGTGTTTTGCATAGCTATTGTTGTTTTGGGATCTCCCTTTACCATCATCGTAGGAATTCTCATAGTATTTCACCTCCATTGGATCCCCTGTGTGTAGGTTTATGTCTTCCTTTTTCTTGGTTTACACCCTCATTTTGGTGACATGTTTTCTACTAATTTCCTTCCCATGAGGAAGAGCTCATGGGAGATCAAGTTTGAGATACCTTGTAAATATGAAATATCTTTATTCCACTCTCACGGTTTTTTCCCAGTTTGGCCACTGTAAAAGTATAGGATAGCAATAATATTCATTCATAAGTTTGAAGTTATTGTTTTATTTATTCATGTGTTTGTTTGTCTTGTGTTGCTGCTGACAAGTTTGATGCCATTCTGATTTTTCTCTCTCTGGAAGTTTTGCTCCCATGTTCTACTTTTTAAAGTGATATGCACTGATGTGATTTTTTTTTTCCCCGCTTGTGTTAGGCATTCCATAGACTTTTCACTCTGAATTTCAGTTTTGAAACATTATGTTGAATTAGTTCCTTGTTAATCTTCTTACCATAGTTTCTTCTGTTCTCTTTCTCATTTTCCTATTATTCATATAATGAACCTTTGAGGTGGGTGCTCTACTTTTTTTTCCTTTCTGTTTAATTTTCTACATGTAGTCTTTTTATTCTAATTTCTTAGAGATTTCCTTAAGTTAAATTCAACATTTTCTAGCTGAGTTTTTCTTCATTTCTGCTATCACAGTTCTAATTTCTACAAGTCTTCCTTTCTTTGTATGGATGTTTATTATTTTTTTTAGCATCATGGTGTTTTTTATCATGCAAGTAAGATTTCCTATCTCTGAGAGGCTAGATGTTAAATGTGGACACACAGACACAGAGTTTTCTTCTGCTTCCATCACTCTGCTTTCTCCAAATTTGTTACTTCAGTTTGTTTGGTTTCTGTCTTTCATGTTAGAGGCTTTCTTCAAATATCTGGGGATACTTGGCTGCCCATAAATATTTAAAAATGAGTCACCAAATACCTGATTAGAAACTTATGGGCTTGTCAACTGGTGCGCCTTCTTGGTGGGTGATTTGGCCCTGCCGTTTGGTCAGTGAACTCCTGACTATTAGCGATTTTCAGGTCTTTTCTCTTAGTCTGGTTGGATTCCCTGGAGAAGAATTATCCACCCTCCTATCAGGAGGGTCTAATACTGGCTGCTAGCATTCTTAGAGTCAGGTAAGGGGAGAGATCAGGGAGATCTTGTGGTTCAGGGTGTACATGAACCATTACAATTGAAGTGTCCTAGCTGGGCCCGTGTTCTCTACTCCAGCATCCCTCTGACTCCTCTTCTGTAGAAAGTTAAGCCTCATCCTTCTACAGGAGAAGAGAAAGTGGCCTAGCCGCCTGTAATGTAGTTAGGGAACTGTTTCTCTATTGCATTCAACAAACATCCTCCTGGATTTAATCCACCTTTATCTTCAGGTTCGGGTATAGCTGGGACTGTCAGTTGTGGAGGATTTATGAGTTTTGCAGTACACATCATTTTGCTTCTGGACTTTCTCTATGAATGTCTTGGAATTAATTCATCTTTCTCCAGGCTAAGGCAGTTATTATTTGTCTATTTGCTTTCTAGCTTCCAAAAATGTGCAGCTGTTGCCTTTTCTTGCATGACATTTGTATTTGTCACTTACTGCCTTAAGAATCCACTGTTATGTTAGTAGGGTGTCATAAGGAAACACAGGTAAGCATGTGTTGGTTTTGTTGTATAATTTAGACAACTTGGAATATGTAGTTTTTTGAGACAACCTCTTAAGATATAGCATTATTTAAAAACACCGATCTAAGCATGGAAGTCACAACTTCTAAATGTTTTGTAAAGTACAAAAAAAGCTACATAGGTTTCTAAAGGTGATAAAATTGAATCATGAATCCCTTTAGTAATAAATAATCTATATCTATTTTTATGTGCTTCACACATCTCTTAATAACCATGAAGGGATTACAGTATTCTCAGTAGATTGATTCCATACTTCTTCTTATTAATCATTCTAAATTTTATAATGCTGGAAGTGCCAAAATATCTCCTCAGTGCAGCTGCATATTCACGGTCCAAAACATTCTTTCCAGTATGACTTGATTATCCTCATCAACTTTGTAACGACCTTCATATGTGAGGTGAGGGAGTGAGAAAATCAAGCTTGCCACAAATAAGAGTAGATTCAGAGTTCTAATGTGAATTCAGACTAGAAACAGTGTGCTAGCTGTGAGGAGAATTAGTTGGAGTTGCTCATTCTAGAGCAGACACACTAAACATATATTTAAAAATAATAAAAGTAAATTAAAGTAAAAATCTTTGGAAAAATATGACTGCCTCTACTTTTCAAGAACTTGGTTAAATATTTAATAATTTCAAAGAATAATCAACTGTTGTGTCAAAGAAGTAGACATAATAGTAAATGTTGAAACCAAGGCAAAGAAGGTGAAAATATCTGTATCTAGTGATGTCACTATGGCTTCAGCCAATATGCTAGTAGAAGAGAACAAATGACATGTAAATTGGGATCGAAGAACTGCCTCCATTCTTGTAAGATGCAATTCGGAGGTCTGAGTACTTCCTGTATGAGTTTAAATTGTCTATACATTGAGTGGGTTTTATAGGAAACCTCTATATGGCAAAAGAAATTGAAGAAGTAACAAAGTTTGCCTGAGGGCTAACCACCCATATTCAAGTTAATGGGATATGTGCCCAAATAAGGCTTCAGTCAGTCATTATAAAACAAATAAACAAAATACGAGGTTAGAAAAAAAAAAAAAAAGTACCACTTTTCTAAAGAGTGTTCCTCCTAATGAGCACTTCAGATTACATTAATTTCCTTTAAAATTTTACATGAATTCTTTTTTCCCCAGGAAGTTTATGTAATTTTATGCCACTTGGCCCTCCATATAGAAAAAAAATATTGTCCCTATTGCATAGAATAAAAAATGAAAGCACAGCAAAAAGATTGGTGGGACGAGAAGGCGGTTAGTGAGATGTTCTGAAATTAAGTAAATCAGAATAGAAAGAGAATATTTGTTTCTTTTCCTTTGATTCTATTTTCAAATATGCACTCTCAAATTAGCATAGAAAGATATTTATTAACTGCTTAATAGCATGTAATTGCATTAGATAAATTATAAATAAGTTGAAAGCTATATTGACAATTACATCCAATCTCGCATTTTAAAGCCAAGAGAGAAAGCAAAGTAAACAAATTAAAAATAGAATATAAAAGCATCACACAAAATAATCTAAGGAAACAGTGCAACGCAGAATCAATGCTGAGGAAAAATAAACTATGCTAATTAAAAAATCAGTGGGACTATTTCATTGTGTGGACTCATGAACTCAGCTTCAAGAGATGCACTGTAGTAATTCAAAATTGGCCCAGTTATTCAATTCCATTTAACCTAAGAAGGTGAAGATTGCATAGTGTTGACCTCAGTTGGAAAAGACATTTCACTACCTAGGTCAGTTATATATCTGTCATTCATTCATTGCTTTATTTATTCACCTTAGGGACAATTAGTGTTTATTTTCAGTTGGGGGTCAAGATATTGAAAAGGAAAAATACACGGTCCTGCTTCTTCAGGAGCTCAGACAGTTGGAGATATAAGAACATATAACAACGGCACTGATATGTGATCACTTTTCACAGGGGTGGGATGTTAAGTGCTGTGGTGGGGAGTGTAAAGGAAGGTTTCTGAAGTATGCTTGCTTTCAATCTAAGAATATGACTAAGTTCTCAGCAATAAATCAGTGGAGGAATTATTTCAGTTAGAAGAAAATGTGCAACAGCACAGATCATGAAAGGGCATGGATTGTTTTGGAAACTACAGCATAAGCATTGCAGACTTTCAGGAAGTGGTAGGAGATGAGATAAAAGAAAGGTGTTTGAAGGGTCTTATGTATGCTAAGCCAACGGATTTGTATTTTAGTATAGGGATTGGGGAGTCACTTAAAGATTTTATGAGGGAGACCAGTGTGATTGGACTTGCTTTTGGAAAGATCTCTGGTAGCACCTCAAAGAGTGAACTGGAAAGGACTGAGAATTTAGGCAGAGAGAAAAGTGAGTAGCAAATGTAATGAGAGAGGAAAGAATAGGGAGATATTTAATAGTTGGAGCTGTCAAGTCTTTATCATTAATTAGATTCAGATGGAAGAGTGATTACCTGGTTTCCAGTTTGGCTAAATGGTGAATGATGTTTCTATTACTCGCTAAGGAGAGGAAGAGAAGAAGCAGAGGGAAGGTAAAAAATTTGTTTGGAGTAAATTGGATACTTCAAAAATGGAGAGTAAAACAACTTACTTAAATACAAATACAAACAGGGATTTTGGGAAAAAAGTAGTTATTTCTTGCAAAATAAGTAAGCCTTTCTTTTTTTAAATCCTGGAAATGTGTTACTAATACCAACTGATCTGCACATATCCTTTCCCATTCCTGGAATAGGGTATTATTTAAACTTACTTTCTCTGGAACATTGCCTTTGGCAAATAGCCCAAAGAAGTATATAGACTTAGGAAAGTCTTTGCAGATGGGAATTCTGCTTTCCCTGTTTTATTACCATTAATGTCCTTCCCTTTTCTTGACCAGGAAGAGGAAGAATTCAATTAGAGAACACCTTTAGGTTTGAGCTTTGCCTTGTAATAACTAGATTTATTTAGTTATTGCAGGACCAACAGATGGGCCTAAAAACCACTTTGTATTTTCCAACATAATATTGTTGATCTCTTTTGTTTTTTTGTTTGTTTGTTTGTTTTGGACGAGAGACTAGACAAATGGTGACCAGACGGTTCAGTCTAGAAAAGCATAATTGCCAACTCTGATTTAAGCGGGAGTGGAAAAACCCCTCAGAGGAAAATGGGAACTTAGCTTCAGGATAGTAGCTTCCATGTGTGAGTGGGTTTTAAATTCTCCAAAGGGGGGAAGAAAAGGAATAACAGAAAAAAATCATTTACAGGATTTAGGATGCTAAGTTTATTTTTAGGGAATCTACTTAAACAGCTATTTCTTGCTTGTGTATATTTGTACTAGTAGAAATCATTAAACTTTTTTTTTTTTTTTTGCAGATCTTAGTGTTCCCATCCATACTTTAGAAGGAGTTAACTGAGCTGACAGATTTGATTACTCTAAGTGGTCAGTCTCATTTTTTATTTCACTTTGATATAAGACTTGGCACGAGTCTATTACAAGCTATGCTCATTTATTGCTGCACTTCTAAGTTATAAATCTGGTTTACATCTATGGAAAATGTAGTGCAGAACTGAAGACATGTCCAATTATCTGGGCAATTTGTTTTATGAACTTATACCAAATTAAATAGAAAGCATCGCCAGTATTTGTTCTTCCTCTGTGGGCTGCAAATCAGTTAAGGAAAAAAACCTTCTTGAACAGGGGCATTCAAAGTTCTGGCTTTTCAGACTGTTTCCTGAATGTGTTCTGATTAAAACAGGACCTGAAAGTCTGATTGATAGTCTCTATTTCTTTTCTTAATGTCACAAATGCATTCAGAATGTTGACTCCTCTGAAAGGCAGAATTGCTGAGCTGAATTGCATTGCCTTCAGCAGTTCTTCGTATTAGTTAGAGGAAATGATTTGATGAAGCATTTAAATCATGGATATGCAAGGCTGGTTTTCTCAGGAAATAATTATTGAAAGGGATTTTGTGAGTCTCTCATCTATAAAAATGAAATAAAATTCAGCCTAGGATGGGCACTCAGGACATGGTATTATACGTACATGCTTTTGACTTTCACAAATAAGTGACTCATTTGATCAAACATAATATGTAAGGGTGAATTTTTAAGCATTTGTCCTCTGGTAATAAAGAAGTGGGTGCCACCCCAGGGATATAAGACTGATATTATTGGGGATGATGGTGGGAAAGTCTGTGGTCTGCTTTTTTGGTTCTACTCTGTTTTTGGTGGGGGAAGGAAGGCTGCTGAATGAAAACAAAACAAAACAAAACAAAGTGGAAGACCTTAAGCTCATGAAAACTTGGGAAACTTTCTGCAGTAGAAATAATGGGTAACTTTTAAGGAATCCATCAGTAGTTGATTTGGAGTCAGCTCTTGAATTGGTTCCCTCTGGAAAGGGAGGTTGATTGATTCCTTTCTTGTTTTATTTTTATAACAGCTTATTCTTGTTTTATAAGTAAAATAATTTATCTTTCTAGGAATATACTGATTTTAGAGTCTTGTTCTGACTGTTTTAGCAACTCTGTTTCCTCAGGTGTAAATTATTCTGTTGGTTGAGTTTTGTATCTCTTTCACTGTGTGGATTTATTTAATTCTTTGGTTATGTGATTCTTGTGTGTTTTTATTCGTCTGCATCCATTTGTGCAAAGTGCTGGGTGGGAGTGTCGTGAGCTTCTGCTAAGACTTGTATTCTATTGTGTTTTCAATTAAATTTAAAGAGACACATACATTTCCTTAGGGTCTGGTCTTCTTGTTCTGTTGCCCTTAAGCATTGACCACCTAGGGCTGTTGCCTCTCTAACACAAGTCCCGCTCCCACATTTGTCTTCTATCTTTGAGGTTGATCCCTTGCTCCCTGGAGAGAGGGCAGCTGCACAAAGGTGAACCTCTCTGTTGTCCCTGGCATGTCCTCCCATGCTCAGTCCCCCCTGCTCTCAGGCCTGGAGCACCTAGTCTTTAGTCTGTGTTCTACCTTGTATTTCCTGTGTTACATTTCCCCCTCTTTGTTTTATTCTTATCATTGTGTCATCACTTAGGAATTCTATGGGGTTTCTGATCTATGGAGATTTCTCATTTTATTTTTGTACATGGCTATATGTTTATTCATTTAAGTATATTTTCTCTCATCTGGAGGGATTTGACATTGCTCAAGCTGACACTCTGAATGAAATCAATACTTTTGTTAGGCTTAATTTAGATAATTGTGCTTACCCAGAATTTTTCGCTGCTATCTCAGTCCAAACTCGCCTTTAAAACTCACCACTAACTGTTTCTTCACTGGAGATGTTTATTGTCAGGCACATCCAGGGACCTAGTAAGTGGAGAAACATCATCAAATTAAATTATTTCTGTTATTTTTTAACAATAACAATTTATAAATCTCAAGAACATATATTAAGTTATAAAACAATAAAAAAACAAACTATCCTATTCCTTTCTATTCCATCATTATTCCACTTTTTTTTAATCAAAGGGGGCAGAATGAACATCAAAAGGGAGAAATATTTTAAAATTGAAAACTAATGGACACTTTACCTCACCCTAAGATACATTTGCCAATAAAATATACTCTCTTAGGTTCAAATCTGCAATTATATATGGTGAATTGATTAACACAAGTAGAAGGATTTAGAAAATAGTCTTTTGTGATAAAGGCAAGATTTAATTGACTAGTAAAAATAACTTGTCTTTGTGGATGAGAATTTTGGTCAATACCCTTTTTTAAAAATTGTATATACGAATTTAAAACCATTTTTCAGGAGAGCTATTATGGAAGCTTTAAAAGGAATTTCCTTATGCTCATATACATTTCCTGATCTGTTTTTCTTTCTGCTGTTAAAATTAAGTGGATGCCGTACTGAAACTTATCCTCATTGCTTTTTATTCTCCCCAGAATTATTCATGCCATAGTCTATTTTTCTCCATTTATTATACTAATTTGCTTTTAATTTGACAGTTTTCCTCATGTTTCAATGCATTGTTTTGACAGAGAGTTACTCATCAAGATTTTACTTGAAAAAGAAAATGATAATTCCTGTTCACACTTTAAACTTAATTCCTTTTAGTCTTTCTTTTTATTCCATAGTTCTGTGTGCATTACAATGATAGAGACTATAACTGACAAGATAATGGATTAAACTTTAAGAATTGATCTAGCTAAAGAGGGCTCATTAGATACTAAAAATTAAACTGAAAGCAAATTTTTTAAAAATAGAGAAATGTCAAAAACACCCCACAACAGATAGATGATATGATTTATTTTAAAAAGCCAATACTCTTATGCTTAACCAATAACGAGCTAACTTACACACCATTTACTCCTGTTCCTTCCTCACGGCATGTATGACCTGGATGGGTATGCCGTGCACAGGCTTGTGAGTAAATATCACTTTGCCTTAATCTACACTCGGCCTCCTCCTTTATTTGCACATTCCCCTTGATGAAAGAGCTTTATCGTTTTCACTCCTTTTCTTCCCTGTTTTGTCTGCCCCTGCTATTTTTTTTTTTTTTTGCTTTCAATTATCTATCTATCATCTAGCTATCATCTATCTACCTATTATCTATCTATCTATCTATTATCTATCTATCATCTATCTATCTTTCTTTTCTGCCTCTATCTCAAGTATTTCAACAAAATCCTCTGACATAGTTTTGATGGTGGAGATGAGGTTTTCTTTTGCACTTTTTTTTCCATTTCCTCCTACCTCCTGTTCTTTATAAAGTTTGAGAAACCAGATTGAGAGGTAGAAGTCTGTTAAGCAAAGGTGCCCCACAGCCTGCAGAGGGCGTGGTGCACAGCTTGCAAGGAGGTCTTTACTTGCTGTATTCTGTCAGGTATCATCAGCCAATAGCCCTGGAACTGGACTCTGTCTAAAAGATAGTCAAAGACAGACTTAACCAGGAAATGTCTGCCCCATTCAGAGTCCCCTTTTTTCTTAGGTAGACCAGCTCGGGTTGGAATCTGGGGTAGAGTGGACGTCCACATAGGGGCCCATGGAGTGGAACCAAATAGACTCTTCTCCCTTATTCAGGGTAGTTAAGGAAAATGATTGAAAGCACTATAGTCTTTGAATATGAGCCTTATGAACACAATAGATAATACAGTTGACCCTTGAACAACACAGGGACCAGGGGAGCTGAACTTCTGAGCAGTTGAAAATAAGAGTGTAACTATGTTGGCCCTCCGTATCCCAGGTTTTGCATTCTTGGATTCAACCAACCTTAGATCACGTAGTACCAAAGTATGTACTACTGAAAAAAATCAGTGTATAAGTGGACCTATGCAGTTCAAACCCGTGTTGTTCAAGGGTTAACTGTATTACTTTGAACTCCATATTTAATTTGTTTGTAGTCTTTGTATTTATTGTGACAATTTATTTAATTTTTGACTATTTGGGGATCATAATAATTATACTAAAACTGATGTTAATATGATAGAGAAATGTAATATTCCTTTGTATGGGTTAAAAAATCTTATTCCAGTATAAACTTTTATTTAAAATTCTTATGAAATGGCTAGTACAAATTCTACAGAATTTGGATGGGATTTTAACATGACTGTATTTTAAAAATTATTCTTAAATGAGGCCCTTACCACTATTAAGTGCATAGCTACTATATTATCACTTTTTCGAAGCACTGTTCTAGACAGTGAATGGAGAAAATCATTCTCATTCATAAACATCAATTTAAATTTTAATAGTGTGACCATCCCATCTACTTTAAGGAAAACCACTACTTATTGAAAACATTTAGACAAAAAAATTACTTCACACAAAGAAGTTAAACACTGTTTAATGTTTTAGTACAGTACTGGGGACATTAAATAAATAACCATGGAAATAAAACAGAAGAGGTCTGTTAGCAGCCTGGACTTCATTCACGTGAAAGACTTGAAATTTATGCTCAAGTTACTATGTACCAATGTATACGACATCTGAATATGTGGGTGTCACATTTAATTCTTTTAAAAAATCTGCTCTTAAAAAAACACTAATTGAGTAAATACCTGATAAATATTTTCTTCCTGAAAATACAGGACTTTTATTTGTTTGCCCAGAATCCCTGTCTTTTCAGCTGGAAACTGTGCCTTACCACACTTCATAGTCCTAGAGATGTTA
The DNA here is from genome assembly GCF_965194805.1 of Balaenoptera borealis. Lineage (NCBI taxonomy): Eukaryota > Metazoa > Chordata > Mammalia > Artiodactyla > Balaenopteridae > Balaenoptera > Balaenoptera borealis. The sequence goes on from NC_138877.1 coordinate 53,423,820, forward strand.
TTTTACTACACAACAGTTGATTAATTTCATACTGGAAAAGTTATAGTACCCCATTCTCTTGGCCTCAGATTGATTGGTCTAGTTATAGGTACATGGTCATAGTTTGCTAGTGCATTCCTTCTCTAGTATTTTCTTGTTACTATGTGCACTTACTGTGGCTAAAGTTTTAATGTGTAAAAAAATCAACAGTTGTCATGCCTTATTGGCTAGAAGAGCAAAGGTGGATTCTCTGGTGGGGGCGGGGGAGGGTAGAAGAGGGACGGTAGAAAGAATGAGAGAGAGAATGAGAGCAGAAGAATGAGAGGGAGGGAGAGAGGGCAGTGGGTGGTGGAGAGAGAGAGAGAGAGATTAAATTGACCTAGAAAGTCAACTTAGAAGAGATATGGATGCTCCCGATGTCATTTGAATTATTCGAATTCTTGGTTCTTTGCTTTGCCTGTAGTCTGGTTGATCTGCAAGATACTCCAGTACTTTTCCAATAACATGCCCCTTTAAAATCTGTTCTTACTGAGTATCTGTCATTGCCACCAAACTTTCTGATAAATGCAAATTATATCTTATTCTACAGGTTTCATTTAGAGAGATGTCAGTTTGAAGAAAGGCAAACTTGTAAATATGGTCCACGTCCAAATGCAAAGATCCTCATAACGATATTTAAAATCAACTTGGTTAACTTTTAAAGAAAGCAAACAGTTGAAGTAAAACTGTTGAATCTATTACGTGATACTTAGAAGCCTTTCAGGCTTTGAGACTTAGGTTTTCTCTAATGAGTTAGAAAGGCAGTTGATGAAACAAGTTTATCTAGGATGAAACAAGTTCACCTACTTTACCTCATGCAGACCTAAGCAATCCCAGTGATTTTGAATGTCTTAATAGAATCACCAAGTTGTCAAATGAATTTTGTCCATTTCCCTAAATAAATCCAGTTCACTATTATCTGTAAAATAAGCTCTTATAATCCAAACTTCCTGTCATTTTAACACATTTTTTTAAGGGTCTTCACTATTTTTATTTATTTATTTATTTATGGCTGTGTTGGGTCTTCGTTTCTGTGCGAGGGCTTTCTCTAGTTGCGGCGAGCAGGGGCCACTCTTCATCGTGGTGCGCGGGCCTCTCACTATCGCGGCCTCTCTTGTTGTGGAGCACAGGCTCCAGACGCGCAGGCTCAGCAATTGTGGCTCACGGGCCCAGTTGCTCCGCGGCACGTGGGATCCTCCCAGACCAGGGCTCGAACCCGTGTCCCCTAGCATTGGCAGGCAGATTCTCAACCCCTGCGCCACCAGGGAAGCCCGGGGCCTTCATTATTAAAAGCAGTGTTCTCAGTTCTGTGCTGATATGAAGACATAGTCTCTGACATACTGCAACTTTTTTTTTTAATAAAGGAGGTAAATAACATATGTCACCATAATACTGAATACCATATAGAAGATACAGATACTATAAGGATTTAAGGATACTTCGAATGCCAGGGATCTGTGTCTGCCTTCTTGGAGATCATCACTAGTCTCTTGGCTATAGCCACCGTCCAGAAAACTGGGAAATACAACCTATCAGGTAGCCCAGCAACCTCTGTTTATAATTCTACGGTTCAAGACTTCTTTTTTTTAGGATAATGGCTGTGCAGAATATTTCCTAAGGAGTGTGAGTCAGGGCAGAGCTCTGCCTCTTGAAGGCAGCCTGAGGGTCATGTATATTGGGCAGATTACCCTCATAATCATTTCCCAGTTTCCTTGACTTATTTCTTTATCAAACGCTACAGCCTTTGAGTCTCTAATTGCCCCCAGAGCTCTGTGTTGCTGCTTTGCTGCTTTGCTTGCTTACACTTTCCTTCTTTTGACTTATGTTCATGGTTTCCAGGTGATGACACACTCATTCTCCCCATTTTCTGACATTGGTTCACACACAGCTTTGGTATCCCGGCTCTTCTGTTTTCAGAGCTTAAGTCTCATAGGGACTGCAATTCACATGTCCCTTAGTGTTCTTAGAAAAATTCAAATTCATTTTCTAGAATTTAAATTCATTTCATTTAAATTTACTTAAATCCCTTTAAGAACTCTGTTGCTGGTTTATAGATTATTAGAAATGATTGGAAGATTTTGAGTAGACTGGAGAAGGTCCTGATGAGAAAACTGACAATGTCAAGGATAGAACAGAAGGCCAGGGAGAGTTTAAGAAAGAAATGTCACTTAAAAGTAAGGTTATTATATGATTCCACATTTGCTTGTCTGTTTCTCCCAGTATAGACACTATTGAGTTTTTTATTTTTCAATTTGTGAAACATCTGACAAGTAATTGATAGCACATAAATATTGTTTCAATATATAAATGAAAAATAATAGTGAGAGTTTAAACCAAGGCCTCTGAAGGATGCAGGAGAAGTTATAATCAACAATACCTGACCTCTCTTTGGAAGAAGAATGAAGGAAGAAATCCAGACTCTCTCAGATTTCAGGTTAGTGTTTTTCTGAGTGGTTGATGGTATTGACAAAGCAGGAAAAATAGAGGAGCTAGCAGCTTCTGAAGGTAAAGATTTTGACTTTGGTTTTTCTTACGTTTAATTTTTGGTACCCTTTGGACATCTCAAAGGAGCTATCCAGTAAGGAGTTAGATATTTGGACCTGGAACTCAGAGGAGAGATAGAGGCTGGAGATCCGGGCTAGATTATGTGATTCTTTGAGAGGGGAACCTCAGTATTTACAAAGTGAACTGCAAGAATATGCTATAGAGGAAACAGAAAAAAAATCTATCCTAGAACTAGAAAGGTAAACACAAGACCAATGCCATGGAAATTTGGAGAAGAAAAAATATTGAATGTTATGAGATTGCATAAGTATATTTCATGCAGTAGCCCTATGGGAGTTGCAGAACCTATTCAATGGCAGATGAGGAACAAGATGATTTATAAAAACATTGGTAGAGAATCCTACCACCCTGGGACTGCCCTGCAAACCAAATATGCCTCTGCAGGGTTGGCCGCAGAGTTTACTGAAGACTGCACAGGGCAGGCTGTGTTAATAGCTGTCTTCTTTCTGTGCAACTACAGTGCATGCATCTGTCTTCTTCTGTGATGTGGATGAAGCTTTCACACTTCCTTTCTCTAACTGGAGAACATTTGCTTGTACACTTGAGAAGACTGAAGAACTTCTGAGTCCTCAAAATAATCTCTGGGCAAACATTCCCACTTTAACATGCAATTATTTGTTTCCAAAATAGTATTTGAATATAGTTTGTAGTACAGTGTTTGTACATAGCTTGTATCCACCCAGAAAATGTCAAGTAAGTGAATGATGTAGCTATCGACTCATATGTTTATTAATCTGTTAACATGGCCCACATGAGGCTAATGACAATGAATATTTTTTTTACAATATGCATGTGGGCACGATCACAGTCAATCTAACACATTTTCCAAAAACCATTTTTAATCATTTCAAAGTGAGTTCACTCTGTGAGATAAGACTAATAATTAAAGGAAGTAAAAAATGATGAGTTCAATGAACAAAATGTTCAATTCAGACATCCCTTGCTCTAGGTAATTTTTGTGAGCATTTTCTTATTCTTTCTTTGCTTTAGTGTTTGAAAAACTGAGTCTGCTTGGACTTGGGCCATTGGCCTATTTCGTATTTCCAGTTTTTGCAAATTGGAATATATATTAAATTTCAGAGTTCCTCAGACAAAAGTATATTAAACATCCCCAATTGCTCTTTTCTAATGTAAAAAAAATGAAGTCATCTCCAGTGGAGAGGGAGTCCCTCTTCTGTGGGCTTGTCTGAAGAACAGGAGACTACTTATATGTGAGCTCAGAATCATTGTGCCAAAAAGATGGTTGTTTTGATGTGTTCTATCAATCATTTTGTTCTTTTGTTAAGATTTTTATTTTGTGTTTCACAGAGTATAAATCTGGCTTATTACCTTTAAACACTCATGCAGAGCCATATATTACCTTAAAATTTTTATGTTTTTCTTGGCATAATTCTTATATTAAAATTAAGACCTTCAAAAGTTTATGAGCCAAATGAGTTTATGAATATAAAATGGAACCCATCAAGCCACTAGAGTAGAGATGCCTAAGTCAAGTTGCTCTGAAAATGAATATTAGTTACTAATAATTGAGAACTATATTCTCCTGCCAGAACAAAATGGATTATTTCTATGATGGATATAAGGTAATTCAGTAAAATAATCAAGCAAATTTTTTTTACTGTTTTTTTCTATTCTGTTGAGGGGACCCAAATCTGGCATACTTATGAACTGAATATTTGTGTCTCCACCAAAATTTGTTGGAGGTTGAAACCCTAACTCCCAATATGATGGTTTTTGGAGATGGGGCCTTTGGAGGTAATTAGGGTTAGATTAGGTCATGAGGGTAGGGCCCTCATCATGGAATTAGTGATCTTACAAGAAGAGAAAGTGAGAATACAGTCAGAATGTGTCAAGCCAGGTAGAGAATGCCCACAAGAAATGGAATTGGCCTGTACCCTGCACTTGCACTTCCCAGCCTTGAGAACTGTGAGAAAAGGAATTTCTATTATTTAAGTCACCCAGTCTATGGTATTTTGTTATGGAAGCCCAAGCAGACCAAGATAACTATGATATTCCCTTAGCTGTTTCCTTGTTCCCTCATTTTCAGAATTTTATTTCATCTTTCATATTTCAAATATGGACAAAGCAATAAAATGTTCCGCGATTGTGAGGTATTGCATAGGATATAAACAGGGCGATGTGACAGAGCAGTAGAAAAGTGATCAGGGAAGACTTCATTGTTGTTGAAAATAAGGTTGTTTGGCATCGTCAAGAGTAAGTGGGGAGAGAGTTTCAGGAAGAGGTAATTCTAGTGATTCTAGATATTAAATAAGGACTGTTGACAAGATGACAAAGATGAAAATTGTTTTGGATTTGGTTGGGGATGGAGAGGGACTTTGAAAATATAGAGTTTTTCTGGGCATATGTATGATCTATTTAAAAGAAAATAATGTAAAAGTATTTAAAATTTGAACAATTGCTGAAAATGCGGCTTTCTTGGTAAAACCTACATTGTCAGCTTACATTCTCACTCTTACTCTGTCCTCTACTGCTGTGTTACAACCCAGTTTTATGTGTCTCTGAGTTCTATAGGATTTACATTCATGTTTGTGAATGCCTCTCTACAAATGGACACTAGAAACTGTGCAGGGACTTGGGAAGTTACTATAGATCTGCTGGAGTGCAGTGTTTTATTTCTATCGTGTATGTTAAGGTCTAGCCTCTGGAGCCAGATTTCTGCACCGATTTCCTGGCTGAGGCTCTGCAAATGTGGTTGGCACCATGCTAAGGTGGCTCAGGTAGCCAGGAACTGAGATTATGTTTACCATTTTCATAAAACCTCATGGAATAAATATAGGCTCCAGTCACCCTTTATTCTACCCCCTACTATAGCCCTTAGCAGGAAGGAAGTATCATTTTCATCTCTTGGTACAATGAAAGCTCTGAGAATCTAGTTACAATTTCTTTTAGCAAATGGAATCCCAGAAGTGTCTGCACACAGCTAAAATGCACATGTATTCTCTTAGAGTTTTTTTTTTCAGATCATGGTTGAAAAATATCTGCTCTTTAAATTATTCCATTGCTTTACAGAGGAAGTATTAATTACATGACTGCAAGCATAGATCAGGCTGGGATGTAATTACAGGGCTTACTTTGTCTCTGTTGTCCAACAGAATTAGGCAGGAAGTGTTCATGATGCCAGTGGTTTAAGGTGTTTTGGAGCCCATTATGTTTCTGGTTCTCTCAAGAACTTAAGCTTGGATCAAATGACATTTCTGTTGCCCAGTTGTCTGGAAGAACAACAAAGGAGGTATTACCAGAGATACATTTTTACAAGTTTTATGTTTGTACATTGCTAGAAAATGTTATGTGCAGCCTTCAAAAGGTAGTCTTCTGTAGCATCACTCTTGTTATCTGATTTTTCTCTCTTTTGCCACAGTGTGAGTCCATTACTGGTTCTATATTTGGTTATCACGCTAAACAGTGATGTAACTGAGAAGATAAAACTGTGTTTGTATTATACAGTTTATTTCTTTTTTAACAATACTTCTATATTAAATCGTTTTTCTTAGATGTCTAATTTTAAATTAGAATATCAGAATAAAAATTAAAGTTTCTAAAACTGCCCTTCCATCTCATTTACTTTTTTTATGGGTTATTATTTCCTGTATTGAGATTTTTCATCTTTCTTATAAAAACTGAATCTATTTTTTATTCTTGTTAGTTCTCTTGCAAATTTCCTTGCAGTGATCATGTTTATTCTCAGCTTTTAAGCTCTCTCTTCAATTAGGTGAAGAAGCTTTTTCATTCTGCTACTGTTTTCTGTCATTTGGGGTTCTACCTCCTCTGAAAATTCTTCTCAAAGCTAGATTCTCCTCCATCACTTCTCCCATCCTAAATATTATATTTCTTGATATTATTCTTGTTACTGTTGGGCAATTCACACTACCTCCCACTCTTTCCTCAGACTTTCACATTATTGGACTGTTTGGTTTCTTTGCAATGCACCCCAGATTACAGTTTGAGTGCACAATTTTCTTGAAGCACTTGTGCATATAACTGCTTTAATCCCAATTACATAACTCTGACCTTGTTACTGGTTTGCAATCATTGTGTTTGTTTCCCGTTTAAAGTTTCATTTTTCATATTCTTATTCTTTTCCAAAGAACAAGATGACAATTTCTATCATATGTCAGAGTGGTAGAAATGAACCTTCAGGGTTGTACAGGCCTCCTTCACCCTCCCTTTTTTGGGATCTTGTTAATAAAAGCCATCACCCCAAAGACCCAGACTTGGATTTTGATGAGCATCTTCAGTCTTTGCTAGGAAGGGCAAGAGTAGTGATGCTGGCAATTTGGGTATGCCAAAGAGAAGCCACAAGGTGCTTTCTTTAAGTGAAAGGGTGACAGTTCTCCACTTAATAGGGTAAGAAAAAAAAATATGCTGCAGTTGCTAAGATCTACAGTAAGAACCAATCTCCTATCTAGAAAGCTGTGAAGAAGGGCAAAGAAATTCATGCCAGTTTTGCTGCTGCACCTCAAGCTGCAAAAGTTATGGCCACAGTATGTGGTAAGTGCTTAGTTAAGATGGAAAAGGTATTATATTTGTACAATAAGATATTTTGAGAGAGAAAGAGAGAGACCACATTTACATAGCCATTATTACAGTATATTGTTGTAATTGTTCTATTTTATTATTAGTTTTTGTTGTTAATCTCTTACTGTGCCTAATTTATAAATTAAACTTTATCATAGGCATGTAGTTACAGGAAAAAAGCCTTGTATGTGTAAGGTTTGGTACTATCTGCAGTTTCAGGCATCCACTGGGGGTCTTGGAACATATCCCTTGTGGATAAGAGGGGACCACTGTAGTTCGTCTGTGCTCATTTTCATTAAATTAGTTCTTTGTTTTTAAACCTGTACTTACCATGGAGTAGCAGGAAGTGATGTACCTTTGGTGAAGGTCACACAGCATAATGGTTAAGAGCACAGAATATAGTCAAACAGATTTGTGTTATATCTCGGCTCTCCTGCTTCCTACTGGTGTGATCTTGGACAAGATGCTTAACTTCTTTAAATCTCAGCTCCCTCTTCTGTAAATCTGAAATAATAATAGTATGAGACAGCATATAAAGCACTTAGCACAGCAATTGACATATAGTTTATAAGTATTCAATCAATGTTAGTGATCACAAAAACCGCCATCACCCTGACTGCTACAAGTTAACAGTTCCATTAAGAAACATCACAACAGCAGTCAGGAACACTATTGTTGCAGCTATTTTCTTTCCTTTAAAATCCATACAACATAATGTCCTAGAATCACTTATGTATGCAGCATAATTCCACTTTACAAAATAAAATTAGTATATTTCCTGAATTAGTTCAAAGTATAAATGTTAGGTTTTGTTTAAATAAATGAAAATATTAATATATTTTGTATTTATTTTTCCCTTTTAACAGACCACAGGTAGATAGTTGTAATGAAGATACCATCCTAATGCAAATGATTGTTGCTAAATCAATAATTAAGAGGGCAGCCTGCTGTACTGGAAAGAGCAGTGAATTCATAACAGAAATCTCAATTTGTAATTCATTTATTCCAGCCTGTAGCACTGTGACCAAATACTTATCTGACTCTAAATTTTGATCTTTTTTTTTTTGGACAGAGGGTTCCAGGAAGGATGCCTTGTTTTTCTTTTAATATTTATTTATTTGTTTGTTTGTTTATTTAGGTTGCACCAGATCTTAGTTGCAGCACGCAGGATCTTTAGTTGCAGCATGCAGACTCTTAGTTGTGGTATGCATGTGAGATCTAGTTCCCTGACCAGAAATCGAACCTGGGCCCCCTGCATTGGGAGCGCAGAGTCTTACCCACTGGACCACCAGAGAAGTCCCTAAATTTTGATTTTTAAATTTTCTATAATCCCTGCCTCCTTGCATTTATCTCAAGTCAGAGAAAATCGATCCAGTTTTATGGAGAAAAAAAAGGTAACTGTGAAACGGTCTTAATATTTCCCTTGAAGAATATACAAATATGTGGCAAAGATGAGGTAAGAATTCCTCAGGTTTCATTTGTACATAAGGTAATGAGTTTTAGTTAAGTGGCATAGGAGAAGATTAATATGACTAAATGAAATGTTTCAATAATGGATTTTTTTAAGTGATTGAAATATTAGTGCTTTCCATTTCAGAGAACTGAACTTTTAAATATGCTATTGGCAGAAGTATTAAGGAGACAAGTTTTAATGACTAAGTAAGGATTATTTTAATATGTATATGAATTGCTGACATAATCATACATCTTTCTGCAATTCTTGAAAATGGTTTGACTTACTTACCATTCAATTCTAATTTGTTTATATTATTAATTCATTTAGCATATTCATTTTACATAAGGAAAAGAGATGTGGTGGTGGGAGAGATGGCTATTTATTTGCCAAAAATGGGTATCCTCTCTTCCAAAGGAGAGGTGTCACTGGGAGAAGCCTGCCCAGTTTCCCAATGAGAATGCCTCCCAGCCCCTCCCTTGCAGTTCAGCATAGTCACGTGATTGCATTGTAGACAATGGAGTGAGAGAAAAATGAACTCCTCCTCCAGGCCTTCCCCTTAAAGCTCTCTCATGATTCACTCCTCCTGCCCTTTTCTGTTTCTGGCTGGCTGGATTGGAGAAGACCCCAGGGGTGACCTCAGAAGCCTCAGAAGCTGATTTCCTGGTTGACTGAGTGGGAGAGTCTCTCCTGCCATCCTGGACTTGGAACACCTACACTGAATATTAAGAGTGTAAAATTACATTCTAATTGTGTGAAACCATTCAATTGCGGGAATTATTGCAGCACCTTACATTAGTACATTTTCTCAGCTGCTTCCTGAATTTTTACAAATACAGCCTAAAGTTATGATATTATACTGTTTAAAGCTCTTATGCAGTGTTTCAGCCTCAACATACCATAATAGCCTTTAATTTAACATATAGGTAATCTCACTTTAATTATCAGGAGCCTGTATTTATAGACCAAAAAAATTCTTAATAAAAATTTTAACTTGTAGCCCCTTTTCTCACATCCTATTTAATTTTATATAACCATTAATTAATACCTCAAAGATCTCACACACCTCTGTATTACCTAAAATTAAAGAACTGACACTTCTTTTAGTTCAGGGGAAAAAAGAAAACTCTCTACATCTTGAACTCTCAGAAAAGAGGTCCCAGAATGATGATTCAACACTATTCTCCTGACTCTACCCCAGATCTTTTTGGTAGTTCTCATGTCCCCAGAAGCAAATCCTGAAGCACGTATTCCAGTTTAAGTTATTTGAGAGATCATTGCAGGAAATGTCAGTAGAGAGCAAGAAAGTAAAACAAGGAAGGAAAGACAGCCAGTAACAAATGCATTAGCAAGCAGGTTATTATTACTGGGCATAACCAGGTTTTGCCCTCACTGAGAAAATCTGGGTGCGTTTCACAATTAGCGCCAAGTGGGGAGGGCAAGCTGAAATATTTATGCACCAAAATCCCTTTCATTATTGGTGAAGGGATGTTCCTAGAGGGTGTTAATTCTTCGGCCATGGTGGCTTTGGCCAGATAAAATTCACAGGCACTGAAACACAGGTGTAGACAGCTGGCAATATGAATAGTAGGTATTAGAATGATAAGTGTGAGGGGATTTGAGGGGGGAAACAAGAGTGATCGTTTCCCACTTCAAAATCTTACACAACAGGAAGCATAGAAATGGAAACTATGAAATTCTGACATTTGCAATCACATCTTTATTTTACAATGATATGTACATAATTCTTTTTTTTAACGTCTTTATTAGAGTATAATTGCTTTACAATGGTGTGTTAGTTTCTGCTTTATAACAAAGTGAATCAGTTATACATATACATATGTCCTCATATCTCTTCCCTCCTGCATCTCCCTCCCTCCCACCCTCCCTATCCCACCCCTCTAGGTGGTCACAAAGCACTGAGCTGATCTCCCTGTGCTATGCAGCTGCTTCCCACTAGCTATCTATTTTACATTTGGTAGTGTATATATGTCCATGCCACTCTCTCACTTTGTCCCAGCTTACCCTTCCCCCTCCCCGTATCCTCAAGTCCATTCTCTAATAGGTGTGCATCTTTATTCCCGTCTTGCCCCTAGGTTTTTCTGACTATTTTTTTTTCTTTATTTTTAGATTCCATATATATGTGTTAGCATACGGTATTTGTTTTTCCTTTTCTGACTTAATTCACTCTGTATGACAGTCTCTAGGTCCATCCACCTCACTACAAATAACTCAGGTTCGTTCCTTTTTATGGCTGAGTAATATTCCATTGTATATATGTGTCACATCTTCTTTATCCATTCATCTGTCGATGGACACTTAGGTTGCTTCCATGTCCTGACTATTGTAAATAGAGCTGCAATGAACGTTTTGGTGCATGACTCTCTTTGAATTATCGTTTTCTCAGGGTATATCCCCAGTAGTGGGATTTCTGGGTCATATGGTAGTTCTATTTTTAGTTTAAGGAACCTCCATACTGTTCTCCATAGTGGCTGTATCAATTTACATTCCCACCAACAGTGCAAGAGGGTTCCCTTTCCTCCACACCCTCTCCAGCATTTATTATTTGTAGATTTTTTGATGATGGCCATTCTGACTGGTGTGAGGTGATACCTCATTGTAGTTTTGATTTGCATTTCCCTAATGATTAGTGATGTTGAGCATCCTTTCATGTGTTTGTTGGCAATCTGTATATCTTCTTTGGAGAAATGTCTATTTAGGTCTTCTGCCCACTTTTGGATTGGGTTGTTTGGTTTTTAATATTGAGCTGCATGAGTTGCTTGTATGTTGTGGAGATTAATCCTTTGTCAGTTGCTTCATTTTCAAATATTTTCTCCCATTCTGAGGGTTGTCTTTTGGTCTTGTTTATGGTTTCCTTTGCTGTGCAAAAGCTTTTAAGTCTCATTAGGTCCCATTTGTTTATTTTTGTTTTTATTTCCATTTCTCTAGGAGGTGGGTCAAAAAGGAAATGCTGTGATTTATGTCATAGAGTGTTCTGCCTATGTTTTCCTCTAAGAGTTTGATGGTGTCTGGCCTTACATTTAGGTCTTCAATCCATTTTGAGTTTATCTTTGTGTATGGTGTTAGGGAGTGTTGTAATTTCATTCTTTTACATGTAGCTGTCCAGTTTTCCCAACACCACTTGTTGAAGAGGCTGTCTTTTCTCCACTGTATATTCTTGCCTCCTTTATCAACAATAAGGCGACCATATGTGTGTGGGTTTATCTCTGGGCTTTCTATCCTGTTTCATTGATCTATATTTCTGTTTTTTGCCAGTACCATACTGTCTTGATTACTGTAGCTGTGTAGTATAGTCTGAAGTCCAGAAGCCTGATTCCTCCAGCTCCGTTTTTTGTTCTCAAGATTGCTTTGGCTATTCGGGGTCTTTTGTGTTTCCACACAAATTGTGAAATTTTTTGTTCTAGTTCTGTGAAAAATGCCAGTGGTAGCTTGATAGGGATTGCATTGAATCTGTAGATTGCTTTGGGTAGAATAGTCATTTTCACAATGTTGATTCTTCCAATCCAAGAACATGGTATATCTCTCCATCTATTTGTATCACCTTTAATTTCTTTCATCAGTGTCTTATAATTTTCTGCATACAGGTCTTTTGTCTGCTTAGGTAGGTTTATTCCTAGATATTTTATTCTTTTTGTTGCAGTGGTAAATGGGAGTGTTTTCTTAATTTCACTTTCAGATTTTTCATCATTAGTGAATAGGAATGCAGGAGATTTCTGTGCATTAATTTTGTATCCTGCTACTTTACCAAATTCATAGTAGTTTTTGGGTAGCATCTTTAGGATTCTCTATGTATAGTATCTTGTCATCTACAAAGAGTGATGGCTTTACTTCTTCTTTTCCAATTTGGATTCCTTTTTTTTCTTTTTCTTCTCTAATTGCTGTTGCTAAAACTTCCAAAACTATGTTGAATAATAGTTGTGAGAGTGGGCCACCTTGTCCTGTTCCTGATCTTAGTGGAAATGGTTTCAGTTTTTCACCATTGAGGACAATGTTGGCTGTGGGTTTGTCATATATGGCCTTTATTACATTGAGGAAAGTTCCCTCTATGCCTACTTTCTGGAGGGTTTTTATCATAAATGGGTGTTGAATTTTGTCGAAAGCTTTCTCTGCATCTATTGAGATGATCATACGGTTTTTCTCCTTCAATTTGTTAATATGGTGTATCACGTTGATTGATTTGCATATATTGAGGAATCCTTGCATTCCTGGGATAAACGCCACTTGATCATAGTGTATGATCCTTTTAATGTGCTGTTGGATTCTGTTTGCTAGTATTTTGTTGAGGATTTTTGCATCTATGTTCATCAGTGATATTGGCCTGTAGTTTTCTTTCTTTGTGACATCTTTGTCTGGTTTTGGTATCAGGGTGATGGTGGGCTCGTAGAATGAGCTTGGGAGTGTTCCTCCCTCTGCTATATTTTGGAAGAGTTTGAGAAGGATAGGTGTTAGCTCTTCTCTAAATGTTTGATAGAATTCGCCTGTGAAGCTATCTGGTCCTGGGCTTCTGTTTGTTGGAAGATTTTTAATCACAGTTTCAATTTCAGTGCTTGTGATTGGTCTGTTCATATTTTCTATTTCTTCCTGGTTCGTTCTTGGAAGGTTGTGCATTTCTAAGAATTTGTCCATTTCTTCCAGGTTGTCCATTTTATTGGCATATAGGTGCTTGTAGTAATCTCTCATGATCCTTTGTATTTCTGCAGTGTCAGTTGTTACTTCTCCTCTTTCATTTCTAAATCTATTGATTTGTGTCTTCTCCCCTTTTTTCTTGATAAGTCTGGCTAATGGTTTATCAATTTTGTTTATCTTCCCAAAGAACCAGCTTTTAGTTTTGTTGATCTTTGCTATCGTTTCCTTCATTTCTTTTCATTTATTTCTGATCTTTATGATTTCTTTCCTTCTGCTAACTTTGGGGTTTTTTTGTTCTTCTTTCTGTAATTGCTTTAGCTGTAAGGTTAGGTTGTTTATTTGAGATGTTTCTTTTTTCTTAAGGTAGGATTGTATTGCTATAAACTTCCCTCTTAGAACTGCTTTTGCTGCATCCCATAGGTTTTGGGTCATTGTGTTTTCATTGTCATTTGTTTCTAGGTATTTTTTGATTTCCTGTTTGATTTCTTCAGTGATCTCTTGGTTATTAAGTAGTGTGTTGTTTAGCCTCCATGTGTTTGTATTCCTTACAGATTTTTTCCTGTAATTGATATCTAGTCTCATAGCATTGTGGTCGGAAAAGATACTTGATACGATTTCAATTTTCTTACATTTACCAAGGCTTGATATGTGACCCAAGATATGATCTATCCTGGAGAATGTTCCATGAGCACTTGAGAAGAAAATGTATTCTGTTGTGTTTGGATGGAATGTCCTATAAATATCAATTAAGTCCATCTTGTTTAATGCATCATTTAAAGCTTGTGTTTCCTTATTTATTTTCATTTTGGATGATCTGTCCATTGGTGAAAGTGGGGTATTAAAGTCCCCTACTGTGATTGTGTTACTGTTGATTTCCCCTTTTATGGCTGTTAGTATTTTCCTTATGTATTGAGGTGCTCCTATGTTGGGTGTGTAAATATTTACAAATGTTATATCTTCTTCTTGGATCGATCCCTTGATCATTATGTAGTGTCCTTCTTTGTCTCTTGTAATAGTCTTTATTTTAAAGTCTATTTTGTGTGATACGAGAATTGCTACTCCAGCTTTCTTTTGATTTCCATTTGCATGGAATATCATTTTCCATCCCCTCACTTTCAGGCTGTATGTGTCCCTAGGTCTGAAGTGGGTGTCTTTTAGACAGCATATATACTAGTCTTGTTTTTCTATCCATTCAGCCAGTCTATGTCTTTTGGTTGGAGCATTTAATCCATTTACATTTAAGGTAATTATCGATATGCATGTTCCTATTACCATTTTCTTAATTGTTTTGGGTTTGTTTTTGTAGATCTTTTCCCTCTCTTGTGTTTCCTGCCTAGAGAAGTTCCTTTAGCATTTGTTGTAAAGCTGGTTTGGTGGTGCTGAATTCTCTTAGCTTTTGCTTGTCTGTAAAGATTTTAATTTCTCTGTCAAATCTGAATGAGATCCTTGCTGGGTAATCTTGGTTGTAGGTTTTTCTCCTTCATCACTTTAAATATGTCCTGCCCCTCCCTTCTGGCTTGCAGAGTTTCTGCTGAAAGATCAGCTGTTAACCTTATGGGGTTTCCCTTATGTGTTATTTGTTGTTTTTCCCTTGCTGCTTTTAATATATGTTTGTATTTAATTTTTGATAGTTTGATTAATATGTGTCTTGTCGTGTTTCTTCTTGGATTTATCCTGTATGGGACTCTCTGTGCTTCCTGGACTTGATTAACAATTTTTTTCCCCATATTAGGGAAGTTTTCAACTATAATCTCTTCAAATATTTTCTCAGTCCCTTTATTTTTCTCTTCTTCTGGGACCCATATAATTTGAATGTTGGTGCTTTTAATGTTGTCCCAGAGGTCTCTAAGACTGTCCTCAATTCTTTTCATTCTTTTTTCTTTATTCTGCTCTGCAGTAGTTAGTTCCACTATTTTATCTTCCAGGTCACTTATCCGTTTTTCTGCCTCAGTTATTCTGCTACTGATCCCTTCTAGAGAATTTTTAATTTCATTTATTGTGTTGTTCATCACTGTTTGTTTGCTCTTTAGTTCTTCTACGTCCTTGTTAAACGTTTCTTGTATTTTCTCTATTCTATTTCCAAGATTTTAGATCATCTCTACTATCATTATTCTGAATTCTTTTTCAGGTAGACTGCCTATTTCCTCTTCATTTGTTAGGTCTGGTGGGTTTTTGCCTTGCTCCTTCATCTGCTGTGTGTTTCTCTGTCTTCTCATTTTGCTTAACTTACTGTGTTTGGGGTCTCCTTTTCACAGTCTGCAGGTTTGTAGTTTCCATTGTTTTTGGTGTCTGTCCCCAGTGTCTAAGGTTGATTCAGTCGGTTGTGTAGGCTTCCTGGTGGAGGGGACTACTGCCTGTGTTCTGGTGGATGAGGCTGGATCTTGTCTTTCTGGTGGGCAGGTCCACATCTGGTGGTGTGTTTTGGGGTGTCTGTGGCCTTATTATGATTTTAGGCAGCCTCTGTGCTAATGGATGGGGCTGTGTTCCTGTCTTGCTAGTTGTTTGGCATAGGGTGTCCTGCACTGTAGCTTGCTGGTCGTTGAGTGGAGCTGGGTCTTGGTGTTGAGATGGAGATCTCTGGGAGATTTTTGCCGTTTGATATTATGTGGAACTGGGAGGTCTCCTGTGGACCAGTGTCCTGAACTTGGCTCTCCCACCTCAGTGGCACAGCCCTGATGCCTGGGTGGAGCACCAAGAGCCTGTCCTCCACACGGCTCAGAATAAAAGGTAGAAAAAAAAGAAAGAAAGAAGAAGATAAAATAAAATAAAATAAAATAATTAAAATAAAAAATAAGTATTAAGAAAAAAAATTTTTTAAGTAATAAAAACAACAACAAAAAACGGACAGACAGAACCCTAGGACACAAATGGTTAAAGCAAAGCTATACAGACAAAATCACACACAGAAGCATACACATACACACTCACAAAAAGAGAAAAAGGGAAATATATATATATATATATCGTTGCTCCAAAAGTCCACCCCCTCAATTTGGGATGATTTGTTGTCTATTCAGGTATTCCACAGATGCAGGGTACATCAAGTTGATTGTGGAGATTTAATCTGCTGCTCCTGAGGCTGCTGGGAGAAATTTCCCTTTCTCTTCTTTCTTCGCACAGCTCCTGGGGTTCAGCCTTTGATTTGGACCCGCCTTTGTGTGTAGGTCGCCTTTTGGGAGGTCTGAGGTCTTATGCCAGCATTCAGTAGGTGTTCTGTAGGAGTTGTTCCACATGTAGATGTATTTCTGATGTATCTGTGGGGAGGAAGGTGATCTCCGCGTCTTACTCTTCTGCCATCTTGATCCATAATTCTCTTTTTAACCTAATTTTTTATTCCCATAACATCAAAACCAGAATTTTCATTTCTTCTGTGTGACTATTTCTTCTAGTAAGACTATTTCTAGTAAGATAAGAGTATTTCTTATTCCTAAGATATACCGTATGGTTTGATCTCCTGGACATCTGGTTTTCTGTCAAAAAAAAAATGTTTCCATTTTGTTGAAACTTTTCTTTATCAGTTCCTTTTTATATCAGTGACTTTTATATCAGTTCCTTTACCATAATCTTGATTTGGACAGTTACATTAATTTGGTTTTGCTAAAAGAATAATGGGGTGTAAATTTAGATCCTGAAGGGGAGAAAGAAAGGGAACATATTAGAAATCATACTTGTGCCTCTTATTCCTCTGGTCAGGGCAGATATCACTAATGGGTTACATCATTCCCTTTGAGAGACATTTCACCCTGAACTTCAATCACACATTTGTCAATATCACCAACCCTCATATCCTATTGTCCTTCCATTGAGTTTCTTTACAATTAAAACCACATTTTTTGATCAGTTCACTAGCCTGTTTTCTCTTTATCTATCCCTGGGCTACAGAATGTTTCTGCAGAAACTCACACACCAAGCAGATGAGTACCATTACCGTTTACTGTTTCCAACTTCGTTTGGACCCCATAACAGTGTCCGGTGATGCTTAGATGTCTCCCTACTCAGCTCTATTGCTAATTCTCTACAGAGAAAAATGATTTTTATTCAGTACAACCTTCTTATTGAAAGTATTAGAAAACCAATTTAAACTAGCTTAAGCAATTGGGGATATTTACCAAAATCTTTCTGGGATGTCTTACAGAATCAAAGAATGGGAATAGGACTGGTTCTTAGTAACAACTGGAACCAGGAGATTAAATTCCATCTCTCTCCATATTGTGTTTATTATCTTCTTTGTTTATTATCTATTTTATTTTTTCTGTGCAGGTCACATCTGTTCTGTGTTCCCAATAGTAGGAAACATGTGGGAAACACAATGAGAGGACAATAGGATATGGTATTCAGGTTTCCATGGTAAAACCCGGATTACTAGAAAGACAGTGACTTCTACATTTAAGTTCCAGAAATTCTAGGAGAACACTCTGAATGGTTACACTAGAGTCTGGTGCCCAGTTCTGGGCTAATCAACTGTGGTCAAGGAGTATTTATAACTGAATAGTTGGGCAGTTCCAGTGCGAACAACATGGATGAAGCAGAGTGGACAGGACAGTTATTGGAACCATGAGTAGGGTTGAGCAAATACCACCATAGATAATTGATTTATTAACCTTTTCTTCTTTCCTTAAATTGTAACCTCACCATCCTTCCTTTCTTCTCAAAAATGACCTTACTTTCTATTTCATGAAAATAATGTGAACATGTACCTAAAACTTCACTTGTTGTTTCTTCTATCTCTCCCCCCCACCTTTTTTAAAATAAATCTTTATTTTATATTTTTTGCTGCGTTGGGTCTTCATTGCTGTGCGCGGGCTTTCTCTAGTTGCAGCGAGCAGTGCTACTCTTTGTTGCGGTGTGTGGGCTTCTCATTGTGGTGGCTTCTCCTGTTGCGGAGCAGGGGCTCTAGGCGCGCGGGCTTCCGGAGCTGTGGCCCAAGGGCTTAGTTGCTCCGCAGCATGTGGGATCTTCCCGGATCAGGTCTCGAACCCGTGTCCCCTGCATTGGCAGGCGGATTCTTTTTTTTTTTTTTTTAGGTCTTATTTATTTATTTATTTATTTATTTTTGGCTGTGTTGGGTCTTCGTTTCTGTGCGAAGGCTTTCTCTACTTGTGGCAAGTGGGGGCCACTCTTCATCGCGGTGCGCGGGCGTCTCACTATCGTGGCCTCTCTTGTTGTGGAGCACAGGCTCCAGACGCGCAGGCTCAGTAATTGTGGCTCACGGGCCTAGTTGCTCCGCGGCATGTGGGATCTTCCCAGACCTAGGGCTCGAACCCGTGTCCCCTGCATTGGCAGGCAGACTCTCAACCACTGCGCCACCAGGGAAGCCCGGCAGGCGGATTCTTAACCACTGCGCCACCAGGGAAGTCCTGACCCCCCATTTTTATAATAAAATAGTTGCACCTTATACTTATGGTGAATTTCTAGATCCTCATTATTTATGGTCATTTACATTGTCTTTGAACTGTTCCTACAACTCTTGCCTTTACAGTCTCTGGTTCAACCTACACAACTATTGCCAGATAAAACTCCTGAATCAGTAGTTCTCTCCATAATGCTTTCTTATGAAGGTACATTCTAGAGATCCTTATTTCAACAAAATAAAGTAAAAAACCTATTCAGTTTGGCATTCAGGGCTTTTTAATCTCTAGTCCACAGTATGCTACAACCTACTTCCTCAGGTTTATGTTTTATTATTCCCTATATGTATGTATTATACTTCAGATGCTTTCATTGATTTCTTCAACAGACTGAGTTTTCCCACTTCAGTGCCCTTATCCTTTTATTGCATAAAATAATTCTGTTTTTATGTTTTGGAATTTCATCGACCTTTCAAGACTCACAAGTAAACCACCTCTTCTGAAATGCTCTTCTTCATCTCTCTACCAAAATAATCTCATTTTTTACAAAGTTTATGTATTTTGTACTCTGTCTTATATTATGGTCACTGGGGTACTTGTACTAGTCTGTATATTAATCTGAATTTTTAACCCAGATATTATATAGAACCTTCTTTGCCTTAAAATAGTAGGCTTATTTGGAATAGAATTGCATAGACTTTGTAATCCCATGAGAAATAAATACCTTTTCAAATTGTCTCTAGTAGAATTCACTGGCACACAATATTTGCTTCGAAGATAGACTTTGCTGCGTTTGTATATGGGCTTTAATTGAGGGGTTTACATAAAAATGCACACATAGGTACTGTAGTATGTTCTCACTATAGCACCCTTTCTCCATCTTGTGGACTCTTTCCTTTAACGTCCATTTCTCTTGCACTCCTTTGGCTGTCTTACAGGAGTAAAACAGCAACATCCTACACCCCTCCCATTTTCTTCTTTACACTTCCTCCTCTGAAGGCATGGTACAGGCCACACCCTTCTTATACGTTTTACTGAATTGCAGGCAGGGGCTGGGTCTTTGTCATCCTTATATCTTCTGCAGTACCCACAACCATGCCTCATGCTCTCTTGAATTGCTAAGTGGCATTGAGTGACTCAGATGTTAAGTGTCTCATTGCTTCAACACATGTAAGTAATACAGAGACAGAAACAAAACTAGAGAATTATGGAACGCATATCAAACTTTTAGTTCTGCCTTTTAAACTTGTAAGGGTTCTAGCAATTATAAACATCCCCCTCTGTGAATTTATACCAGCACATTCCTTCCTCTGTCAGGTAGGGAGAAGTAGAAGGGAACTATGTATGTGATATAAATTAGATTAATAGCTTGTATGGAGAAATATATCAGGAGAGAACATTCATATTCATAAATAATTTTATAGGCTTGGTTCCTGGTTCCACTTACCTAGAGTAAGTGTCTTCACTACAAGATATTTTCCATGCCTTGAAATGAATTTAATGAATTCTCTTATTTTCCCAAGTGTGAGAAGAATTAATTCTGCATGAGGTCAAAATTAGGAAATTGTTTCAGTAGTTTGGATTGCAACAACCATCCATGTCCTAATTAAGAACATTGTTTTCATCTGACTGAATTAATTTCTGCGTGAATGCAGCATTCAGAACGGTCTCTTGGAGGTCATATTATGTTTTCAATAATTTTATATTATTATATCTTACCTATGGAAAACTAATTAAAAATAAAATGATTTGAAAGGGTAGAAGCTTCAAAATATCAGCCCAAAACAATTAATGTGGAATTTTCTCCTTTACCGCTTCAAATTTTAATAGGTTGTTGAAGCAGATTTTACTAGACATTATCCCTCTGAGTATAACAGATACGCATATTTTATTAGCCAAGTTTGGATCAGAAAAACAGAGCCACTAGGAGTGATAAAAACTGGGGATTTAATCAAAGGGATTTGACTGTACACATTTGTAAAAGCTGGAGAAATAGTTGATACAAACCTGTTTTTCTACATTGGATGCTGGGCCTGAAGTCAGTAGGGCAGGCCATTGGGAAGGAAAGATGGTAAAGCTGGTGAGCGGCAGGGCGAGCTGGGACCCACCACCGAGGCTCAGCATCATGATTGCTGGTGACTTGAGCGTGAGGCTGATGTTCCTCACCCTGGAGCCAAACGCATGGAGCTGGTCCAAGAGTCAGAGAACCTGAAGGAGGAGACCTGACGTGAGTTGGAAGAGCAAATGCTGTTGCTGCTGTGAGAGCTGCACACACTAGCCCGGGGTTCAGGGGAACCCGCAGGAGGAGAGCGGTGGCGTTGATGAGGGCTGGCTGAGATCCACTTAGACAGGGGAGCCATCAGGTCAGTGGTAATGATGCCTCACATGGAACTTCCCAGTGTAAAAACATATGGCTACTGCCTCTTTCCACCTTTTAGATGCCACCCCAAATATCTTTTGTGGCCCACAGGAACTTGAAACTATGCAGGGAAAGGAATTCTGAGAATCACAGCTCCAAGGATGAGCTAACACACCTTGCATGCTAGCGAATCACCTTGTACAAGTTAAAAACAAAAATGAAATAAAAATGCAAACAATCTCACTTTCTCCCTGGAACAAAGACTTACTATCTTTTGGTCAATGTTATGTTTTCATCAGGATTCTCATCATAGGTTCAGTGCCTGCATCAGATAACATCTTAGGAAGTCTCATTCAGGTCACCTTTCCTCCAGACACACTGGATATCATCTTAATTGCCAAGCATATTAAGAGAAGATAATAAGATAATAAGGGAAGCAACCACCATTAGATGTGGTAATTGTCAGTCTGGGACCTGAAAGCTGTAAGAAAGATATTGGGTAATAAGGATTTGGAGACTTGCACGTTGAACTTCATCCACAGTGACCTGATGGATGTGTTTAGCGTGATGGTAAAGATCTTATGTTCAAATTCAAACTGAGAGGATTGGAAGACTATTGAAGTTGTCAGGCAGCCCATTAGTGAACCAGGCTACAAACCATTAGTGAAAAGTGCAAGGATACATGTAACACAGGGCAAGAAACAAAGAGAACTTTGTGTGGTGTGTACAAAAATCGTAATGCTTACAGACTGCCCGAGGCTTTGAAAGCAATGTACTGAGAGAGCTTTTACAGGAGCCCACTTTGGAGCCATTGATAATTAACCAAACAAATAATTCAAAGTATGTACAACTGGTTTCAGCAAATTTCCTTAGGGAGTTGCAATACTTTAAATTCCTTATCATGATACTGTTGGATCACTGTCTTCAGCTGCAGCATCTAAACACACAGGACTTGATTCATGATCGTGTAGGTAATAACTTAAGATCAATATTTTAAATGATGTAATAGAAAAGCAGCAAGGAATCCCTCCCTTTTAATAAACAGCAGTTGCGCCTTAGTTGTGGGCATATGCAGTCATTATAAATTCTGCCAAGTCTATAGATTTATGCTTACATAAATTACCGAGTGATGAAAGATAACATTTTCTTATAATAGCATCGTAGTTTCATAACTTATTAAATACTATAATTTATTCATGTATGACACCCAGATACCAAAGGTATTATTCTCACCACTTATTCTTATGGGATCTGAATCTAGCAGCTGATATTTCTCCTTTGCAGGGGGTCTCCGTGTTTTTCTCCATCTTGCTATAGAGGCATAAAGCTTGTCTTACACTGTGTGGCATTATGGAAGAAGATTGGACTTTAGAGCCAAAGAAACATATGCTTAAAGGATTTGCTTTGTACTAGTTTCTGATTCTGCATAACGAGGGAGGGGGCATCATTACTGCCCTCTCTCAGTGTTACCCTGAGAATCACTGAACGCAGCAGAAAGAAAAGTGAGTTGTAAACAGTAAGGGACTATGAAAATAACAGTCAATCTCTGCTTGGTATCTCAGGTCTGTAGTACCTCAGAGGCTAGTGGAAAAGGACAATCATTCATGTAAAAGGACCTAAAATGAGACGTCTCTGTTTTATTTGTGAAATTCTCTCAGTTTCTTCCCTAGACATACTCTTCCTGATGCTCCCTGAAAGCACACAAAATTTGATCTTTCTCATAGCCTGACATCCTTTTCCTTTTCAATGAACTGGAAAATATGGGAAATAGCATCATACTTTCTTTTTCTATCCTCTTCCTTATTCTAACTCTTCAGGTACAGCAGACACTTCCACCGTGGGTCACATGTTATCTACTTCCAGAGCTGATTTGAAAAACTGAGTTTGGATATGGGGTTGCCCTTTCAGTAGATATAATCATCTTTTTCACTCCCTTCCTTCTACTCACCGGTTCCGTAGCCATCCAGTCTGCTATCCTCTCATCTATCAGCAGATTTCTGTTTTGTTTTGTTTTTTAAAAAGGAACATTTATTTATTTATTGGCCGCGTCGGGTCTTTTGCTGTGCGCGGGCTTTCTCTAGTTGCGGCGAGCGGGGGCTACTCTTCGTTGCAGTGCTCGGGCTTCTCACTGAGGTGGCTTCTCTTGTTGCAGAGCATGGGCTCTAGGTACAGGGGCTTCAGTAGTTGTGGCATGCAGGCTCAGTAGTTGTGGCTCACGGGCTTAGTTGCTCTGCGGCATGTGGGATCTTCCCGGACCAGGGCTCGAACCCATGTCCCCTGTGTTGGCAGGCGGATTCTTAACCACTGTGCCACCAGTGAAGTCCTATCAGCAGATTTCTGGCAACACTACTTTTTAAAAATAATCTTGCCTGAATCATTGTGTTTATTGGTTTCCCAGCATTCTTGTCCAGCTAATATCAAACCCTGAGTTATTCCAACTCTGTTTTCTTTGTTCCTCCTCCAGGGCTGTGGAGGTTGCTGGAGAAAGTCATGTCTCCTGTATCCATGCACACTTGTAATTGTACTGTCTGGACCCAGTCGGAGCTCACCTAATCACAGACAAAATGAATAGAGCAGCCAAATAACTGTGTTTGCAAAATGCATTCTCCTGAACCAAGCCTCCACTGCTCTCAGGCTTTGCTCTCTTCCACACCGCTCAGGCTCTGACCTTTCGCCTCCTCATTCCATTTTGTATTTGCTCCATTTCCATATTGACATCTAGCCCCATCCTTCCCTGTTGCATCTGCTGGCCTCAATCTCATCTCCAGGGACTGCCATGTTCAAACTGATTATCCAATATTCTGAATACCCTGGCTTGGTCCCAGGACTATGTTTTATGAACTTTCCCCATGGATAGCCTCCGAGAGGTAGGTGTTTTTAGAATTTGTTCTTTCCTCAGAGGATCCAGAGTTAGACAATGGTTTCCAAGCCTAATCGAACGCACAGTTCTCCTTGGCCATACCTTTCCTCTCCACTCTAGTCAACGTTGTTTTTCCAAAGTGATACTGAAAATCCTACCACTTTTCTCAAACTGCTTCACTCTAGGCCTTTTACTTTTTTTTTAATTGATTTTTAAAAAATTAATTAACTTATTTATTTTTGGCTGCATTGAGTCTTCTTCGTTGCTGGGCATGGGCTTTCTCTAGTTGCGGCGAGCAGGGGCTACTCTTCGTTGCGGTGCGCAGGCCTCTCATTGCGGTGGCTTCTCTTGTTGAGCACAGGCTCTAGGCACTCAGGCTTCAGTAGTTGTGGCGCATGGGCCCAGTTGCTCTGAGGCATGTGGCATCTTCCTGGACCAGGGCTCGAACTCATGTTTCTGCACTGGCAGGCAGATTCTCAACCACTGTGCCACCAGGGAAGCCCCAGACTTTTTACTTTTAATTGGTGACTTTGTCTTTTACTTCCTAGAAAAAATAGAAGTCATGAAAGTGCACAATCCCATCACCTTTCCATCATAACCTGTATCCTCACCAATCTGACATTATTTTTGACAAATCTTAGAGGAAGGGATTTTCTTCGTCCTATTCAAGGGTCTCCCCTCTCTTTTCTCCTGATCGTCATTCTGGAGTCTTATTTTCAGCCTAGAAATGTTGACTTTTTCCTATTGTTTGTAACACACACACCTACCACTTGAAGCCCATTAATCTCACTCATTTTTTCATTTTCTTTTACTCCCTCAATTCTCGCATAAGTAGCTTCCTTTAACTCTTTCACCTCCTGTCTACTTACCTTCTCCAAGATGGACTATTTTTGCAGCTATTTTCCTCAAAGTAGACATTAACAGGAGGGTTGGCTTTGAGAAATTTGTGAATTAGTAACGTATTGACAAGTTTTCTCATCCATTTGCTCGTAATTCCTCTTTCATTCTGGCATTTTATAGCCCATGGGCTCAGTTCCCTCCTGGTGCTCCTTGATGGTCTAATTTTTCCTATTCAGGTGCCACTTCCCCAAGTCCCCCTACACTATCAAAATCTGCTGTCTACTTCCTTTTAGCCACTTTATTTTTAAAAAATATTTATTTATTTATTTATTTTGGCTGCGTCGCGTCTTAGTTGCAGCATGCGGGCTTCTTAGTTATGGCATGCATGCGGGATCTAGCTCCCAACCAGGGGTCGAACCCGGGCCCCCTACATTGGGAGTGTGGAGTCCTACCCACTGGACCACCAGGGAAGTCCCCCTTTTAGCCACTTTAAAAGGCTACCTCCCCAACCTTATACAGGCTGATACCAGTGTTTGATAAAGGCTTATGTACTATGCCTCACAGAGTACAGTAATTATTTTAATAAAGTCCCTAAAAGTGCCTTTATCCCAACATTATTATTATTCTAATCATAATAATTATTATTATTTGATGCCAACATAAAGACCCTACGGTAGACCATAGCAGAGAGAGATTTTTGGTTGTGGTATTTTTTTTTTTAATGTCTTAAATCACATCATGGAGGCAGCTGCTTATTTTGCCCACAGTTTATCTCTTTCCTGAGAAGTTTTGGGGAAAGGGACTGAAGGAGGGAAGTAACAGAAACAACTGTCATCTTAATACATTTCTTTTTTTTTTTTTAACTTTTTGTCTCATTTTCTTCATTATTCCTAATTTTCCTGAAATTTTGTTTTCATTTTATAACATTAATTTCCTAAATAATATGCCTTGATTACTACTTATGTGTATCCTAAAGTGACCTTGACTTCTCAGTAAAGGATTCTTCATTTTAGCTTTCATATAATCCTTCCACTTCTCCTTACTATTCTTACAAATAGTAAGTGTCTAATATTCTAATATATTTTTATGGGAACAAAATTATTGTCAACAAATATAAGTGGCCAAGAAATCATTTACAGGAAAATAATATGCACTAAGCCTCAGTCAGGAACCCATTTATCTTAGCTGTTGTCACTCCAGCAACATTTGAGGACCAAAAAAAAAAAAAAAATGTGTGGACTCAATTTTATATTGACATCAGCTTGAGTTTTATTGTTGTGGTATGTGATCTCTCTAGATTAGATTTTCAAATTTTCATTTGTAAGTCTGATGAGCATTACAATATGTATGTGAAGTACGTTGAAGTAGATAAAATTATTTCCATTTTCAAGTTGGAAACTGAGGCACTGAGTTGAGGAAAGCTACGTCAGTTCCAAGTGACAGGTTGGAAGCTCCTTCAGGTCAAAGGCTATGTTTTATTTTAGCCCGCCTTCCTGAACATGTGTATCTTTATGCAGTCAGTGCTCAATACAAAAGTGTGGGCTTGAAATGCCCGGGATTGGTTCTACGTCTTCTGACCTTCTGCCTAGGGCTCTTGCCATTTTGCTATATAAAGAGGGCATTGCAAATTGGAAGTGGGCTCCTTATTAAACTTGACCTACTGCCTGTAGCCTTGGGCACTCCAGATTGAACGATGGGCTTTCTAAATAGGTACGGGGTTAGGATGGGAAGGGTACTTTGCATCAGTCACATCTACGTACCTTTTGCTGATGGGATGAGCCACTCCAGTTGATGATTTCTGGCTCCTCTTATTCTTAACAGAATCCAAGTCATAATCAGTATGTGGATTATAAGCAACACTGCTGATCCCCAGGCAAATCTGCACCAGTTTAGTGACTTTTTGTTGCCACCACATAATAGCTTTAGCAACTAGTCATGACCACGTTTCATACTGCCTTCAGGGAAATATGCTAGATGTTGAAATTGAAATAGGTGGGGTGGGGGAATTGGTGTCTAGGGGGCACATTTCAGAGAGTGAGGCTCAAGGGGCATATACATTATCATGTTGGTACAAATCAGGTCCAGGAATCAGAAACTGCTTGTAAGTAACATGGGTAGAGACGCCAAGCATCTGGGCATGATGGTGCATTTGTAGTGACTATTCCACAAAACACCTAAATGCAGTTGTTCATTATATTTCATTTACATGAATCCCAGAGGTTTTCATTTAATTCTATGTAACTACCCTGATTGCCTACAGTACACATACAAAATTGGTTTAATCTGTTTTCTGAATGGAGTGATCGGTCATATGTATAACTGATGTTTCAAACTTTCAAATGTTCTCTGTATATACTGTATATGTAAAAAAAAAAAAACCAAAAACCCCAGCAACCAGACATTCTTAGCACTTACACATTTATCTTTAGTTTATAGGGTGGAAGAGGG
This sequence comes from Balaenoptera borealis, assembly GCF_965194805.1. Taxonomy (NCBI): domain Eukaryota; kingdom Metazoa; phylum Chordata; class Mammalia; order Artiodactyla; family Balaenopteridae; genus Balaenoptera; species Balaenoptera borealis. The sequence continues at coordinate 53,450,894 of NC_138877.1, forward strand.
TGGTTTAAAAAAAAGAAGTTTAACCTTCTTAGTCTGGGGAAACTGTTTTGGATAAAACCATTGTCTGTTTTCCAAAGTTCAAATTAAATGAAGCATTAGCAGTAGGTTTTTAGATAAAGATTCTTATGAAGCCTACAGAAAGTTAGAAAAATCTTTAAAATCATTGTTAGTATAGTGTGTAACTAGAGTATGAAGCACATGCATTTAGTTCATAACTAAGATCAAAGTGTGAGGATTTCTATGGCATTGAGACAAAAGTGATTAAATAATTTTTCCCCAAACCCTATGTGTCATAATATAGCATACAAGAATCAACATGATTGTTTCAGAGTCTTCCAACTGAGAAAAAGTGTTCTACATATAAAACATCAGTTTTCACTACTTGTCTTGATACTTTTTTTTTTGGTGGTACCATTGCCACTGAAGTTTCAGTGATTTGAGATTTAGATTTCTCATAATTTTGTGCTACTATCTTCTATTTATCCAGTTAGCTTTCATGTCCAAAAACCATCCTATTATTTTGTTAAAGGAGCTACGTACACCTTGACTAGATCATTGAAGTATGAGAAGAAGGCGGAAAGTTTTACACACCACGAAATCACAATACCTGGTCCATGTTAAGTTTCACATTTAGAAACTACGAATCTTTTAGAAACAATGCAAAAAAAAAAAAATTGTAAGGAAAGAAAGCACAGACACAGTGTAAAAGCTAATCAATTCGTAACACCACTTTCTCAGGAGAAAAATCATCGGCTGTTTTACCAATAATGTCAGTAGTTCACAGGCGTTCATGAAAGCTACAAAACTGGATCAGCGAATCTAGTACTCTGTAGCAAAATAGATTTTATAATAAAAAGATATTTCTTTCTATTTAACAATGTATTTAAGATAACTTTATTTTAATCACCATCTTCATCTAATTTATCATTAACGTTTAACAAATTGCATTTGGGATTTAATTCCCAACATGCAGTGTATAAAGACATGTGTATTTATCATTCCTTCAGTGTCTCTCCATGTTTTCTTTCTACTCTCTCAAAAGGATATTATCATAAAAATAAATGAACTCTTAGCTTCCATATAACCTTTTGGTTTTACTATTACCTGGTGGGAAATATACTGACCACTAAATTGAACAAGCAGATATACAGTAAGTCAAGGAGAAGGCTAGTGAGCAGGGATTTAGTGATGCTCAGGAAAAGAACCAAAAGAAGTCTGAGGAAGTAACAAAACTTTTTGGTTTATTCAAGAGGAGATCCCACTTGCAGCTCAAATGGCTTCAGGCTCCTCCAGGAAATTGTAAGGTCAAGGACAGGAGAGGCAATAAAATTGAGCAGGAGAATGGCAATAGTGGTTTGGTGAACTTTTTAAAAAATCAAAACACTATAGAGCTTTAACCCAACTGAAGCAAAAGTGAAGTTATTTCATTGACACGTTATAGGATATGAACTGGAGAAGGAAAGGCACAACAGGAGACCACTATCCACGGTGGATCGGTTAATTTCTCCACTGGTGCTTTGGAGCTCTGGCTGTAATCACACCAACCACCTGAATTTATCCTCAGTATGTTGATATGCTTTGCCTGGATGGCAGGCCAGTTAATGGCCCCCCATTAAAGAGTTTCTGCCTGTGCTAATGCTTCCTTTAATCCCCAAATTTCTGTACTCAGTTTCTAGATATCAGTGCATTATTTAACGTGAGTTGTTATAATAGTGTCTGGAGTTCTATTCTCCTACAATCATACATAATTTACATTTAAATAGGCAAGGTGGCCACCCAGAGAGGCCTGGTGCAAGCACAACGCTGCACGAAGGAAAACACCATGTTTTATGAGACAAATATGTCAGTTATTTCCAGGAACCTGCACAGTGTTCTTCACTAAGCAAAGCAGTAGGACTCAGAAGATTTAAAGAAAACAAAACAGAGGGCCATAAGGGAAAAGTAAAGAGAGTTTCTTAGAAAATATATTTATATTTGAAAATATACATAAAATAATATATTTTTCCCCAAGTTTCCAAGCTACTTCCCCCAAAGTTCAAGTCAGAGGAGAATGAAAGACTCCTCTGACTTAAAATTATTTAAGCGATGAGCCAGTCTTTTCAAAAGCATTAGATTTGTCTTAGTATCGTGGGTCTTCAATATAACAACTTGTTTGAAATAACATTCATTTTACTATAAAGTATTTGGAAAATATTAGAAAAGTATAACGAAGTATATACACACAGATAAAGCAGAAGTAATCTCAATGATTTTGTTGTATATCTTTCTAGTCATTTCACTTTTCCTTTTCATAAATGTTTATGCATAAAAAATGAGATATTTGTGTGGGTAAGATCCTCCATTTTTCTCTGAGAAATAGTTTTCTGAATACTAGTAGTTGTGGGATGTCTCTTATCGAACTGGCACTCTTTGCGGGGGGATCTAGTCCTTAAAAGATCCTTGTACTCCATCTTTTGCTCAACATGAAGACTCAGTGGATAATCTTCCTTGGCCATTGCATTCCCAAACCAAAATTTCACACCAGTTTTCTCCATGGCCTGAGCTAAATTGCAGACGCTCTTTGTTCTTTGTTTCTGCCAAAATTTCAATATTAGGAGATGTTTCTGAAATGGGGAAATACTTTTCCATAAATTTTAGCAGTTTGCTCTATTCATACTGTATTTTTCCTATCATGTTTTCTCAAATAATCACAGAATTGAAAGCACAAAATTTAACATTATTTTTGAAACTGTAACAGGAAAAACATACTCCTTAACACTCTAGTAACTTGGATTTTTTTTAAAAATTGTATATACCTTCAGGTGAATTGATCATAAATTTAAGTAGTGATAACAGAAAAATCTACACTTTTAAGTGAATCAACTTTACTATTAATCTTAATGATTAATCTTCTTAAACTGATTTAAGCATGCAGATATATAATGGATAAGAACTGAAAAATTGTATTTTGATAATTGATACTGCCCACATGATATCTATGTTATTTTACTAGCAGCCTTCAATAAGATGTATCTAAACTGGGAATACATTTGTTAATTTTTAATACTAGTTCATGCTCAATGAGTTGTAAAAAGGTCATTTCATTTTAAACTTGTATAATGCTTTCTTGGGGAAGTGGGAGTATATATTAGCAGGCTGGGGAAATTGTTTAGCAAATTTACAAGGCTACACCATATTATGTTTAGATGCCTCCTACTTTATATACTGAGCCCTAGTTTTACCTTTTCCTAAAATTAATACCAGAGTAAGAAATTTTAAAAAGGCACAGAAGAAAATGTTTAAGTTGGATATAGGCTATGAAATTTCATTCTAAATCTATTGTTTTGCCACCCTATATACTATATGTTCTCCACCAGGTATAAATATCTTTTATGCCGTCAACCTCAACACAAATTTTTAAAAGATTATTTCAGAAGAGTACCTAGGAGTTTCCAAATGCTTCCTATTGAATTTTTAAAAAATTTAGTATGTTTGTGGACCCAGTTTCTGCATAACTGCCTTGGCTTTGGTCTTGGTTGCTGATTTTTCAACTAGTCTTTGTGGCTCTGAATTTTTTCACTATGCCTTGGACAAAACTTTGTCTCTAAGGAATCTCCCTCTCCTGCATTGATAAAGCATTATGCCTATTGCCAGTGTAACATGTTAGCCATAAAATCATTCTTGAACCGTTTCTAGTGTTTATATCCATTGTACACAAGTACTTCTGATCACCTGTTGGAACTATTATAGATACTAGTGATTCCGTGGTAAGCAAGACACACGAAGTCTCCGACTTGACAATTTAGTGGGAGAGGTAGCAAAAATCAAATAAGACCATTAAATAACATCAGGAAGTGGTAAGGGCTATGAAGAAAAATAAAGCAGGATAAGGGGATGGAAAGTGAAGGAGATGCCCCTGTAGACTGGATGGTCAAAGGCATTTTCTCTGAGGTGACCTTTGAATATAAAACTTATGAAATGAGACAGTGTACAATGTAAGCTTCCCAGAAGAGGAAACAGCAAGTGCAAAAGCCCTAAGGTTTGTGTGCTTTACATGTCTCCTGAGAAGACCAGTATAGTTAAGCATAGGGAGAGAAAGAGAAGGGGTAGGTAGCATATGAGGTCGAAGAGGAAATCTGGGACCAAAACATATAGAACCTAGTAAGCCATGGTAAGTGCAGCCTGTTTGCACTGGTACAACCAAACTCATTATTTGAATATCGAAATACTTCTAAGAATACTACTGAGAAAATAGCTGCTACTCAGAGCCCTTTATTATCTCCTTGCCTTGGCAGGTGCCCTGATCCTTCCCTCAGGATTGATTCATCAGTAAGGGGTGGAGTGGTCAGTGCTACTGCATTACTTATTGAATGTTTTCAATGTCATCCCTGACAGTGAGGATTTAAGCCTCTATGTGTTATGAAAAGCCAGCAGAGGGTTTTAATGGGCAAGGGATATGTGTGACACAATATGATTTACTGATTTAAAATATCAGAAGAATACACTAGGGCAATGGAAGAAATAGAAGAAAGACATCATCTAGAAAGCTATAGTAGAAGTCCAGGCAAGAGATGATAGTGTATTGGAGTAAAACAGTAGAGATGGAGAAAGTGAGGCTTGGTCAGAATCAGGACATGTTTTGATAGTCATATTTGATAGGTATGCTAGACTGGGCTGTGGTAACAAATAGAACCCCAAATGTATAACGACCTCAAAGTAGGAATTTGTAGAAACAGAAATTCATAGAACAGTCTGGGGTTGAAAATCCAGATAGGTTAACAAGCACACAAGGCAAATGAATGGCTGGGTTTATGAAAGTTTGATTTAAACTCTTCAACAGCATTAAGAGTTGAATTTTCTGATCCAAATCTGAAGAAGATGATTAAGGCTGATAAAGTCAGAATCAATTTTCCAAATGGTGCAGAAAATGATATGATTGTTGAAATAAGGGATCTATTTGACTTCCTTGAAAAGGAATCATATTATAGGATTTCCTGCTGCCTTAAGTGCAGTAATACTATGAAGAGGTAATGTGCAATTTGTTCTTAATTTAATTTAAAATAAAAGGCTCTAAGACAAAAGAAGTACTCTATTTGTTAGAAAACAATTCTCCAGGAGACTTGCAGGAGAGTACCATTTTAAATCATCCATTTGTGTGTTCCTGTGTTTACCAAAGCCTGTACTTAACCCAGATAAAGTATGCTCAACTAGAAAAAAAGGTTTTTAAAGTGATATCTTTGATAATAAATGAAAGTAATCATTATAAGACATACTGTCTTTCCATTGCTACCTTGAAATTCTCTCTTGCTTCCCTCCCACAGCTTTGAGGATTTTTTTTCTGTTCTTTGCATTTTCATTACCTTTAAATATAATTCCTTCACTTGTGTGGATTTTGAGACTCATATTCATAAATAAACAGTTGAACTTATGATATCCATTGTTCTTTTTAAAAGTAATGTGCTCTGTTTACTGTCTGCATTATTATAAAGCATTTAGAGGTTATTCATATTTTGTCAACATTCAAGATGCTTGATTCATTTCTTTGTGTTCAAAAAATAGCGAAATATATGATCACAGCTCTTTCTTCGATTTCTCTGGTCCACTCAAGGTAAACATGTTATCCTCTTCTCTGCCATCTCTTCCATTACGTTAGAAATACAGTAGAATACTAGTCAACCCTCTACCATGTCTAAGTGCAGACCACTCCCATTTGGGAAAACACAATTGAGCATGTTCTTTACAAAGCCTGAGGCTCTTTCCTGGAGTAAATGCAAGTAGAGACATACGAACGTTCCCTCACAGCTCTGGACAGGCTTAGTGCCCTCTGCTTCCATGGAAGTTCAGGAACCCTTACTCCACTCCAAGAGTGCACTAGCTGTTCCCTTGACAATATTTTACTTCTGAACCCACCTTCCTAGAATTCCTATGGCAATAACAATAACAATTAAAACAACGACAATGAGATGATTAACATATACTGAGAGCTTATTGTATACCTAGTTATATGTTTTTGGTACACTATCTCATTTAATTCTTGTAACGATCCAATGGGTTAAGTTTCATTATCAACCTTTCAAACATGAGGAAAAGAAGGTTATGAAGGTTGAGAGATGCCTATAAGTCATATGTCCAAGTTACACGGCCCGTAGATGGTAGAGCCAGGATTCAAACCCAAACCCAGGAACGGCTCATTTCAGAGACTTTGCTCTTAGTGACTGTGCTTAAACACCATTTTCAACCTCAGGCTTAACAATTTAAAAATACCCTCATATTTTAGTTACAGAAAATTTAGAGGCTTCTTCCTGGATTTCAAAATATAAGTCATTGTAGCTAACATGAATTAAGTCTCTACTACGGGGCCAGGCAATGTTTTCAGTTCTTTACATGCATCATCCAACTTATACTGCAAAACAACTTTTAAGTTACATCCTTTAATCTTTTTTAATTTTATAATTGAGGAAACTGAACCTTAAAGATATTAAAACACTGTGCAAAAGCACTCAGTTGGTAAATCATGGATCTGTGATTCAAACTCAGGCCTGCCTGATGATAGGAAGGACGTGTTTTCCCATTTCTGCACGTCTAGGGATTTCTGAGCAAAGAAAACTGAACCGGGGTAAAGGACCAGCTTGGGTTAAAGGAAGCAGAAGATGACTGAAGAGGTAATGAGAAAACTTCAGAGAAAGGTCGGGATTTATTTCTACATGTGCTTGTTTTTTCCAAAGCGGGATAAAATCTGGAGTTACGGAGTCATCTGCTCAGATTCCAAACGGTTGTGAAACGTTAGGGAGCAAAGGTTCCTCTCCCTCTCTTAGGAGGGAGAGGGGGCAGTAGGTGGCCTATACAAGCCTCCAGATTCGTAGTTTTGGGCTTCCTCGTCTGTGGTGTAAGAACCCCCTTTTGTGCACATATAGGGTCTATCTAGTTCTCTCCCATCGGCAAGTTTGGGCTATTGTCCAACCCAGTGGAGTTGGGTGGCCATGAGGGATGTCTTGACACTCAGAAGACTAAAGAAGGACAAACAGCTTCTGGAGGATAAGTAGTGGGAATCTAGGTACAAAATAAAGTTTAGAGGGGCTCAAATTCAAAACTTCTCATTTTGTCTAGAACCAACTCAGCCTTGAAGGGGACAACTAAATGTGTATGGCATGGTCATTTTTCATTAATTGGCTTATAGATCACTTAGTTTTGCCCCTTCTTATTTCATTTACAATGGAGTGCATAATACAAGTAATGGTTTAAAAATGAATGAGCAAAATATAAATTGTGTGCGTGTGTGTGTGTGCACGTGCATGTGTCTTATGTATTATGTAGTGAGGAGAGTTTGGATCTAATATACCAGGGTGTGAACTCTGGCTCTATATCCAAAGTTTATATGTGACCTTGACCAAGGTATTTAATCTCCCTGATCTTCAGTGTTCATACCTGTAAAATGTGAGTAATATTCTTTACACTAAAATACCGTAAAGGTTATATGAATTCATATATGTAAAGCATATGGTACTGGATCTAGCAAATATTAGGTGGTCAGTAAATATTGTTTATTATTAATATCACATTATTATACCTTGTTAACTATAACAAGATAAAATAATTCTTCCTGGTGCCAATTCTTTGCTTTTAGGATGGTAGCACCCAGTAGTTGTAGAAACCTAATAATACTTCCTTTTAGCTACCTTACACATTATTCTTGGTAAAACATTAGATTCTCTTGTATGTTTCTCAGTTTTCTCAAGAGTCATTACACATCATACTTCAGGTACTTGTCAGCCATCATAGTACACATTTAGTTAATTTAGGAGTTTAGAAGCTAATGGCCTCGTTGCAAACCCCTTGACATTTTAAACCAAACGAAATAAAGCAAGTAGGAGAGTATTCTACATGAATTCTCCAAACAGAGAAGGTTATCAAGTTCATTTACATGTTTACCGAGGCTGCCAGCCATCCTGACTGTTGAGAGGACTGTTTTTTGGTTTTTTTTTTTTAACATCTTTGTTGGAGTATAATTGCTTTACAATGGTGTGTTAGTTTCTGCTTTATAACAAAGTGAATCAGTTATACATATACATATGTCCCCGTATCTCTTCCCTCTTGCGTCTCCCTCCCTCCCACCCTCCCTATCCCACCCCTCTAGGACTGTTTCTATATGAACTGCATTCCGTTTCTGATGGTCTGTTGGCAGTAAAACAGCATGAAATCTCACTCATCATTATTCCTTACTCAGTGGACCTGTTTTTCATCAGTAAAGTTTGGCATTTAATCAGAGTTTGGGGTGCATCATTTCTGAACATGTATACAGCGCTGGAGGCAACAAAAATCATTAAAATTTGGCTCTTGGTATAATGACGAGGTGCCTGAATGGTGGTGCAATTTGTAAAGGACTATAAAACTGTTAAATTTGGTGTGTGGGAAGAAGAACTTATTTGTAAAACCCATAAACCTCTTTAGCCAAAATATCTATTACATGCTAACTGGTGCTAATGAGCTGTGCTCAATGTCCAGGTCACTAGAATATATATTTACTTCTCTTTCTGTGTAAGCGAACATTACAAAGAGGAACTGTAGTTCTCCTTACTCTTTCTGAAGGAAAAACCAAGCAACCTTAGTACTACACATTTAAGGTGTAAGCCACATTAAAAAGTATTATTTTTAGAAACAATTACCTCAAAAGCAAGAATTTCACATAAGGTTTTCCACTGAGATTTTTCTAAACCATTTTCTTATTTTTATCAATATGATGAATTAAAGAAATGAATTCCCAAAGGAGTAATGTTTTAAAATATCGATATTAACTTTAAAAAGTTTAAGTATATCTGTAAATATAAGGAAAGCATACCATTAAACACTATGACAGTTTAGAGAAATTGATGAAAAGAAAAAAAATCCCAACATTATATCTATATCTTATCTATATCTCTTTCTCTCTATATCTGTATCTATATTTACATCTACATCTATATCCATCTCTATATCTCCACACCAGTATCTTTATATCCATATCTAACTGTCTAAAAAGAAAGAAGCCATGAAAATCAGTGTATCATCAGTTATAAACACCCTGGAAATGAATACGAAATAACTAGATAGAAAAAATAAAATTAAAATCCCCTTATCACCACAGAGCCAATGTTTAGTCATTTATTTATTTATTTTACGAGATATATAGACTTTTTTTTTTAACTAAAAATTTTTTTTCCTAGTCATTCACTTTAATGTGTTGCTTTCAAGAGCATTTATCCAAACTGTGATGTTAGTGAAAGGAGAGATTTGAAATACAGCTTGGTGATATGAGATTATAGTGGGCTTGACTCTTAGACCAGACTCAATATTTTCTTGGGAAAGTTAAATCTACCCATCTGATCCCATTAGTAAATTAGCAACTACCACAGCTGTAAATCACAGAGTTACTGCTATTCATGTCACGTGAATAAGGATAACTCAGGCTCTGTTCCAGTAAACTGCCAGTAAACTGCTTCCAGATCTCCGGAGGTGGGAGGCTGAATCAATCAGTCTTTATTAGGCAAAGAGTCTGAGCAGGAATAACAATAGCAAACCAATCTGTTAATTAACAGAAAGAAATGAGAATTTAATAAAAATTTAATTTAATATCACTTAAGATTGGGGATAATGACAAATAAGGAGACGGAGGACGTTTTTTTGTAGATAGTTTGGCTTTTACTCAATTCTGATGTGGAAAAGCCTTCTACCAACTAGTATCTGGCCTTTTTAAGTCGCAGAGGGAGGACAGTTGAAAACCGTATAAGCCCATTTTGAAAATCTGTTTCCTAAATCTTTAAAAACAGCCTCTGATTTTGATATCTGCTTTATTTTATCCTTGACCTAATTGACTAACCTAGTAACAGTCATGACTAAAACTCATGTTCTGGACTTCATCTGCCCTGAAAATTTCATCTATTTGACCCGAATGTATTGAGTAACTAGTAAGTGCTGAGAACTCTGGCAGCTGGGTGCAGGGGCTGCGGTCATCCCCAAGGCAGACACATTCTCTGTCCTTCCCGAGGGTATAGGCCATATTTGGATAAATAAAACCCATTCTAACACTGGGTTTTTCTGAGGGTATAGGCCACATTTGGATAAATAAAACCAACTCTAACACTGTGTTTTTCGTATGGTGATATGAAAGTCCAAGTTAAGGGATCAGGCAAGGTTTCTGGCAGGAAAACCTCTAAGGTGAAACCTGAAGGATGAATCAGATTTAGTCGCCTGAACACGGAGGATGAATATTTCATCAGGGACAATGTGAACGAAGAGACTCGGAGGGTGTGTGGTAATTCCAAGCAACTAGAGAAAGATCTATGTGGTTGGGGGGAGAATTTAGTAGGGAGAATGTTACAGATATCAGGTGACAAAGGAAAGCTGGGCTCTGATCATATACCCACTGCTAAACCAGGTCAAGGAGTCTGAAATTTTTCAAATGGCTAAATGATGCTTTTGAAGCACTGTAAACTATTGAGAAAGTAGCTATAGAAAGATTTAACTGTAATGTGGATGACAGACTGGAAGGAAACAGGGTGCATATTTAGGAAACTGGGAGAAAATGTGGGTTTAGGCAAATGATGATAGTAGTCTGGATTAGGGAAGTGATGGTAGAGGTGAAGATAAGTGGATGTGTGTACATACGGGAACGGGGGTTGGTTAATAATGTACACAGGTCACCAGATTGCCTAATGGGGTTGAAGCTGGTGCTATTTTCTGGTTTAGGGATTACCGTAGGGGAATAGACTAATGGGAAGATTATAGGTACATATTGGATTTTGAGATGCCTGTGGAATAGATGGGTGTGTGCAGTTAAAGATAGGGGTTTGAAGCGTAGGAAAAAAATTGGGGCTGTAGATGTAGATTTATGTTATCAGCACACAGATGATTATCAAAGCCATAGGAGTGTTGGGAGGGTCTGGAGGGCAGATCATATGGAGTGAGAAGAAGTGACAGTTTAGGGCAGGGACATCAGTTTCCTCTCTTAGCGACTCACCTTACTCTTTTATCATACTCCTCTCCTCTGTGGATGATGGGAAGATTTACAAAACAACAAACATATAACGCTTTAAGTTACTTAGAAGAAAACAGAGAATACTGTTGAGAAGTTATATCAGAAGACAAGGACCTGGTCTACATACGTAACAATGGAATGATTTGAGATAATTTTTCTAATGAGGACTTTGAACAGCATCCTGTTCCTTTAAATAGTGGTATACGTATGAAGGAATAATTAATTCTATGTCTCTGCCAGAGATACAATTAGAAGTGTTCTGGAACTGGTAATTGGCCTCTGTCCTAAAGACAATTTTTTAGGGTTTGCTACAGTTTCATTTATAACTTCTAGGCAGTCTAAGTCATCTGTAGAATTTCCTGAAGGATTCATTTCCTAAAGTATTCACTCATTCATTCATTCATTTTTTTCTATCATTTTAAAGAAAAGTTGGCATGTTTCATTATAGATTGAAATATTTACAAATACTTGCATTGTTTTTCAATTTCAGAACATTCTTTCTCCTTTTGCAAGAGCTTGCCAGTTTATAGAAAACCGATTACCCTGTGGTTTTTGAGAAGCCTGTAGGCCTTTCATTTTTAGGAAATAAATCTATAAACAATTAATGTTTGCAGTGACAATAGAGCATATTTCATACAAATGATCACTGAGTTCTGCCTTCATAGTGAATGCATTAAGAGAGTGTAATTTATATATTTTACTTTAAAGAAGTTACAGAAATAGCTTCCATGTAGACATCAGCAAATGTTACCAGAGAAAGATTTTTGCTGCACTCAAGACCTTAGGCAATCAGTTCTGAGTGAATTGTTTTACCAACAGGGAAGATGTATTCTGCCAATCAAGCCAGGATGAGGACAGCCAACAGGGTTTGGCCTATATTGAAGTGCAGGTCTTTTGAAAGCCTCCCTTATAATCCTCTTTTATAATCTATTTGTTCTTTTTGTTTTTGTAATATAACATTTCTGATCTGTCAATGGAGTAGTCCCTTTCTCTTTTTCTACTTTTTCTTTTAGAAGAAAAAATAACCTTCTCATCAGTTCTGGGACAGGTAAAGATAAAACTGGAGGGAAATGGTAAAGCACAGAATGGGTAATCATATTGTGTCTTTCTTCTGTGTTTAGGGACAAAAAAAAATTGCTTTGACAAGTCAGTTGATATGCCATTCCTTGGCCCATGACTCAGAAGAGGTCACTTGACCTCCAAAAGCCTACTCGTACTAACTCCTCACTCAGTTTGTCATGCAGGACAACTGGTAAACTCCCAAACTCCCATCACAGAGATTCGAATGAGAAATTAAAAACGAAAAAAACTCTGTCAATCAATGTGAGCATTCAGGTGTAAGTGAGAGAAATTTCTAAAGAAATGAATTCAGATGTATCCCTAAAACATTCCTGATTCGTTTTGCTCTTCTTTACTTTTAAAGAAAGTTGTTTTGTTTCGTTTGTTTTTTGCTATATATTCTATTATGTTGTTTTGAAATATTTGTTTACAAAATTTTTATACATCATGATATGATTATTACAAGAAGTTTGGTGAGCACCCAGCATCTCATAAGATACAACATTAAAGAAATAAAAAAGTTTTCCTTATGATGAGAACTCAGGATTTACTCTCTTATCAACTTTCAATAGGTACAAACTTCCAGTTATAAGATAAATAAGTACCAGGATGAAAGGTGCAACATGATAAATATAATTCACACTGCTGTATGTTATATATGAAATATTTGTTTTTGTTTGGAATTGCTGTGGAATAAATTTAGGCATTACAGAAAAAATTAAATACAACCCATGAGGAATCTAATGAGCACAGAAAGTTACCCACTACTGATTTTATATTTGCACAGGGATGTGGACCGTTTTAGGTAAAAACTCAGGATGTATCCTTATAGACTACGGTTTATTTTTCAACAGGCATTAAAACATTTTCTGAGACAATATTCATTCTATTACTCACTTATTTGTGGTGAATAACTAAGAATAATAGGAAAATAAAGAATTAAAGGAAAAGAATAATAGGAAAATAAAGTGGAAACAAAAATATCTAATCAAACGGATGTGAAAAAAGTGCCTAAAGCTCAGGTAACTAAATGAAATGAAGATAATTGAGCATCGTGATAGAAACACGGGACAAAGGAAAGGGCAGATCCATGAAGACCTCTTAAGTGATGGCAGCCATAGCAGCCGTAATTCTGAGAACATCAGTTCATTCACCTTAGTTTAAAAAAATAGAAGAGAGTGTCTTCATCGACATCCTTCGTTTTCCTCAAACATACATATCTGAGCCCTGTCTGCTTTTTTCTGGATAAGATCCCTCAACTCCATCATTACTCTAACTCCACTGTCATACTCCTTATTTGAAATGTTTAAGTATTTTTATCATTTATGATAAAATCCTTCATTTTAATTATATTATAAACATAAATTTTGGTTTGTAAAATCTAGGCACCCATAGACTATAGAAAATCTGAGCACCTGTAAAAAGTAATCAAATTCCTTTATTCTAATTATATTCTAAAAATATATTTGCTTTGTAAAATTTAGGCACCCATAGAATAAAGAAAGTCTAGCTCCTATAAAAAATTCAATTTTCTATAAGAGTGCCAAAATTCAATTTTATATAGATAAAAGAAAAAATCATAATTCCTACCCAAAATAAGTGAGGCATGTGCACTTTATATATTTGTGATATAAAATGTGCATTTTATTTATGTGTGATATAATTAGATCACAAATTCAAACTTGATTTACTAAGTCAATGGATTTTAACTTATAAACTTGAACGAGAAGTAATAAAGTTCTCTCTTCAATGTACTTAACATACATCCTATAAGAATATTATATATAATCTAACTTGAATTTCTTGATAGAAATATAAAATAGAGGGGCCTACCATGTTCTTTGGGGTGGTTCATCCAGTGGTTCCCCTTGAGTATGGTTTTGAATTCCCTTATCAAATATATCACCCTTTTCTGGAAAAATTCAAATTCAACAATGTTTCTCTGAAAGCAAAGTCCCCAGAATGGACATATATTTCAACAATGATCTAAGCAGAGCAGAGAGAGGGATTCTCAGCTTCCTCATTTCAGATGTCATACTAGATTGATAAAGCTCAAGATTATATTAGCTTCTTCAGAAACAACTATTTGACTTTGTTAAAACAAAATACTAAAGCCTTTATAAGATCTACTTACATTACCTCGGGGATGGGAAACAAATTGGATTCCTCTTAAAATCAGTTCAGTGCAAAATGTAATGAAATCCTTTTGAATCTGCTAAAAATTTGTTATAATTATATCCAAACGTGCCTTCCCAGAGTTTGAGGTGATGTGAAAGGAAACAGTCAGGGAGAGGGCAGCCTTGCAAGCTATTTTCAGGATTGAAAAATACATAAGGAGCACTTAGTGCCTATGGATAATAAGGAAGGGAAAAAACTAAAATGTCAAATCAAGCGTTTTCACTTTTAGCTGGACTCCTTTAAAACGCTGCTCATTTTATGCAATTCTGAGGTTGTATGTGTCTATATACACACACACATATAAGTGTATATCTGCAACATATATTTGTTTAACAGACACAGGAAAATAAATGAATTATTCTTGAAAAATGCAACATATCTGCTGCATAAATTCACTTGGAAACATTTTGGAACCAGTGTCTTCAAAAGGCAGAAAATCTGAATACATTTAAGAACATTTAGTTCCTAGCTCCTAGTTGTAGATTACAACCCTGGTCCTTACATTTCAAAAGGTGTTCCTCATCCACTGTGGCTGACAGAATCTGGGCTGGAAGAACCATCTATACATTTATTCTTTTTGTGGCTCTTTTGTTATGAGTGTGGTCAAGTTTGCCTTTGAGATCCTCACAGAGATAACACCTCTTCTATAAGCACCATCTGTAACAGCTCGCAGGAAACTCTTTCAGTGGGATTTTCACGTTTATGCACAAATACTGTAGTCAATACTTTGAAAGGAAAGCAATTTTCTTTCAGTTGTCTCAAAAATTATCTATTTTCCCCCCATCTAGTTAGGAAGACCCCCAAATTCTGTAACATATAATTTAAATTTCAGGCAAAGCAACTGGAGAAAATTCTGTGAGTTTTCAACTTGGAAGCTTGCTTTGCGTCTCTGGGCACTCCAGAGCTCTCATCAAGTTTTAGTGTCTCTTCGTTTCCAGATGTGTGCTCAGTAGTTCTGGCCACCAGAGAGTTTTCTTGTTAGGGGTCTAGCCTCTTCTGGTTAAAAGCCACAACATCTGCAATTCTGTTTTTCTATTGAATTGGGATGTCGTCAGTTATCATTATTCTTTTCCTTTTGATATTAGCATGATATGCTGAAAAAAATGGCCCAACTATTATTCATTTTGTGTACATTGTATTCACACAGAAATCATTTGGATATTTGAAAGTATTGGATGGATATTTGGAAGTATTTTTTCTGGTATCATTAATTACCTGCATCCCCATTTTTAATATTACGTCAATTCAAAAGATCCTATAAATGGACTTTTTATTTATATTTGTGAATATCTTTACGGAGCACCAAGCAATGGGTATACTATTAAAAGCATCAAGAGGTAACTAAAGGAAATCTTATCTTAACAAGTTGGAGTTCTTTTCTAACTAAAAAAAAATTTGAATATGTTTATTAGAGAAAATAAGCTCAAAAGTTTTTATCTTATGACTTTTGTATGCCTTCAAGCTACTCCTCTGACAGGATAGTTGGGCAAAATTTCATTTTGGTTCAGAAGGAAGCATAAAGCTCATAACCATTTCATGTTGTGACAGGTGAAGGGAAAAGTAAATGACAGGAATTGAGCGCCGGCACACAAAGTGATAACTGAAGTTCGAGTCCTTAGGATTCCATGAGATCTTAACACTATGAAGATTTAATCTCTGCCCTCCCACCAAACAGAAAGAACTGAACTAAATCAATTGATTGAAAAATGAACCATATCTTTTGGGATATGACACTAAAGCAGACTAAAATGAAACACATTTATTAAAAAAGGCCTTGGGATTATATTTTGAGACTCTTAAGTCATCTTCAAATCAACAAGTTGGTGAGGCATTTGGTATTTATGCCTATCGATGTAATAACATAGGTTGCAAGCATAGGGCAGGCACCTGGCACATGTTAAGTATTTTAGGCTGTTCCTTGTGAGAGCAAAGAGTAGCCCATTGCAAATATCTGTGCATTTATATGTAATAATGATTTTTTTTTTCATATGAAGAATGAAAGTCAGTTTGCAGTTTCTGGATGGATTGAGTTGATCAATGCAGGCCCAGAGGTCACTACCACTTCTGATTCTAATTCCTTTGCATGCTTGGTTTTAATTTAATTGCTAAAGAAATGTATTTTGAATTTATATTTTTTATCCCACGCGCCCATCATTTCAGAAGTGTTTATTTGTTGTTATAGGACATATGTGATGTCTCTGCATCCAAGAGGCAGGCTGTGATGTGGTTAGAGTTAGGGCTTAGCATCCGCTCATTTTTTTTTTAACGTCTTTATTGGATTATAATTGCTTTACAACGTTGTGTTAGTTTCTGCTGTATAACCAAGTGAATCAGCTATACGTATACATATATCCCCATATCCCCTCCCTCTTGCGCCTCCCTCCCACCCTCCCTCAGCTCATCTTTGATGTAGCTGTGTTAAGTATATGCTAAAGATATATTGAAACTTTGTGGCAGCTTTAAAGAAAATTCTGAAACGTGTAATATATACAAATACTGCAGTGTTTCTTCTTTCCTCCTTGTTCCTTTTGGAGAGTAACTGTAAAGTTTGGTTCTTTGGAGACATTTCTCCTTCCTGTCCTTTGATACTTAAACTATTTTATATAAATTTAGAGACAATCACGTTGGCTGTCTTCATTTCATTTCTTTGGACCCAATTTTCTCTTGATTGTAAATTTGTCACTGGGGAATCCTTTTCGTCCTTTAGGCCAAACAGCTGTTTTTAATTTTACTTTGATTCTTCTTCTTTTTTTTTTTTTTCCCACTAACGAGGTCAAGTTCCTTTGGGGGAAAAACTTCAGTTCATTATGTTCTTTCCTTTTATATCAACATGTACAATTACAAAATACAAATTGCTTTCGGGCTGTGAGTTGCTGTGGTAGATTTAGTAGTATCCACTTAAATACCTTTGCATTTGCAAATATTAACACTACTTCCAACCTTCAGATAAAGCCCAGTTAGAAGCATATTATAGCTAATTTACTTTCATCTGTAAATATGAAAAATGCATTCTTAGCCATGTACTATGGGTTCCTGAAAAAAGTGCCATTTGTTTAGCTTTTCTTCCTCTTCTGCTGTGTATTCACACTCCATTTGTGAGTACTTAGGACTGCTTAGCACAAATCACTAATCCAAAGCCTATTTCAGATACTGTCAGTGTTTTTGGAACTATTTATTCCCTCAATATAGTGTCCAGTATCTTTGAATTAAATGACTCATTACGTCTCTGTTCTTCAGAACCAATGGGCTCTTAGAATAAAAACTATATAACCGTAACAGTGACTGGCAATGTGGATGCTGTTCAAGTGCAAAGAACTGAACTTAGTTCTTTGCAAATTAGAAAAATTTGTAAATTAGTAAAATAAATGTTAGTTGACATTCAACTTGACAAAAGCATAATACATGAAATAGGGAAATTCACAGAAGTTTGCCATGTCTTTTTGAAAGTCAGAATATCATCCAGGCCTAAATGATCTTATCTCCCTTCTCTTTGTGAAAGCAAATTGGTCAAATATAATATTTACTGATAATAAAACAATCTATTTGTTCTTGCTTTCTTTCCTCCCAAGTATTTGATATGTAGATGAATTCACATTTAATTGAACTATGTGTTATAGAAACACAAATAGATTCAGTTGAACATTGGGTGGGAAAGCACAGTTTAGCTTCCTGTAGCTTTATAATCATTCTTCCATATTTGAATATGGACAGAGAAATCCATGCATGTGTTTGCTATGTGAAAGACCTTGCTTGCTTTTTTCTTATTTATTTTTTTCTCTTTCTAAGGTTCCAGAGATTCAAATATTTACTACTTTCAAGGTTTGTAATTCAAGAATTGTGAGGGAAAATAGGGGCATAAGGACACACATGTGGTTTATCATCTCTTCCTTGCCTCTGAAATATAGAAGAGAGAACTTGCATTTATGGTGAAAACCATGGAAGTCACTAAATTGCCAGTCCCGTTGAGAATTTCAGCCAGACACAGACTATGTAAGGTCAGGCTAAGGAAAAGTACTTGAGACCAACATGCTAGTTAGATATATCTCTAGTGATAGTAACAAGTGGAATCATCCAGCAGTCATGTTCATATGTCAGGAGGGATGGTTTACCAAATTGGCAAGTGGTCACCCAATAAATTGGGCTGAGAGTTTAAGGAGCTATTACAAGAGATGGCGTAGATATTAGAGAAAACTGTCAACAGAGTGGCTCCAGTGAATTCCTCTCACAGGATATATTTGATCTTAGAGGTCAGTGCTATTTCTATACCAGGAAAGGGAACTATCAATGCAGAGTCTAGAATCTGGAATTATATTTCACATATTAAACAAACAAATGCACATATAAAAACTAAAGAGAAACGAGGCCATGAATGCAATCCTCCATATTTACATCTTCTTTTCTCTCAAAAAATTATATAAAAATATCAGTTAAAGGTTCATATCTACATTATAAAAAGAGTCCACCAGGAATCAGGAAAACAAAACTAATAAAGTAGTTAAAATCATAGAATTACATTGTAGGGGTTTTGTTGGGGCTTATTAATCATCTCTCTGCCTACCCTTGATTTCTTAGCTAAATGAAGTAGATGCAAGGGCCAACTGGACACTGAAATATAACATCAAGCTATTTCTTGATTGGAGGAAGCAGCTTCATTTTACATGGGATGTTTTACAACTTCTTCTCAAAATGAATTCACCTACTCAGTTATGAATAAATAGCTGGAGACAGCAGACCTTCCCCCGAAGGGCCAGGGCTGGCCTTGGAGACATTACCAAGCATTGGAAATAGAACAAATTTCACTTTTATGGGCAGATACCTACAAGAGAAGGAAAGCAGCAAGATATATGACCACAGGTGAGCAGTGACCTTCCATATATTCCAGCCAGTCTGTAGAGGAAACAAAGGATGCCTGGCTCTCACTGGTCTTTGAAGCTTCCCTTTCAATGAGGAGGAGTAAGAAGTGGGAGACAGAACGTCAAAACTATTTAAAAATGCTCCACTGTGATGATAACAGTGATGGTTATGTTCCTCTTTTACAGAAACTTGCAGAAATATGACGAGTGACGCTGATATATTTCCCTCTATAATCCTGAAGAAAGTCTTGAAGTTCAAGTACTCAAGCGCAAAAAAGTAACGTGTTACTTATAAAGAAAGCAAAAGTAAGGCTTCTTCGGATTTTGCAAAATTAGGTACCAGAGGGCAATGAGCAATAAAAAGTACAAAAGAAAAATATTGTGATTTGAGAATATGTATTAATCTAAGTAATCCTTCATGCCTGAAAGCAACAAAAAAGATATTTTTAGATAGACAAAGTCTTGGGTAGCACATCATGTGATTCTGGTAGAAGAAGAGAATGAAGTTGTTTTTGTAGAAATTTCTGCTTAAAATTACTGAAATGATCAAAAGCAATGAAATTTAGCCTTAACTATAATAAGCTAAGGAACAGCCACATTATCAATCTATGTAATATCTTTTAGAAACAGTGACAACCTTAGCCTAAATGAAATAGGACATCAAGAACTAATACATCTCTCTCCGGAAACAACACAGATGGCAAATTTCTTTAAACATAAGTAAGGGGATCCTGAAGGGTCCTAATCAAGAATTCTTTATTTGGGAAAATGAAGACTGGGAAATGGGCAATGTATCGCGTCCACTTCCTCATCAAAGGAAAACAGAGAAAAGAAAGCTCAATGAAGGAAGTGCCGTTTGTAGTTGCTTTGAGCTGGGGAAAAAAAATAACAAGGCCTGTGGTGATGCAAAGTTTTAGGGGAAGCATCCACCTGGAATTCAGCTTTATAGATTTTGAATGATGTTCCTAAGAAGAGATAAGTTAACATTCAAGTATCAAACAAAAGCAGAAATGAGTGTGCTCCATGTCTTCACCCTGAGTCCTGGGTCTGGACAGAGACATGGCTTTCTATCTGCAAGCGCTACTTGGTAGGGGGCAATGGCTACAATCTGAGGTTGAATTTATCAGATTTGACAGAACATATTTTCTTACATAGAAAAATTGAATGGAGGCTCCTCAGCTCTTCTGTAACCCACTGGCCCCACCTGTCTCCAAGGAGCTAAAAACTGAAAAGATGTTTCAAACTATCAGTAGTCTAGCCTCCAAATTAAGTTAGAAGGAAATAATTAAACCAGTTTATAAATGAAAAAATAAGAGCTGAGACAAAGAGAGTCTACCCTACCACTCTGACGCAAGTAGTAAGTTTAGTAAGATCTGTGGCCATTTGATGATGAACTATAGATAGAATAAATACAACAAGAGATCTGTCACAGATACTTGAAACTAAAAAAGCAAAAAACAAAAAGTAAAAAGGAGAGAGTTCAAAACAAGTGGGGTGATACCAGGAAACACTTCTATTTTATTTATGTATTTTTGGTTGCGTTGGGTCCTCTTTGCTGTGTGCGGGCTTTCTCTAGTTGTGGTGAGCAGGGTCTACTCTTCGTTGAGGTGCGCGGGCTTCTCACTGTGGTGGCTTCTCTTGCTGTGGAGCACGGGCTCTAGGTGTGCAGGATTTGGTAGATGTAGCACATGGGCTCAGTAGTTGTGGCTCACGGGCTCTAGAGTGCAGGCTCAGTAGTTGTGGCGCACGGGCCTAGTGGTGCCACAGTATGTGGGATCTTCCCAGACCAGGGCTCGAACCTGTGTCCCCGGCACTGGCAGGAGGATTCTTAACCACTGCGCCACCAGGGAAGCCCAGGAAACACTTTTAGATAAGTGTTTTGGATAAGACACTTCTAAAAACATGATTAAAAAATTAAATAACTGAGTTATTTAAATAAAATTGTTAAAGAATAAATATAAAATGATAATGGGATAAAATAGAATTAGATTTTTTTTAAAACAAATAAGCTACATTTCCTCTAAGATCAGGGATAAGACAAGGTTGCCCACTCTCACCACTATTATTGAACATAGTTCTGGAAGTTTTAGCCACGGCAATCAGAGAAGAAAAAGAAATAAAAGGAATCCAAATGGAAAAAGAAGAAGTAAATCTGTCACTGTTTGAAGATGACATGATACTATACATAGAGAATCCTAAAGATGTTACCAGAAAACTACTAGAGCTAATCAATGAATCTGGTAAAGTTAATTAATTAAAAATTAATACACAGAAATCTCCTGCATTCCTATACACTAACAACGAAAAATCTGAAAGAGAAATTAAGGAAACACTCCCATTTACCACTGCAACAAAAAGAATAAAATACCTAGGAATAAACCTACCTAAGGAGACAAAAGACCTGTATGCAGAAAACTATAAGACACTGATGAAAGAAATTAAAGACGATACAAACAGATGGAGAGATATACCAGGTTCTTGGATTGGAAGAATCAACAATGTGAAAATGACTATACTACCCAAAGCAATCTACAGATACGGTGCAATCCCTATCAAACTACCAATGGCATTTTTCACAGAACTAGAACAAAAAATTTTACAATTTGTATGGAAACACAAAAGACCCCGAATAGCCAAAGCAATCTTGAGAAAGAAAAACGGAGCTGGAGGAATCAGGCTCCCTGACTTCCAACTACACTACAAAGCTACAGTAATCAAGACAGTATGGTACTGGCACAAAAAGAGAAATATAGATCAATGGAATAGGATAGAAAGCCCAGAGATAAACCCATACACATACGGCCACCTTACTTTGATAAAGGAGGCAAGAATACACAACGGAGAAAAGACAGCCTCTTCAATAAGTGGTGCTGGGAAAACTGGACAGCTACATGTAAAAGGATGAAACTAGAACACTTCCTAACACCATACAGAAAAATAAACTCAAAATGGATTAAAGACCTAAATGTAAGGCCAGACACTATAAAACTCTCAGAGGAAAACATAGGCAGAACACTCTATGACATAAATCACAGCAAGATCCTTTTTGACCCACCTCCTAGAGAAATGGAAATAAAAACAAAAATAAACAAATGGGACCTAATGAAACTTAAAAGTTTTTTCATAGCAAAGGAACCATAAACAAGATGAAAAGACAACCCTCAGAATGGGAGAAAATATTTGCAAACTAAACAACTGACAAAGGATTAATTTCAAAAATATACAAGCAGCTCATGCAACTCAATATCAAAAAACCAAACAACCCAATCCAAAAATGGGCAGAAGACCTAAATAGACATTTCTCCAAAGAAGATACACAGATTACCAACAAACACATGAAAGGATGCTCAACTAATCATCAGAGAAATGCAAATCAAAACCACAGTGAGGTATCACCTCACACTGGTCAGAATGGCCATCATCAAAAAATCTACAAACAATAAATGCTGGAGAGGGTGTGGAGAAAAGGGAACTCTCTTGCACTGTTGGTGGGAATGTAAATTTATACAGTCACTATGGAGAACAGTATGGAGGTTCCTTAAAAAACTAAAAATAGAACTACCATATGATCCAGCAATCCCACTACTGGGCACATAACCTGAGAAAGCCATAATTCAAAAAGAGTCATGTACCAAAATGTTCATTGCAGCACTATTTACAATACCCAGGACATGGAAGCAACCTAAGTGTCCATTGACAGATGAATGGATAAAGAAGGTGTGGCACATATATACAATGGAATATTACTCAGCCATAAAACGAAATGAAATTGAGTTATTTGTTGTGATGTGGATGGACCTAGAGTCTGTCATACAGAGTGAAGTAAGTCAGAAGGAGGAAAACAAATACCACATGCTAACACACATATGTGGAATCTAAGGAAAAAAAAAAAAAGGTCATGAAGAACCTAGAGGCAAGACGGGAATAAAGACTCAGACCTACTAGAGAATGGACTTGAGGATATGGGGTGGGGGAAGGGTAAGCTGTGACAAAGTGAGAGAGTGGCAAGGACATATATACACTACCAAATGTAAAATAGATAGCTAGTGGGAAGCAGCCGCATAGCACAGGGAGATCAGCTCGGTGCTTTGTGACCACCTAGAGGGGTGGGATAGGGAGGGTGGGAGGGAGGTAGATGCAAGAGGGAAGAGATATGGGAACATATGTATATGTATAACTGATTCACTTTGTTATAAAGCAGAAACTAACACACCATTGTAAAGCAATTATACTCCAATAAAGATGTTAAAAAAAACAAAAAAACAAAACAGACAGCTAGTGGGAAGCAGCTGCATAGCACAGGGAGATCAGCTTGGTGCTTTGTGACCACCTAGAGGGGTGGGAGAGGGAGGGTGGGAGGGAGACACAAGAGGGAGGGGATATGGGGATATATGTATACTTATAGCTGATTCACTGTGTTATAAAGCAGAACCTAACACAACATTGTGAGGCAATTATACTCCAATAAAGTTGTTAAGAAAAAACAAGAAAAAGAAAAAGAGTTCAAATACCCAGCCACCAAGTGACTACCCTAGTGGAGGAGAAATTTTTTCCTAGGTAAGTCAGTAAATGACACTAGACTCCTCTTGATGTCTTATGGGAAAGCCTGTTTTTCAAGAAGTTAGCATATACGTTCATTGATGTTCAGATGCCTGTACCAGATTATTAAATGAAGGTATCCCATAATCGTACGATTGCCGTTTTGGGGAATGAAAAACAACAACAACAACAACAAATAAGCTAAAATAAAGAAGGGAATAATAGAAAGTAAGAAAACTATTATAGAAATGACAGTCCATATTAAAAGCAGATGGATGTAGAAAAAGTACTTTTGAAATCATGTTCAGAGATACGGAAGTTCTGAGAGAGAAAAACTGTGTAACTTTATATAATAAAAATAAGATAAATACAATTGGATAGAAAATGATATAGAAGAAGGCAAACAATGGGTTAATCATGATGACTTCTCTTGATATCTACAGTGAAGAAATAATTGCATAAATTTCCAATCAGAAGAAGCTGGTCACTAACGCCAGCACTTCTCATATCATATGCAGAATTAAATGAAGTAATATCTATAGTCTATCAAGGGGAAATTGTATGACCATAAAATTTTTAACCAAGCACGAGACAGAATCCAATCAACTGAAATATTAATCCAAAGGGGGGTAAAAAAAACTTGTGAATGAAACATCTTTATATAAAGACAGGTAATAAGCTTTGTATCCAACAGAGAATGGAGTTTCTTCGCAAGCTCTTGTAACATTTGCAAAAATAATGAACTTATAACAGACCAAATATAAAAGCACAAATACATTTAAAAATTGAAATAATAAAAATCAAATAAGTTGAGTACACTCTGATAAAGCTAGAAAATAAGAGCAACATTAGAAACAAACACAAATATCTAGCCACTTGGACATACTGAAATGTTTTCTATCTTTGATTTCCTTTTGGCTCCAAAAATATCAAAACAAATTTCAGAACAAGAAAAATGATACTACGCTACATATCAAAAATATGTGACACAGATTCAGCTCTACAGAGATAAAATTCACAGCAGTAAGCAATCAACACTGAATTACAAAAAAATGGAATTAAATTAATTAAGCACTGGTAATAGGAGATTAAAAAAAAAGAGTAAGAAAAACAAAATTTAAAAAGCACTATAAGGGGCTTCCCTGGTGGCGCAGTGGGTGATAATCTGCCTGCCAATGCAGGGAACACGGGTTCGAGCACTGGTCTGGGAAGATCCCACATGCCACGGAGCAACTAGGCCCGTGAGCCACAATTACTGAGCCTGCGCGTCTGGAGCCTGTGCTCCGCGACAGTGAGAGGCCCGCGCACCGCGATGAAGAGTGGCTCCCGCTTGCCACAACTAGAGAAAGCCCTTGCACAGAAACGAAGACCCAACATAGCCATAAAAATAAAAATAAATAAATAAATAAATTTAGAAAGCACTATAAGATGAATACATTCTGAGAATTTAATGTAACAAAACAAAAGAACAGGAGGTAGGAAAGCAAAAGAACAGGAACCTAGTAATCGTTTGATGGAAGAACACAAACCTGGACAAAACAAAAATAATCTTTCACTGCTTAAAACTTAAAGTCATCTTTGGGCCCCCCAAATGTCTGCTCAGATTTCATAATTGCTATGGACTAAGAATCGATCTATTTCTCTCCTAAGGTTTTTCCAAATAGTGTTTCTTTTTTTTTCCCCTGAAGTTATTTTATCTATGGAGCAAGAAATAATTGGTCCTGGACCCAAAAGAAACTTTATTGCAGATCTGATGGAGAGAGCGCCCCTCATTTAGCGATCCCTGGGCTTTAAGATGGGTAACTTGATTGTTTCCCTGGAGGAGGGGTGGGTATACTCTGGAAAGAAAGGTACAATTTGAAGACCAGAGGGGAGGTATGGTGCTACAGCTTAGTTGCTCACTAAATATAACTTCCTTTCATCCAGTACCTGTAGCTCAGCTATCCTTCCCAGCCTCCCTGGAAGCTGGATGTGCTTGTGAACTGAGTTCCTGCAAACAGACAGCAACATCTCATACGTGTGTTACTTCAAGAGCTTTTGCCTCTTGTCAGAATGAGACTGGCTTCACTGGAAGCTATGGATCGAAAAAGGCAAAGCCATAAACTGAAAGGAAACTGGGTCCCTGAATCATGGATTAGGGAAGAGCCATCACTAATCAGAAACGTGGTCTATACTTATATAAAGTACATTCTTTTATATTTGAAGCATTATATCTGGAGGTTGCTTCTTACAGAAACTAGTGTTTGCTTATCAATAGATGGAACACACTTTTTCATTTCTTCCACTATTATTAGAATTATACATTTTTCCTATTCTTTCCTACATAAATAACATGTACTGTTCTTGGTCCAAATATCTGATTATTTTCTTAGGGTTTCTAGACAGGAATTTTCTGTATAAAAATGTAGAATATTTGTAAAGATTTGATAAATAGTTCCAAAATTCTCCCTAGAAATATTGTGCCTATTTTGTAATCTCACCAGAAATGAATGAGTCAAAATTTCCTAGACTAATATTTTCTCTTTCCACTGATTCGTGATGAAAAATCTTTGTGTGTGTGTGTGTGTGTGTGTGTGTGTGTGTGTGTGTGTGTGTGTGTATTTAATACATTGTCTGCTTCAGGGCTATGAATTCTGATTTCTGTGTACTCTAGACGCTGTTTAAATTTTTAGAGTTTTATCATATGTCTTAATATTTGGTATTATGAACTCACATATTTCTTTTTCTCAAATGCTTGCTGGTTTCTAGCTATGTTCTTTTGATGAACTTCAGAAACACTTTGTTAAGATCCTTAAAAAGCTCCATAGGGAATATTATATGAGATGCATTCATTTAATAAATATTTTTAGGTAATTCAATGTATTTACAGTGTTTACTTTCCAACCAGAAAGATAATTTTATATTTCCTTTGTTAATCTACCTTAATAAAAATTTGTTCTTTTCTTCAAGGACTCATCCACACTTCAGTCTAGCTATTAATATTTGTATTGCAATATGAATGGAATGCATGAGATTTAAGCTTATAGAGAAAATGTATGTTTTAAAAATCAATTGTATTTGGAATCATTTTCTGTGCAAAAGATTCTGCTTTTTCAAAATAAGTTAATATGAACCAACTACGACTAAAAACATAAAAGGCCCATTTGCTCTATTTTTAGCGATACACTCTAAAAATATAGGAATTAGTAGTTTCATCACATCTTTAATGGTCAAACTACATCCGAATACTATGTCTAGCTACAGATGCTACACTTTAAGACAAGTTTTGGAAAGGTGAACTTGCCCAGCAGAGGAAGATAAAGATGGTGAAGATTCTGGAAATCATGCCAAGCATAAAATAGTTTTAAAAAATTGGGGATGTTTCAGCCCTCAAGACGGAAAGGCTTGATAATAGATGTAACAAAATACGTGAAGTGTTATCCTATCAAAGGAATAGATTTTTCGGGTCTCTGATATGTGACAAACAGATAAAGACCCAATGATAGAAATTTTGATACAATGTTAAGTGAAACCTTTTAACCTCTCGAAACATCCAGAAGTGAGCAAGGCTATTTTTCTGAGGTGCTGAGTTCCAGCTGGAGCTGAGCAGGCCATCTGTCAGGGACACAGGGTAAGACATTCTTACACGGGGTCACAGCCTGGCCTCCGTGTCCCTAAGGTCCCGGCCAGCTGTGATTTTGTCATGAGAGTGTCATGCAGTGAAGGTGGTCCCTATAGTTAGTGGAGCTGCATTTTAGCCATCTCAGCAGGCAGTGCTAGAGCCAACTATGATTCTTCTACCTCTTAATTCTGTGCTGTAAATATTCTGTTTGTGCAGAAAATTCCCTATTCCCTGCACGTGTGGTTGAAAATTTGAGTTGCACAATTGGAGTTTCCTTCTCATAGTCAAATGGTTGGTCCACCAACAACACAATTTCCTCTGCCACAATTAAGTATTTTTCCCCCTTAAAGAAAAATTCTGCCATTTTATGTGGTAATCACTTTAAAATAATCTCAAAATACAGACTTTTCTGTATTGAGGTTTCAGGCTCAAAATACAGACTTTTTAAAAACATCTAAAATAAATCTAAAATAAAAATCATCATCTTTATAATCTGGGGCATTTATTATATTTAATCTTTTACACAATAAAATCTCATTTAAAAATCAATCTTGTAAGACCATTTCTTCTTAATCTAAGCTCACAAATTTAAAAAAAAATTGAATCTAAGAAGTAATGCATTACACAGGGATATTGTAACTGCTGTAATACTGTCTTTATGTCCTAATTCTGAGCACAAGTAAAGTGAAGGGCTAAAGGAATTGGCTTCCTAAGACTTGGTGCAGCTCTTTGTTGGAGGGGAGATGGTCATACCTTTCACCACAAACTAATTCACTTGGCATATGCTTCCTACACTCAGGATTCACCAAACAATGTATATTGTGGTTGCTTTTTAATTCCTCCTCCCCCCCGCCCCTTCTAATTCTTCTTCTTGCAGAAGAACAACAAAAAAGCATCAAAATATTTTTTAGGACTTTCTTGTTTTTATATCAGGGATTTTTTTTTTTTTTTTTTTTTAGCCATTTTCTTACATCCCTGACAGGTCTAGGAAACTTTGGATGATGGCACCTTCTCTCTTTGTGCTGGATCTTGTGCTGTCAGACTGCCCTGGCTCACTGAGAAAGGAGCTGGGAGCCTGTCAGTACCCTCCCTGGGTGATGGGACAGCAAGTTTCCTGTCACTTTCCCTGGGATGTTTCTCTATTCCTTCATGGAATCCTCCTTGCTCTAGTTTCTGGGACCTACCCATTATGTCCTAGTTTACCTTTCATTCTTTTCATTGGTTTCCTGAGAAAATTGGGGAACTTGGAGTAAATTCAAATGAATATGTACCATCACTCAGTGTGATTAGTTGACTTGGTAGCAAGTTTTTTCTGGAAGTTCTGTAAGGGTAGAAGGATAAACAATCTATTTTGATATGTCAGATTCTTTTGATAAGGAATTCTGAAGTCCTGAATTGGACCAGGATGAACATGAGGCAATGGACAGAGATGATATTTAGAAGAAAATAACAGCAGATATTAATGATGGATTGGAAGCAAGAAGTAAAGGGAGTGAGATAAATATATGAAAGGATAACTATGAGGGGGTGTATTAAATGCAATGATACAAATAAACACAGGGCATTATGGCAGTTCAGGATAGGGAACCTTTATCAAATTCAAGGGCATCAGGGAAGGCCAAGGGTGAGAAGGCATCAAATTTAGTCACTTAAAGGTCATTGTTAAGAAGTGGAGCCAGACACTGGATTTTAGGGAATTGAGTTAGTTAGAAACAATGAAGAAAGCTGCTTTTTAAGATACTTGGTTATGAAAGGAAAGAAAGTTCTGAGGCAAAATCTAGAGAGGCATGTAAAGCCTGGGAGGGTTTTTATTTAATGGGAGTAACTAGAGACTATTTATATGCTGATGCAGAAGAGTCATTAGTAAACAAGATTAAGTGCACAGGAATGATGGATAATCCGTGGATCAAGATTTGGAGGGGAGGGGTTTCAGGTGCAGATACATGAATGGCCTGGAAACTGCTTCCTCTGCCACCAAGTAAACAAGATAAGGGGAGGCGCAGCTATGGGTAAGGAAGCAGAAACTCGGGACTGTGTTCACAATCTCTGACTTTTTCTGTGATGATGAAAGTGTAGTAATCTGCTGTGAGGTGAGAGCATGTTGAGACAGGGGCCCTGAGGGTAAGGGTGAAAGTTGGGAATGTTTGACCACTGAAGGGACTGGGAGAGGGAGCTTATTCAGAATATACAACTGAATGGCTAAATAGTTTTGAAAGCACAGATGAAAACATATAATATAGTTTTGTTGGAATGATCTGATAGTCTACATAGTTGTATGTGAACATTTGTTCTCTATTTTGAGCTGTGCTTAGATTGCAGCAGTGGTTGTTTTGCAGAGGGACACTTTGCAAGAAGAGCAGGATAGAAGGATGCAGGCAATGGCTCATCACATACAGGATGAAAATGGACTAAAAATAGAAATGGGTGACATCAGAAGATTTATTTGGCAAACTAAGAGGGTTAAAAATCTTAGTGACAACAGAAAATTACTGTGGTAGGAAAAGGATGTCAGTGCTTCTGTTTGTTGATGATGGTGTCGTTGCAGAAGTTAAGTGAAAGTCTTCATCCCTGTTGAGGTAATCAACAAACTGTAAGGCCATTAGGTCTTAGAAGAGCCATCTGCTGACTTAGGAGTCTCTCCAAATTATGGCAGGGAGGAAAATGATAAGGTAGATGCCAAATCTTTGAGGTGGCATGAACCTCAAGGGAAAACTTGCTTTCGAAAGATTTTAGTTGTTAAAAAGTAAAATGTAATGTAACAAGTCTATGAGCTAGTATTGTAAATTTAGGATTATTATGCTCTCTGTGTCTGAGGTTCTCTTAAGACACAGCCGGGAAAAAATGGAGTCCAAGAAAGGATGAGGAACAAAAATGAATCAATGAATGGTAGGTCTATGAGGGAAATAGAAAAAAAGGAAAAAAAAAAAGATGTGAAGGGGGATTCCAGTGTTTGTCATGCTTCAGTTTCAACCCCAGCTCTGCCAGTTCCTGACTGATGAAAATGGCCAAGCTAACAGTCAGTAAAACGGAGGTAATATTGCAAATACTGTATATGGTAGTAGTGAGAACTAAGTCTCACATATAGAGTACTTAAAATAGTGCTTGGTACCAAGTGCTTAAGCAATATCAGCATTTATTATTATTACTGTGTTATCATCATTATTCCTATCTGACTCATAATTAAGAAGACAAACTTTCTGGAAAAAGGAAATATTCCCTTTAATCATCTAAATAATAGAGTCTTGATAGAGGTCTCTGTATTTTCCACAAACTCAAAACACTGTTTTTGGATTGGCTCTACAAAAAGTAGAGCGAAATAGAGCAGCTTTGGTTGTACATAAATCACCAGCATCAGGATCACCAAGACCTAACCTAGCATTTCATAGTTAGATTCTTTCTGTTGGAAAGGGAAGAAAGGGGAAGATGTCATTTACAATATCGATTTTAGGGACAGCTCATTCATTTCAAAGAGATGAGGTTCTCTGCTCCCAGAAAATCTTGGGATTACACTCTTTTATCCTCTTTCACTATTGTCCCTCTTATAAAAATTAATGAATGTATCTAAAAGAAAAAATAATCTTTGTAAATCATTTTCAGTTTAAGTGTAAAGCATTTAATGTGATTTAAAAATGTGTTTGCTAGGAAAAAAATTCTTACAAATTTTCACAAAAAATTGAGCCTCAGATTTAGATAAACAAAAGAAAAAGAATGAACTATTATTAACATTTTTTCAACAGTTATGTACATATAACAAAATGTACATATTGCTGAAAAGATAATATTATTTTTAATTCAACAGTAAGGAACTGATGAAATATTTGTATCTTTTGTACATCTGAGCTTGTATTGCATTCACCATCATGACATGCAGTGTATGAGAATTGCCTTGGCTTGGCATGTCTAATTACCCAGAAATACATTCTTTTCTTAGGAACACTGTGGCAGATTCTGCTTAATGTGGGAAGAACTTTTTTCTTTAATAATCAATTTATCTACTGGATTTGTAAAACTACAGATATATTTTTGGAATCTGTTGAATGGGCTGTGATCTTCTTATTTTTGGTACGTTGAATGTATCCTCCTACATTTAGCCCACAGCCCTACCTCTCAAATCAACTGTATCATTTGCCAAAATCATTATCTTTCTCCCAATCGCTATATTTCTAGGGCAGCAAAAGTCATCTGAGAAGTGACAACAGGAAATCCTTAAAGACTTTAAGTTTTCACTTAGAAAAGAGTTTTCCATGTACCTTTAGGTAATTCTTTGTAGATGGCCTTATGATTGTCCCCAGAATGGCTATATTCTTTATCGCACATTCACTTAACAAAATATAGTAGCACTTATTGAACAACACCAAATATCAGCATTGTGTTAATAAGTACTTGGGTACAAAGCTGAAAATTTTTTTGCTCTCAAGGAACTTACCATCTGGTTGACCTCCAGTTTGGGGAGGGAGAAAAAGCACATAGCAAATTATATTATAAAAACCGATTAATATTCTTTGAGGATTCATGCCAGACCACTTCTGACCCCTCAAATTGTAAAAGAATTATTTGTAATGTTAGAGCCCAAAACTATTTTTGTGCCATTGCTTCCTTGAATTACAAATGTTCTGCATGAATACATGATTATAAATAATTCAAATAATACAAAAATATACAGACTAAAGGACGAAAGAGCTTGCCTCTCATTTTCCTTCCCTCTCTTTCCAAGGTCCTTGCCCGAAGGCAGAAACTATTAACTGTTTAAGATGTATCATTTGCAAGATTTATTTAAAAGAATAAACATCTCAATGTGTGTTTTCCTATCCGGGAAGAGGGGGTTTGGGCTGTGTTTAAATCTTTTTCTATTATGTTTTCTGATTTCTTGTTGCTAATTCATAGAAAAGTTATTTTTGATTTTTATATTTTAACTTTTAGCAACATTACCATCTGTTCATATTTTTCCAATATTTCTAAACTGAGTCTTTCTATGTTCTAGATAGTTATGCCATCGACACATAACTACATTTTCTTTATTTTCAATGTTTATTCTTTCTATTCATTTTCTTTCTCTCATTGCACTTGAGTCCTGAGAATAAGGCTGAGAAGTAGCAATGGTATTTCCGTCAAGATTTTTTTGGTTGCAAATAAGATACATTTAACTTGAATAAACTTAGGTAAAAAGAGGAAATCATTAGGAGATTCACACAGCATGTAGCTTGACCTGAGGACACTCTAGACCACTCACTGACATGCAGCCAGGGCTCATTCCCTTGTTAGCTCATTTTTAATTTTCTCTCCATTTGGGTCTCATGTTCTACAGTTACTGAGTACCCTCTTATTGACAGAACCATAGATACAGAGTTTCATGTTTCCTATCTCAAAACTTCTGCCACTAGTTGGAATTGAATCCCTTTCTTCAGCTTCAGTTTGAAAAACAAAAACAAAAACATAAGAACACGTGGAAATATAAGAACACGTGGAAACATAAGAACACGTGGGAAAGAATGATGATTGGCTTGGCTCGGCTCATATGTTTAACCTTCAACAATGGACTGGGAGTTGGTGAGCCTTCTTCCCCATCATATAGTTATCTTGCTGTGGGGAGCAGTTCCCCAGGGAAGGGGGTTATCTTTCCCAGAGCACAGGAATAGTGCTAAGCAGACAAACAAAAGATGTCCAGGACAGTGGGCTTCCTAATCTTGTTAGTACCTTTAATGGGATTGAATTAAAAAATGTTCATCTAGGAAGTACCATACGTGATAAATTCTGTAGTTTTCTGGTAGATGTATTTTAACAAGGTAACGAATTGGTGTTAAATTTTATGCATGTAATATGTTTCCAGCATTTGTCTAGATGATCTCATAGATTATATATATATTTATATTTTTTTTAATCAGTCATCAGTTTTATACACATCAGTGTATACATGTCAACCCCAATCGCACAATTCATAGATTATATTTTAAAATCTCTTTATGATATTTTGTATTTAAAATAATTTAAAAAGATGCAAATGTCCCTTGCTTTAACTCTTGCCTCCTTTTGCTTTTTTCTTTTTCTTTTTTTATAATTTTTAATTTTATATTGGAGTATAGTTGATGAACAATGTTGTGGTAGTTTCAGGTGTACGGCAAAGTGATTCAGTTATACGTATATATGTATCTATTATTTTTCAAATTCTTTTCCCAGTTAGGTTATTATAGAGTACTGAGCAGAGTTCGCTGTGCTATACAGTAGGTCCTTGTTGGTTATCTATTTTGTTTTCATTTTTATTTTAAATTTTTATTGGATTATGGTTGATTTACAATGTTGTGTTAGTTTCAGGTGTATAGCAAAGTGAATCAGTTATACATATACATATATCCACTCTTTTTTAGATTGTTTTCCCATATAGGCCACTACAGAGTACTGAGTAGAGTTCCCTGCGCTATACAGTAGGTCCTTATTAGTTATCTATTTTATATACGGTAGTGTGTATGTCAGTCCCAATCGCCCTCTTTTTCTTTTTTTATGTTTTCTCTTCTTCCCACTATTCCCCCAACCTCCCTTTCTTGATATGCCCTCCCTCCTTTTTCTCTCCAACCTTGACAAACTATAAGGTTTGGGAAAACACCTCTCAAAAGAACTGTTCTGACAATTGTCTGTTTGGGGTTTCACCAGTGAGCCTAAGCAAGACAGGCATGAAAAGCAGAACAATCTCCACAAGTTTAGCAACAAGAGATGAAGAAAATTACAGCCTGGACCAGGGCACAAGGACACGCACTGAGTATCTCTGTATCCTTTTAAAATGCTGATTCTGATTTGTACATTTGGGATATAGCCTGATAATCTGATTTCTAACAAGCAGCCAGGTCATGATGGTGTTAGTCTATGGGACACAGTTTGAGTAGCAAAAATAAATGTATTATAATTCCCTTTAAGCCAACCACACACAGCAATTAAATGAAGCCCTTAATAGTACACACAGAGCTGGTCAGAAGCAGTGACTCCAATTCCTCATCCCCCGCAATGTCTCTCTTCTGTACTTGGGGCAAGATAATCTCACAGGTTAGATGTGGCTGGTGACGGAGTAACACTAGTGGTGTTTTTGGGGCCATAGTTTGATTTCAATGAGGCTCCCTTTATAGTTGTACCACTACCCCAAAGGGAATCAGCCAAGAATTAAAAAGGAGGCCAAGTGCATCACGGGAGAAGGCAGAATGCGCACTATGGTCTCACATCACCACACTGTTGTCAGAAGGAAGCACCTATATCTCCACGGTTCTTCTCCCTCAAGTGGTTACACTGAAGCAGGAACTTGACGGCCTGTTAACTTCTCACCTCTAAGGGCTTCTCCCAAGGGCAAGTGTCTTACTTCCTGTTGGCCCAGAAGCTTCACCTTGCTGAGTGTCATAGCTTTCCATTACCTTAAAATATTTGTGGTCATACTTTGCCGACCAGCTTAAAAGTATTACCTGTTTTCTGATTAAAGTACTTCCTTTTTGTAAACTGACTGGATGCTTGTTCTCCTTTTCTCATCTCTTAATGCAGGAAACAACAAACAGAACTTTTAAGACATTCCCTATATAACCCATAGTGCTAAAACCCATTATTTAGATTTTATATATTTCCTCCTAAATTGATGTATATTCTTTATTTTTATTGAAGTATAATAGACTTGCAATGTTGTATTAGTTCCAGGTGAACAACATAGTGATTCGACATTTATATACATGATGAGATGATCACCACTATTAGTCTAGTTACCATGTGTCACTATTTAAAGTTACTACAATATTATTGACTATATTCCCTAGTCTGTATATTACATCCCCATGACTTATTTATTATATAACTGGAAGTCTGTGCCTCTTTATATATGATTTGCAAATATTTTCTCTTTTTCAGTAGGTTGCCCTTTTGTTTTTTTTTTTTTGTTTTTTTTTTGTTTTTTTAATTTATGGCTGTGTTGGGTCTTCATTTCTGTGTGAGGGCTTTCTCTAGTTGCGGCAAGCGGGGGCCACTCTTCATCGCGGTGCGCGGGCCTCTCACTATCGCGGCCTCTCTTGTTGCGGAGCACAGGCTCCAGACGCGCAGGCTCAGTAATTGTGGCTCACGGGCCCAGCTGCTCCGCAGCATGTGGGATCTTCCCAGACCAGGGCTCGAACCCGTGTCCCCTGCATTGGCAGGCAGATTCTCAACCACTGCGCCACCAGGGAAGCCCTGCCCTTTTGTTTTTTTGCTGACTTCCTTTGCTGTGCAAAAGCTGTTTAGTTTGATGTAGTCGCATTTGTTAACTTTTGTTTTTGTTGCCCTTGCCTGAGGAGACAGATCCAAAAAATATTGCTAAGACTTATGTAAAACTGCTAGCTGCCAGTGCTTTCTTCTAGGAGTTTTATGGTTTCAGGTCTTACATTCAAGTCTTAATGCATTTTTAGTTTATTTTTGTATATCGTGTAAGATAGTAGTTCAGATTTATTGATGGGAATTCTTAAGTAATTTTTAGGCTTGTATTTTTAAATTTAGACATAAGTTGTAAGTTCTTTTTGGCAGGGATTATGCCTTTATTTCTTTGTTACTACTTACAGCTTTAGTATAGTATTTTGTGTACAGTGACATTCATTTTGTACTTTTGATCAAATGCATTTAAAATTCAGTTTAGTGAATATTTTCTGATGACACGTCATTGCCTCCAAGGTATACAAAGAATGACTAATAATTACCTGCCAAGTTGGGCACAGTGGTGATTAAATGGTATTGTTAGGTTTTTCCTTACCCTGAATGTTACAGAAAGAACTAGAGCATATTGCATGGTGATTAATTAATTGCTCCTGCCAGATGTGTGGATATGTGTGTGTGTGTGTGTGGGGTGATGGGGGGGAAGAGTTCAAAACCAGATTGAGTCTAAGTAAGCTACAAGTAAACAGAACTCTTAAAATAACTTCCTAAATGATACATACTACTAAAATGATAAAATAAAATTTTTAGCGGGGTCAAGGTTTGTGAACACTTACAGTGTGGTAATAAAAACTAAAATGAGGTCTCCAAGTTTATGGACGACCAAAAGAAAGAGAATAGTAAAGTAGACAGCACACATGAAAATTATTTCAAGTAACAATAAGAAATAGAAGAGAAAGGGAACACACTATTTTTGTTGGGGAAACATAAGGCTCTACTTAATCCAGCAAAGTCCTTGAATCATACCAAATTCAGTGTTTTTAAAATCTACATAGCATTTTCCCTGATCTCAAATCCTATAACCACTCTTGAGAGAGCCCAGAGAAGTAATTGGTAGAAAATCTCATTCAGCTGTGTAATCCTGTGTTCCAAGTCCTCCTCTACACGTGAGGGCCCAAGATAATTATTAATAGCATTTCTTTTACTATCAAAATATCATTAGAATGGATGATAAACTGTATAAAACCTACCCTTGGGCAGACAAGAAGGGTAAATAGAAATAATAGAAATGAAAACATATCTTCCACGAGTAACACCCATTGTAAAGTCTGTTTTGTATGGATTTGGAGCAAGAGTGAATTTTCTACTGAGAACAAACAGTCTGTACAGCGCTGAAGGGCAAGGCAAAGAGGAAGGCAGTGGGAGGAAAAGCTACAATGTTTGCTGGAATATGCCCTTCAGTGAAGGAGTCCTTGTCCAAGGTCTCAGTTCTTGACTCATCAGCTTATTCTCTTAAAGGCTTGGAGCCAGTGATTCTGTCTGGAGCAGGCAAAATCTGTCTATGATGAAGGTCAGTGCAAATGGAAGCACGTGAGGAAATATACCTCCATGCCTTAAATTTTTTTTTCCTGGATGAACATCTGTTCTAGTCTTAGAATCAGGAGAGCTAATATCATGGGAAGTAAAGGCTATTTCCTAGACTAGTCTGTTGCCCAATACCACATCCTGAGGTGCTGAGAAGAGAAAGAACAGCTGGGAAGGTACCAGTGCCAGCTGCTAGGAGCCTCTTTTCAAGATTTTTATTATCAAATGTAGGATATTGGGCATGCAAGAGCTGTATGGAGATTTGAATTTCCAAAGTTTTCTTTGGAATAATCATCGAAGTAGAAAAAAAATTATAAAATCTAATAGAAGTAAAAATTACACTGTAATAAAGATAAAAGGTACCATTATTCCACTTTTAATTTTCTAAGTGTTTACCAAATACTCTACAAAGAGGATTTTATCCTGAGTATTTATAAGGTTTTGCAGTTATTTACTTTTCTCTACAGTTTACCCATTGATCAAAATCTTGGACTCATCTTTGACACTTTCTTCTAGCATTTTAATTTTGATTCTTTATCGCCCTTGCAAGTTTCCTTTGATTCTATTCTCACAGGTGCAACCATTTTTCCTCCTCCAAACAATCCTGGACATTGTCATCAACTAAATTTTGTTAAAGCAACACTCACTAAACTTTCTGGCTGAAAATCCTTTGATGAATTCTCCTTGATTTCCAAATAATGTACAAAGTATTTATTTTAGTATTCAAGGTTCTTCAAAATTTTTTACCCATCAATTTTCCAATGGTATCTTCTATACTTCCTTCACATAAAATTCATGTTCCAGGCAAACTGGAGTATTTAACATGGCAGCAAAAGCCCTTCACAAGTCCATCTGTCCAGTCATATCACATGTATCTTCTATTTCAACCGTAAAAAAAAACATCTAATCTCTCTCTAATGCTTCCAGATAATTCATGTGTTTGTGCTTTTGAAAACTGTTGCTCCCTCAAAATGTCCCCTTTCCCTTGTATGTTTGAATTCCTAGTCATCTCTCAAAACCTAAATCAAGAACACCCTGAGAAGCCTATCCATACTACCCAAGCCGAGATGATCATTTCATCCTATTGGCCATCCTTATATTCAGTGCATTTCATTAAAAACATACTTACGGCAATACGTGAGGATAATAGGTTCACTCTTCTCTTTTTCCCTTCCTAGACGGGAGGGCTAATTGAGGGCTAACATACTCTTCCGTTCATCTTTGTAAATCTCAAGGTCTAAGCAGAGTTCCTGGCACAGTAGGTTCTCAGAAGTTAATGTTGACTGCATGAATATTTCTTATTTCTTGAAGTGTGTTCCTTCATCTTTGTACCATTTTTGAAGCCAACTGCTCTCCTAGAATGTTCCTTGACTCCCCCTCCAGATGTGCTTTCAGCTGTTAGTAGTGAGAGTATGCGTGGCTTTGAATTGAAGCAGTCTTTGGTTTGAGGACCACCACCACTTCAATCCCAGCCTGAGCTACATGCTTTCAAGACAGCCTATGCATAAATATATCATGTGCTTAGCACTTGACATTATAAGTCTTTCACAGTCCTACCTGGCTGATGATTATATCAATGCAGGAACCATATTTTAAAAATATCTTTGTAATATAACACGTAGTATATTGCCCTGCACATGGCAGGTGCTCAATAACTGTTACTGAATAAGAATTGATTGCTTTATTTCCATCAGCTTGACATCTCACTACCTAGATCTGCTACATGTCACTGATTGCATGGGGGATTGTGTTGCACACTTTCCTTATTATTTGCATAAGCTCTAGGGACTCTCACTGTTTAGTTGTTTATATCTTACGAAAAGTTATTTTCTCTCACCTCAGTATCCTATGTCAATTCTGAATCTATGAAAACATTTTCCTTTTACATATTCTCGTTTTAAAATTATCTTTCATATGGAATCGTGTTACGTCTTCTGAAAGTTTAAATGCGTCATCTTCACTGATTTCTTCCCAGTCATATGTTGAGTTATTTCTGAAAGAATCCACATGCTTAAGCACGATTTCTCTTTTCTTACAGAAACCTTTTGTCTTTTTTTTTTAACCTATAATGTTTCTTTCATTGGCCCATACATTAATATAACCTCCACATGTTTGTCAAGTAAGAAATTGATACTCATTGGTCTATCATTCTCAACCTACTATTTATGATCTTTTATTTGGATTTGATTTACACGAGTAACCCAACAGTTCTAAAATGAGGTAGAAATGGAATAATAAATTTCATTTCTCAGGCAATAGTACCATATTTTCATCTTTACATTTTTCAAACTTTTTCACAGATATAATCTCATTCTAGGAAATTATGCTTATAGGTATGGTGAATTTTACACTGGGGTGTATTTTTTCAATGTCTAATAGAATTTAGGAATAAATATCTGTCAGATGTCTTCCTCAATATGTCTTCCTCAATAAAGACCAAGGCAGCCAGTTCAATACTAATCTATACCAGCCCATCCCCTTCATAGTCCTCTTTTTCTGTTGTTTTTTTCCCTATGGTACACATCAATATCTGGCATACTAAATAGTTTGCTTATTTTTTTTTATTGTCTGTCTTCCCTTACTGGAACGTAAGGGCCGTTGTAGCAGGTAGGCAGAAACATGAGACTGGTTTGTTCATTGATTGTTAAATTATTATATTCTAGAACCTAGAACAGAGCTTGATGGAGAATAGTTCTACAATAGACATGTGTTGAATAAATGAATTCATTTAGTTTTTTGTTATTTCTACTTATTCCTGAACATGTCTTGTATCGATCATTAAATGTAGTATTTTCCCCATGGATGCATCAATTTTTTTATACCTGCTTGCATACTTCCCTGCTTCCTTCTAGTTGGTTCTTTCCTCTTTCTCTGTTGAATATTCCATAGCTTTTTTATTATTTATGTCACTAGAAAGGCATTTTAAAAGGAACTTGGAACAGAGAAAATAAGTCAATATTTTATTCATGTCTTGTGCAGAGAAAGCATCTGATAAGATTCCATAAATATGTGAGCCAAAAAGTGTTGCCCATCTCAGAACTGAGATGGTCCAACCTCAGAGTTAAGTGGAATAGAATGGAGTGGAGCATCAGTTGGTATTCAAGCTATGGAACCATCACTGGACCTATTAACACAACGCCCATGCTTTCTCCTTAGGAACTATGTAGCATTCTTTCTGTAGTTATATTTGGTTCACAACATGCATTTTATTCACTGTTGATAGTTTAGGACTGGTAACTTTCAGTTCAAATGTGCCAGATAAAATGATGCAGTATTTCATGGTTCTTATATCAAAGTCTATAAAATAGGGTAGACATCTCAAAAATAATTTTTATAAATGCATATGAATATTTTAAAAATCTGACCTTTTTAATACTTGGTCATACTTTAAAACTTTTTAATACTTTTAATGACACC
The DNA here is from genome assembly GCF_965194805.1 of Balaenoptera borealis. NCBI lineage: Eukaryota > Metazoa > Chordata > Mammalia > Artiodactyla > Balaenopteridae > Balaenoptera > Balaenoptera borealis. The sequence continues at coordinate 53,491,257 of NC_138877.1, forward strand.
ATTGAAAGCGGCAAGAAGAACTCCTCGACTCAATCCATTCAAAATCTTTTAAATTTAAACACCAGGATCCAATCAAATTGGCTTTACTGCAAATAACTTAAGAGTTAGCCACATGAGATTCAGTAGGATGACATTAAACCTTTGATAAGGATTTATGCTCCCAAAGCATAGATAGCAAAGACAAACAGAGAAATTTACATGCATACCCAGAGGTAACTGATCTTCAGGGGTACAAGTATGGGACACAGAGAATTCCTATTTGTTTCTCTGCCAGTTTCTTGCCACGTTTCCTCATTCAAGCCATAATTGCATTGCTAAAGATTCCACTGTGGCAAGTGAAAAGAGGAAAGAGAAAAGACACAGTAAAGCTTTTATTGACCCAAGTCCAAACCCAGTGTGTCTAACTAGGAAATTGTTCATTCAGATGAAAGCCAAAAAGCATCTCAGCCTAATTTGGCTGAGGAAGCAAGATCAATTCTGAGCACAACAGCTCTGTTGAGTAAATGTTTAAAGGATAAAAAAAAGGGCGTCTGCACAAACTAATAAATGATACTAAGAATAAGAGAGATGTAGCCTATGCCTCATACCACTTTTATGACATGCTCTTTTATACAGGCTATTTTGCTGGTGAAATAAAAATGATTATTTTCTTCACCTATTAAAAAGAAAATACTATCTTATTAAAACAGTTATTTTAATACCACGATTAATTTATGCCTTGGACCTAATTTTTCCTTCCAAAGATGGGATGGATTTACTCTCCCGTTATATTTGATCCCACTCCTCTAGTGTAAAGAATTCTTGTGCATAATTCAGGATGGGTCTTCACCTTTGTTTAGTTCCTTATTGGCTGATATTTTGCTTACTGCTGATTTTTAAAAAAGGATAAAGCAATACTTAAATGGATTTCTATGACTCATTCTAGGAAGAAAGGATTTTTAAATGACAGATTGCATGATGTTATGAAAGAAACATGCCAGTAAACATATTTCTTATTAGATTCTGTGGACAAAGGATCAGAATTTGTTAGTGATTATCTAACAGCCATTATTAAAATTTTGTTGGCTTCAGACACATGCGATATAATTTCTTTTCACCGTACCTCTCTGTTATCCGTATTTTGATAGATAAGATCTATATTTAGTAGCTGTCAATCAACATGTCTTTGAAAATATCTTTATCTCAATCACCTACTCATACTGTGTTCTTACCAAAAAGGTTATCTTACCTGATTTATGTTTTCATAGTGACATGCTATGCTCTATGTTCTCTAAAAACTCTTCACTCAATTTATACTAGGGAATGAGGTAATCACTGGAAAGCATGCTTTTTTTCTGAAACAACACATTCCATTTAATATGTTCAGTTTGGTGAGTATTTCAGGTTTCAGCATAGGTGACCAGTATCACTTAAATATTTGCCAAACGATGAGTTTACATTTATTTCTATTGGAGGGAATCTGTTTTGTAGATGTGACTATCTTGTTAATTTCAATAACCAGAGACTTAGAAGTTAGACTCTTCAATGTTGTACCAAAGAATTATCACAATAACTGATTCAGTTGAAATACAGGCTTATATTGTATCTCATGCTCATTTGCCTATTTGCACACAAAGTATAAAAGAACAGATTATCTTGCCAGCAAACTAACCTAGTGTTGTCTCAAAAATCACCAATGTAATTGGACTGCATCAGGATTATTTGGAAATGTCCGTCATATGATCATTATTATAATTGAAATAACTGATTTGATTATTATTAGTTTGTTGAAGATTCTATGGCCAGATACAATTGTATTGTGCAGTACTGAGCTATATGTGTTATTACAGAATGTACTTTTGCATTAATGTTTTAGGAAACAGAAAGTACACATATAAATTCATTTTATAGGTCATATTGGCATCTTTATTTCAAAATATGTGCTATTTGCTCTTTTCCCACTTCATCTTTTATGCTCCAGCTATGAGTTTCTTTACGATTTCTATGCATCATGCTGTCTTTTTATTTTCTGTTTTTGCTCTTACTTCTGTTTGGAACATCCTTCTAGACATTCTCCTGGGTAATTCCTTCTCAGTTCAGATGCCATTATTTCCCAGTTAAGCCTCACTACAATGAGGTACCCCCTCATACCAGTTGGAATGGCCATTATTAAAAAGTCTACAAATAACAAATGCTGGAGAGGATATGGAGAAAAGGAAACCCTCCTACACTGTTGGTAGGAACGTACATTGGCGCAGCCACTATGGAAAACAGTATGGAGGTTCCTCAAAAAACTAAAAATTGAGTTGCCATATGATCCAACAATTCCACTCCTGGGCATATACCCAGACAAAACTATAATTCGAAAAGCTCCATGCACCCTTATGTTCATGGCAGCACTATTTACAATAGCCAAGACATGGAAACAACCTAAATGTCCATCGACAGATTAGTGGATAAGAATATGTAACCATATGCGGTGGTCCTGGTAATTACTTCCAATGAAGATATTGTATATAGTTTATGCTTCAATGTTATATTTTCTGTGACAGACCCATAATGATAATACATGAAGTATGGAAAGGAAAACCAAAATCTCTTAGATGAGGTCAAGCATAACACAAAAATCCCATGGCCATAAATGAAATAGAAATATATATGAGCAAGATGAATTCATGGGTGTGCTGTACTCCCAGCATCTTGCAGTAGTAAGGGAGGTGCTCCTGCAGGGTCATGGGAAGTAAGTGTTCTGTGTGAGACGGTGGATGTGGGCCAAGTTCGCTGCATGAATATAGGGGTTTGATTGGCACTGCTCCCACCTCCCCACCTGTGAAAGAAACTGGAAAAAAAATTCTAGTTGCTTTCTATTTTTATGGGAATAGGAAATGGTGAGCCTGGGGACATAAGAGGAAATAAGACAGGATTCCCAGCAGGATCTGAAACATTTTCCCTCAGCTCAGTGACTTGGTATCTGCAATATCTATAATGTCTCTGCAATGAAGAAAAGACCACAATTTCATTTTAAGATCTTATCCTGGACTGGGGATTTAAGGACGAATTTCTGAGATCTTGCAGGGAGGGGTCTGCTTCTAGCCTCTTCTGCTTTCCTCTGGAAGTAGAGTACAGCAGGCTCACTGCTTAAGACTCTTTACTAGTTTACAGCTTTATCTTGGGGACAGCTGGAAAATTCTGAATGTGGATGATATATTAAGGGTGATAATGGCATTGTGTTTGTGTAGGACAAAGTTATAGTTCTTAGGAGATAAATGGTACAGTATTTAGTATTAAGGAGGCAACTACATCTGCAATGTCCAGATGATTTAGCAGAAAACTATCCATCTATCTATCATCATCTGTTATCTATCTATTTATCATCTATCTATCATCTATGGAGAGATGATAGAAGAAATGCAGTGAAATATTAACATTTGATAAATATGGATGAAGGAATGTGGATGTTTATTGTAGTATTCTATGTAGATTTGAAAATTTGCAAAATAAAACGAATAAAACAAATATAAAACAGTAGCTCTGAGGTCTTCTGCAATGCTTCTTTTTTTTAAAAATCCCATTTTCTGGCCACAGCCTTACTTTCCAGGCTAATCAGGATTAAGGCTTTAGCCAATACAGTAAACTTTCTCTTTTCCTGTTGTCTCAGTGACATGATAATCCTCAAATGACCAGGTGGCAGTCTCAAATTCAAGTTCAATGTAGTGGCCATTACACCCCTGGTACAAGTGCTCCTCTCGGCATATTCCCCGCCAACAGAAGACAAAGATCAATGAGAAGATGAAACGCTTTATGAAAAGGTCACTTGGGTTTATGGCTACAGACATCCTTGGAACAGTGCATTCTGATCACAGGAGGAATAATACTGTATATCATGAGCTGACTTTAAAAATATATCATGTCTTGAAGGACCAAGCCTTCAAGATGCCACCACCCAGACTGTACCATGTTCGAGTATTCAGCAGACAATTCAACATTTTCTCAGGCCAGGTACTGGGTGGATAAACTCCATATAAGAAATTTATTGCTTCACAGCTTTTGGTGGAAAAATGAGACTCTATATCAGAAACTACTAAGACTTGAAAAAGCATTCAGCAAATGCTGATGATAAACCCTATCATGGATGATAGGGTTAGCAGAAGCAATGCCAGCATAAAAGTCAAATACATGTCTTTAGTGTCTATTTAGTGAGGATAAAGCACTGACATTTTCATGATGGAAGATGTCCAATAAATAAAACTGCCACTAAGTGGCTGACTGATGCCCTGCAAGAAATAGGGGCTTGGTGTTGATTTCCGCTACTGGTAAGGTTGGTAGTAGCCACATCTTCTTTTCAAGAGGAAATCAATATTTGCATACCCATACATAATCTCTGTCTGTGCCTCCACGGTCACTTTGTACATTAGCCCATTGAGCAAGCATTGGACTAGCTAAGGAACAAGAAAGATTGACATTCACAGCAAAGGACATTTTTCGATATGATTGATAAGAGTCTCCTGTAGAGTGGATGCCCGTTGGTGAACATTACATGAGACACAAATATCCTCACACTCTATGCCCATTCCAAGATCCTATGCACACATAATTCTCCAGACTTCTATGACAGCAATACTCTAATCTCATTCCTTCTGTGTCCTTGGATATCTGAAACAATAGTTAGCCACTCCCTCAAAATTGATGTAATTGATGTAAATCCATCTCTAGACAGCATTCATCTCAGATGAAGTGAGAAATCGGTCACATATCATCATTTCTGCTCAGAAGGAATTTGTTCCTTCACTACTGTCTTTCAAGGCCACTGCTGAGGGACTGTCATGCTGCAGCTGTCTATCTCTGGTGAATACTGGGAAGTGATCATGAAGACATGAGGGTGGGTTGTGACGCCACAGGTAGTGACTGTGGGTAAGGAGTTAATGCAACAGGAGCAAGTGCCTTGTGAACCTGTTCCACCTGCTCATGCAATATGCCTGTGTTTCAAGGGCCTGCTTGGGTCCAATCTTGTGTATGATACTTCTTCTTGATAGGAGTGATGTGGTGCACATCCAAATTTGTGGATATGTAGATCAGATAAAATCTAGCATATGATAGGCATTTTAGCTTACATGATTATTTAGTATACCATTGTCAGCCATTAATCCTCTGTAAGGCACAGAATTATTCCAGGTTGATGAAGAAGGCTCTGAACACTATAGCTTTTTATTGGTTCATGAAGACTTGAGTGAAGGTATAACTCACTGAACACTGAATGTGCTCCAAAGCATTTTCTTGTTCAGGGTCCTAAGATTGGAAAGTTTGAAAACTGGGTCAAAAATCACACTCAAATGTAGAACACGTAGCCTCCAGAATTTAAAAAGGTCTACCAAGACTTTTCTCAAAGTTGAAAGTACAGGTGAAACATACAATGGAAAAGGAAGAACTTCACAGTGGAATAAGCCAAGGTGTATGGAGAATGATTATATTCCAGTTCTTCTCCTGTATGTATGTATTAGAATTGGACTTCCCTTTCTGTGTGAGTGGAAATGACATGTATCTCTCTTCGGAGCCACTGCATTACTCACTATCATCTTGTTCTTATGCCACAATGATGATGAAAGGAAGTATTGATGTGGAGCCTCCATCAGACTAGATCTCTGAATGATATGCATTGAATATTCAGTGTATGCAAGAAATAAACTTGTGTAATGTTAACACATTGATGGTTGATTTTTTTTTTATGGCGTCTTAAACTAGGTTATACTGGCATTGATACTACCTAAAACTGAAATCTTGCCTCAAAAGGGAAAATACAAATAAAGCCCTCAGAAACAGGACGGTATGGTAAAGGAGCTGGTGGTGAGCATTGACTCCATTAAAAAACAGAATCAAGATTAAATAGTGGTTGGAATTACAATTTTAAAAAAGAAAAATAAATATTTGAAACCTTGATAATATAAAAATAAGAACATAACTAACAAATTTCATTAATAAATAATGTTAATATCTTAATATTTTATAATAGGAAGTGAAATAATGTATAAAATAAATGTAGTTAAAATGACTTTAACTTCATAATGGTTAAGAGGATATCTCATTCTGAAAGAACATTCATCTATAGTTTGGAAATTGCTTTGTTTTTAATTCAGTTTCTCTTTCTTCTGTAAATTTAAATACAATAAAATTTAAGTAAAATTTATTTTTTCACTATAATGACAAAATAATATAATATTGGTTTTATAATACCATGCCCATCCACCCATCCATCTATCCACCCAGACAAATATCTGCTATCCATCTTTCCTTTCATTTGCATATCTTTCTATTTATACATAGCAATTGGAAATATAACTGAAATGCTACTCACAGTAAGATAATTACAGTAATTTACAAGTGATAGGATTTGTAGAGATATTTTCCCATATGTTTTGTACTTTTCTGTATTGTTTGCCTTCTTTCTGTCATTTTTTTCAAAACCGTAACTCATAAATCCTAAAAAATGAAAAATACAAATTTCTTGGCTTCAAGGACCTCAAATAACTTACTTAGGAAACATGAAATCAAAAGTTCCTGTTATGTTTCAGTTCCTATCAAAATTCTTTTCTCTTCAATAATTTTAACATACTGAAAAAAAAAAAAAAGACTTTGAGTGAAAATAATAGGATCTGTTGGATGGGGTTCAGATCCAGTGTTTTAACTGTTTGATAAAATACATGGAAATAATCTGAGAAGAACAGCTTGAGGGGAATGGATAGAAGTACATATTTACTTGAAGTCACATAATAACTAAACCCTTGAAAATAACTATTCTCTAAGGTTCCATGTTCTCTTTACTTCACACTTAATTTATCAATGAATACATCCATATTTTGTAACATTGGATTTGGGAAATCGAATTATTACTAGTCTGGTGATTAAATTGCTCTATCCATCTGCTAGTATATTGTCATTATTTGAGCCTAGCTCAAATGATAGCAGTCTTTATAAATCACTTTCATTAAATTCAGGCAGTGATTGCATAAAATCTTTTAGAAAAAATAAATCCTTGAACCCGATTTTTTCCTGTATTAAGACAAAATATGAAATACAATATGATAAGTTGAAACTGGAGTAGATTTTCAGAAATCTAATGATGTCTCAAAGTAGCAGCACTTTGGACATGTTGGTTGAGATTGCATCCAGAGAGATTTCTGGTCTAATGGATAGCCAAGCACTGGTGAGATTGTGATGTTTGTTTAATTAGTGGGATTTGTTCTACTCCCAGAATAATTTTAATACGTTAATGCACTCATCAAGCTTTTTCATTCACTGAGCATCTTTGTTATTTTAGAATAAATTGTTTATTCCTGAAGTCACAGAACAACAATTATGGTTATCATCTAAAATCACAGTTTGATTTCTGTGTCTTTATATGGTCTACTAAGAACATCCATTGACTGAAATAAAGAAGATATGGTATTGAGCTGCATGAGCTGCTTGTAAATTTTGGAGATTAATCCTTTGTCAGTTGCTTCATTTGCAAATGTTTTCTCCCATTCTGAGGGTTGTCTTTTCGTCTTGTTTATGGTTTCCTTTGCTGTGCAAAAGCTTTTAAGTTTCATTAGGTCCCATTTGTTTATTTTTGTTTTTATTTCCATTTCTCTAGGAGGTGGGTCAAAAAGGATCTTGCTGTGATTTATGTCATACAGTGTTCTGCCTATGTTTTCCCCTAAGAGTTTGATAGTGTCTGGCCTTACATTTAGGTCTTTAATCCATTTTGAGTTTATTTTTGTGTATGGTGTTAGGGAGTGTTCTAATTTCATACTTTTACATGTACCTGTCCAGTTTTCCAAGCACCACTCAATATCAAAAAAACAAACAACCCAATCCAAAAATGGGCAGAAGACCTAAATAGACATTTCTCCAGAGAAGATATACAGATTGCCAACAAACACATGAAAGAATGCTCAACATCATTAATCATTAGAGAAATGCAAATCAAAACTACAATGAGATATCATCTCACACCAGTCAGAATGGCCATCCTCAGAAAGTCTACAAACAATAAATGCTGGAGAGGGTGTGGAGAAAAGGGAACCCTCTTGCATTGTTGGTTGGAATGTAAATTGATACAGCCACTATGGAGAACAGTATGCAGGTTCCTTAAAAAACTAAAAATAGAACTACCATATGACCCAGCAATCCCACTACTGGGCATATACCCTGAGAAAACCATAATTCAAAGAGACACATGAACCCCAATGTTCATTGCAGCTCTATTTACAATAGCCAGGACATGGAAGCAACCTAAGTGTCCATCGACAGATGAATGGATAAAGAAGATGTGGCACATATATACAATGGAATATTACTCAGCCATGAAAAGAAACAAAACTGAGTTATTTGTAGTGAGGTGGATGGACCTAGAGTCTGTCATACAGAGTGAAGTAAGTCAGAAAGAGAAAAACAAATACCGTATGCTAACACATATATATGGAATCTAAGAAAAAAAAAAGTCATGAAGAACCTAGGGGCAAGACGGGAATAAAGACATGGACTTACTAGAGAATGGACTTGAGGATATGGGGAGGGGGAAGGGTAAGCTGTGACAAGGTGAGAGAGTGGCATGGACATATATACACTACCAAATGTAAAATAGATAGCTAGTGGGAAGCAGCCGCATAGCACAAGGAGATCAGCTCAGTGCTTTGTGACCACCTAGAGGGGTGGGATAGGGAGGGTGGGAGGGAGGGAGATGCAAGAGGGAAGAGATATGGGAACATATGTGTATGTATAACTGATTCACTTTGTTATACAGCAGAAAGTAACACAACATTGTAAAGCAATTATACTCCTATAAAGATGTTAAAATAAAAAAAAGAAGATATGGTAAAGTTCTATTAGAATCTTAGTTATCAATATTTGCTTGCTACATCACTGTTATGTAGAATGAAAATCATTCTAATATGACCAGCCTTTTCAGTTTCTTATTACTATGAATTGAGTAAATACTTTAAGTATATTTTAAGCTATTTATCCATCTAGTAAATACTATTTGAATGCCTTCTATGTATACAAGGTACCCTGGAGGTGCCACAGACACGTAGCCTCTCCTCTCAAAGAATTTGCCATCCAGCAATGTTCTTCCACGTAAATAACTGGACCATGTTTGCCACAAGCGTCCATAGTATTCTGTATCTGCTTTCACAGCACTTCTGCACTCTTTGTCAGGTATTTATTTTAAACAATTTGTTAACTATCCTCCTTTACTGCTGGGTCCTAAACTCCATGTGGGTGGGAACAGTGTCCCTTTCGTCAATGGCTGTATCTCTAGTGCCTAACACCCTGATAGGCGCTGACATGCCAGCTGAAGGAAGATGATTAGGGAGGTGGAGGTTACAGGTGGAATCTATGCTAGTGTGGAAAGGTGGTTCAGATTAAGGCATTAAAATTTTGATATTGACATGTACACGCTGCTATATTTAAAACAGATAACCAACAAGGACCTACTATATAGCACAGGGAACTCTGCTCAGTGCTCTGTAATAACCTAAATGGGAAAAGAATTTGAAAAAGAATAGATACATGTATATGTATAACTGAATCTCTTTGCTGTACACCTGAAAACAGCACAACTGTTAATCAACTCTACTCCAATGTAAAATAAAAAATTTAAAAATGTATATATTAGTAAACTGATATATATAGAGTAAAAAAAAAAAAAAAAACACAAAGGAAAGAAATTGGAAGAGAGAGAAGATATAAGCCAAAAAGGAATAACATGGTCAACATTTTGAGGCAATTGAGGAGGCATGAATATTTATGAAATAGTGAATTACTCAGGTCTACTGGAACAGAGTTAGATGTCAGAAGTCATTAGGGCAGGGCAGTGGACACTGGAAAGGATACCTGAGTCATATTATTAGAATTTGATGTGTAAGACTAAGGAATTTAAACATTTTTTTAATAAAATGTTGAGAAATTTTAGATACAATCACGTAATTTTGGTTCAATGACTAAAATAAATTACATTTTAGTTGTATATCCAGAATCTCAATTTACTAAAAATGTTTTTTAAGAGCAGAAGAGATTTTTTTTTTTTTTTTTCAGAAGAGATTTTTAAGGGCAGAAACTGTACAGTTTAAACTTTGTAATTACAGTAACTGGCATTGTCCCTAGTGTATTTTAGGTGTTGGGCATATATATATATATAAATATATATTTTTTAACATCTTTATTGCAGTATAACTGCTTTACAATGGTGTGTTAGTTTCTGCTTTATAACAAAGTGAATCAGCTATACATAAACATATATCCCCATATCCCCTCCCTCTTGTGTCTCCCTCCCACCCTCCCTATCCCACCCCTCCAGGTGGTCACAAAGCACCGAGCTGATCTCCCTGTGCTATGCGGCTGCTTCCCACTAGCTATCTATTTCACATCTGGTAGTGTATATATGTCCATGCCACTCTCTCACTTCATCCCAGCTTACCCTTCCCCCTCCCCATGTGCTCAAGTCCATTCTCTACCTCTGCGTCTTTATTCCTGTCCTGTCCCTAGGTTCTTCAGAACCTTTTTTTTTTTTTTAGATTCCATATATATGTGTTAGCATATGGTATTTGTTTTTCTCTTTCTGACTTACTTCACTCTGTATGACAGACTCTAGGTCCATCCACCTCACTACAAATAACTCAATTTTGTTTCTTTTTATGGCTGAGTAATATTCCATTGTATACATGTGTCACATCTTCTTTATCCATTCATCTGTCGATGGACACTTAGGTTGGTTCATGTCCTGGCTATTGTAAATAGAGCTGCAATGAAAATTGGGGTTCATGTGTCTCTTTGAATTATGGTTTTCTTAGGGTATATGCCCAGTAGTGGGATTGCTGGATCATATGGTAGTTCAATTTTTAGTTTTTTAAGGAAACTCCATACTGTTCTCCATAGTGGCTGTATCAATTTACATTCCAACCAACAGTGCAAGAGGGTTCCCTTTTCTCCACACCCTCCCAAGCGTTTATTGTTTGTAGATTTTTTGATGATGGCCATTCTGACCAGTGTGAGGTGATACCTCATTGTAGTTTTGATTTTCATTTCTCTAATGATTAGTGATGTTGAGCATCCTTTCATGTGTTTGTTGGCAATCTGTATATCTTCTTTGGAGAAATGTCTATTTAGGTCTTCTGCCCATTTTTGGATTGGGTTGTTTGTTTTTTTAATATTGAGCTGCATGAGCTGCTTGTAAATTTTGGAGATTAATCCTTTGTCAGTTGCTTCATTTGCAAATATTTTCTCCTGTTCTGAGGGTTGTCTTTTCATCTCGTTTATGTTTTCCCTTGCTGTGCAAAAGCTTTTAAGTTTCATTAGGTCCCATTTGTTTATTTTTGTTTTTATTTCCATTTCCCTAGGAGGTGGGTCAAAAAGGATCTTGCTGTGATTTATGTCATAGTGTGTTCTGCTTATGTTTTCCTCTAAGAGTTTTATACTGTCCAGTCTTATATTTAGGTCTTTAATCCATTTTGAGTTTATTTTTGTGTATGGTGTTAGGCAGTGTTCTAATTTCATTCTTTTACATGTAACTGTCCTGTTTTCCCAGCACCACTTATTGAAGAGGCTGTCTTTTCTCCATTGTATATTCTTGCCTCCTTTATCAAAAATAAGGTGACCATATGTGTGTGGGTTTATCTCTGGGCTTTCTATCTTGTTCCATTGATCTATATTTCTGTTTTTGTGCCAGTACCATACTGTCTTGATTACCGTAGGTTTGTAGTATAGTCTGAAGTCCAGAAGCCTGAGTCCTCCAGCTCCGTTTTTCTTTCTCAAGATTGCTTTGGCTATTCAGGGTCTTTTGTGTTTCCATATAAATTGTAAAATTTTTTGTTCTAGTTCTGTGAAAAATGCCAGTGGTAGTTTGATAGGGATTGCATTGAATCTGTAGATTGCTTTGGGTAGAATGGTCATTTTCACAATGTTGATTCTTCCAATCCAAGAACATGGTATATCTCTCCATCTGTCTGTATCATCTTTAATTTCTTTCATCAGTGTCTTATAGTTTTCTGCTTACAGGTCTTTTGTCTCCTTAGGTAGGTTTATTCCTAGGCATTTTATTCTTTTTGTTGCAATGGTAATGGGAGTGTTTCCTTAATTTCTCTTTCAGATTTTTCATCATTAGTGTATAGGAATGCAAGAGATTTCTGTGCATTAACTTTGTATCCTGCTACTTTACCAAATTCATTCATTAGCTCTAGTAGTTTTCTGGTAGCATCTTTAGGATTCTCTGTGTATAGTATCATGTCATCTGCAAACAGTGACAGCTTTACTATTTCTTTTCCAACTTGGATTCCTTTTATTTCTTTTTCTTCTCTGACTGCTGTGGTTAAAACTTCCAAAACTATGTTGAATAATAGTGGTGAGAGTGGACAACCTTGTCTTGTTCCTGATCTTAGAGAAAATGGTTTTAGTTTTTCACCATTGAGAATTATGTTGGCTGTGGGTTTGTCATATATGGCCTTTATTATGTTGAGGTAAGTTCCCTCTATGCCTACTTCCTGGAGGGTTTTTTATCATTAATGCATGTTGAAATTTGTCAAAAGCTTTTCCTGCATCTATTGAGATGATCATATGGTTTTTTCCTTCAATTTGTTAATATGGTTTATCACATTGATTGATTTGCGTATATTGAAGAATAGTTGGGCATATATATATATTTTAAATTTTATTTATTTATTTATTTATGGCTGTGCTGGGTCTTCGTTTCTGTGTGAGGGCTTTCTCTAGTTGTGGCATGTGGGGGCCACTCTTCACCACGGTGCGCGGGCCTCTCACTATCGCGGCCTCTCTTGTTGCGGAGCACAGGCTCCAGACGTGCAGGCTCAGTAATTGTGGCTCACGGGCCTAGTTGCTCCACGGCATGTGGGATCTTCCCAGACCAGGGCTCGAACCTGTGTCCCCTGCATTGGCAGGCAGATTCTCAACCACTGCGCCACCAGGGAAGCCCACGGGCATATATTTTTGATAAGAGAGTTATCTGAATTTGTTAAGTGAAACAATATTCTAAAAGGTGTGAAGTGATTCTTGTTTTGGACTATAGGGAGATAAGTGGGAGGTAACTAGGTAGGTAGACAAGAAGACATATAAGTTTAGAGGTAGATAGATGGATAGATAAATAAAAACAAATATACACACTTAAACACAGAAACACATATGTAATCAATACACACACCTAACTACACACACATAGACTCATACACACCTACAGGCACAGGCATACGCATAGATGTAACCCACACAAGTACACATATGTACGTACAAATACATATATATATACACACACACAATCACAAACACACACAGACATCCACATATACCCACACACGTATATTTGCAAGAGACAGTAGATAAAATATTAGGATTATATTATAAGAAGCAAAGACATAGCTCATGAAATTATCAAGGAGAATAGTATGAAAAGGGCAGACAAATAACAGATGGAAGAGGATTTAGAAGAAAAAATTAAAGAATAAAGAGTTTATTCTCCGTGAAGAAGAGACATCCTAAGGTGATTATCACATTGTAGGCAGATTTCCCAAACTCTTACTGTGCATTGCCAAATACTTACTTACACATCACATATTACCTACATTAGAATCTGAGTCTGAGGATGGGTGGCATAATCATATTTACCAAATTAGACAATGTTTAAATTTTTTTCTTTACAGTATTCAAATGCTTATTTTTTTTTTTTTTTTAAATATAGAATGAAGAATATAGAGGCAGGACAGGAATAAAGACACAGAGGTAGAGAATGGACTTGAGGACACAGGGAGGGGGAACGGTAAGCTGGGATGAAGTGAGAGAGTGCCATGGACATATATACACTACCAAATGTAAAATAGATAGCTAGTGGGAAGCAGCTGCATAGCACAGGGAGATCAGCTCCGTGCTTTGAGACCACCTAGAGGGGTGGGATAGGGAGGGTGGGAGGGAGATGCAAGAGGGAGGGGATATGGGGATATATGTTTATGTATAGCTGATTCACTTTGTTATAAAGCAGAAACTAACACACCATTGTAAAGCAATTATACACCAATAAAGATGTTAAAAAAAAAAGAAAAATAGAAAGAAATAAGTCCATTACGACAAACCCAAATTTAAATAGTGCTAATTTTTTTTTCATTTTAATTTTTAAATCTGTAGAAAAGGTGTTTCATTCTGCTATGTTGAGGTGACACTCTCTAAGGTTTAACTGTTTCTGTCTACCCTGGGTCTTAGATTGTAATCTTTGTTGGTTCCAGAGATTTATCTGATCTGGTTAGCCATCTGTAAGTTATCAGGAAGGGCTACTGACATTATATTTCATGATTATACTGAAAAGACTAAATGAGAGTGACAAAACCAATGTTAGAAAACATTATTGTTAATTTCAACATAAATAGTGTATACAATCAATTCAATAGTGATGTATAAAAGATTTAAAGTGTTTGTGATTTCTCACTCTTTCCTATGTTTAGGTAGACCTTTTTGGGTCAGGATTGTGGAGAAAACATCTGAGTCAGATTATTAGGATCTGATGTGCAGAGTAAGTCTGACGGTGACAATTTCTCTTAGTTTTTCTTCATTTGAGAGCATCTTGATTTTCCCTAGAGTCCTGCAAAATATTTCACTGGATGTAGAATTCTGGGTTGACAGTTCACTTCTTTCAGCTCTTGAAAAATTAGAGTGAAAAAAATATTAGCACTACTTAAATTTTAATTGTTTTCCTTTACAGAATTCAAATGCTTGTTTTAAAGAAAATGAAAAAAATATATAGAAAAATAGAAATAAGAAATAAAGTCCACTACCACAAACCCAAATTCAAATCCACTGTTTTTCACCTCTAGATAACATGTAGGTTTTTTTTTTTTTTTTCACTGCTTTTAAGATGTTTTTTTGTCTTTATCTTCAGAAGTTTGAATATGTTGTGTCTTGGTGTGTTTCTTTGGGTTTATTCTGTTTGTAGTTCACTCAGCTTCTTGAATATGTAGGTTTATTTCTTTTGCCAGATTCAGAAATCTTTCTGCCATATATTTGCATACTTTGAAGCCCCTCCCTCTTCATCCTCTCCTTCTGGGTCT
This sequence comes from Balaenoptera borealis, assembly GCF_965194805.1. Taxonomy (NCBI): domain Eukaryota; kingdom Metazoa; phylum Chordata; class Mammalia; order Artiodactyla; family Balaenopteridae; genus Balaenoptera; species Balaenoptera borealis. The sequence continues at coordinate 53,506,313 of NC_138877.1, forward strand.
CTGATGGCACAAATGTTAGATCCTTTGTTATATTCCCACAAGTCTCCTGTGGCTCTTTTCATTTGTCTAGTTCTTTTCTTCTTCTTCTTCTTCTTTTTTTTTTTTTTGGTTTATTTTCTCTCTGTTGTCCAGATTTGCTAATTTCTAGTTTCTATCAATACATTCAAGTTCACTGATTCATCTCCCACCTTCATCTCGTTGTTGAGCTCATCCATTGAGTTCTATTATTTCAGTCATTATATTTTTCTGTTCTAAATTTTCATTTGGTCTTTATAACTTCCATTTCTTTGCTGAGATTTTCTATTTCTTTACTGAGCTTTTATGTTTTCTGATTGGTTTAAACACACTCAAAATTGCTTGTTGAATCGATTTTATAATGGTTGCTTTAAAGTCTTTCTCAGTTAATTCTAACATCTCTATATCTTCTCAGTGTTTCTCCTCTACTGATGGCTGTTTTTCCCCTGAGATTTTCCTGGTTCTTGGTGTAGCAAGTGACGTTTGATTGATATTTGGGAATTTTTGGAACTGTATTATGAAACTCTGCATCTTATTTAGCCTCTGTTTTAGCTGACTTGTTTGTTTGTTTGTTTGTTTGACATTATCCTGGCAGGGACAGAGGGAGAGGGGAAATCAGTGCAGTCTCTTTACTGCCAGATGAAGGTAGAAATCTAGGTTCCCCACTCAGCCTAACAACACATGAGCAGAGGGTTCCTTGTTACTGCGGGTAAGAGGCGGAAGTCTGGCTCCCCGGCCCTCCGCTGATACCATGGAGGGGTGGCCCCATTATCTCTGGGAGCTTGTGAAAGTCCTAACTCTCCATTCAGCCTTTTCTGACACCATCCCAGCTGGTGGAGGGAGGACACCTCATTGCCGCCACTCTGCCCTTGCTGGTGCAGATGGGGATGAGGACTTCATTTTTCCTGTGATGTTTGCCTTGAGTAGAACAGTTACAGCCGAAAAGTATCTCTCTGGGTGGCCTACCCTGATTTTTTTTTTGATTAGGGAGAGCAGAATGTTTTTTTTCTTCTCGTGTCTGTTGGCATTTCTGAGTTGCCAGTTTCTTCAGCTCCAAGTCTGCCACATATGAAGCAAAAAGATAACTCAGGAAACTCATCATCATGTCATTCCTTGGGTCCCAAGGTCCCTAGCTGTTCTGCCTTTTTTCTCCTATGTTTGCTTTAAATAACAATGCCAGGGGTTTTGTTGTACATAGTGGGAGAAATAGGGAAAATTATGTCTCCTTAATTTTCCCACAGGATGGATTTTGAGAAAATAGATTTTGAGGCAGCAACTTAAGATGAATTCGTGGAAAACCAGAAGTTTGAAAAGTTACTCAATAATGGTTTTCCAGTCCATTCAAACTCTGGGCAGAGATTGGTAATCATTCACATTTGTTTTCATTAGTTCATTTTTATTAATGATCAAAAAACAGACTGAGTCATAGATTAGATCATAATAATCATTGACCGATTTCTTTAAGAAGAATTTCTTGAATAGTCTTTCTAGGAGCAATTCTTTAAAACAGAACAGGTTTTCATTGGATTCTGCTGACAGTGTTGTGACTCAAGGGAGTCTTAGGAGATATCTTTCAACTCTTTATATAGATAATAATATGGCTCCTAACATGTTATAAATGTTAAATAGGCATTTAGTTGTTTCACTAAAGGTCTTCTATGTAGGTAACATTTCCTTTCAGAGTAATAGTCTGAAAGTCAATTTTGAGCTTATTTTATTTCCTTACATTTCTTTCAAAGGGTAAATCATTCCAGCCCTAGAATAGAAATGCTTAGTCTCCTGAGACTCCTCTGATGAATAGCCAAAGGGATAATTGCTTGGCTACACGGGTTTCTACATATTTTTTAGCAAAATCATAGATATCCAAATGTAGATTCTGGCAATTAAGGATGTCGTGTCAATATGAGGAATTCCCAAGGGGACTCTGGAACTCTTGTGGAATTACTAGGTTATGGCACTAAACATAGTGGGCATAGTTTTTCAATAGTCAAAACAAAGTATGATCTATGTAACATATTTTGTATAATAAGTAATACAAGTGTAATACAAAACAGGTGACTAATATTGCTTAACTATTTAAGTGTACCATATGTGATAAAATATAGCCAAATGGTAATTTAATTATTGCCATAAAAATACAGATACATTCCAGCCTTTAAAAAGCAGCTGATTTACTGTGTTGTGAACTTTGAGGCTATACATATGATTATGTAGAGTGATGAACTTTACAGTTTATTATATAGAATCAGTTATAAAAAACTAAATGAATATTCAAATATTCTGGGAAGGAATCGTTGTACTTTTTATGTGAAAACATCAGTCATCCAAAAAAATAGTTCCAAGAAATATGTTCTGCTGTGATGAGCTGAACATTTGTACTGTTTAACTCAGTTACTGAAAACACGAGACTCATGGATGAGGTCCAACCCTTTGGTGCACCTTGAGCTGCTGCTCTACTCTGTGGTTGTGGATTGCACCCCTAACTGAGACTGTCCCTTGGATAATGCGGCTTGTGAAAATCAGATGAGAAAATATATTTGAATAACTGGAAAATCTAAAATATTTCTCCTGATTTTAGTTTTCTTTACCACGGGGAAAATTTAAATAATTAGAGTAGCTGAGACATACGTAAGTGATAAATACAAGGACAGAATTACTAAAGCCCCTGGTTCTGACCTGTTTGGGGCATCTGCTCCCAGGACATATCGACTTGTGTGGGATACTGTTGGCTTGAATCAGTATCCAGAATTGTCACATTTTCTTCCTTAAAGCCTTCTTCCAGTATCAACATGTATATTTTCACTTTACCTAGTCTGCTTGGACTTGTTTCTTTAAGTGAACAGAGCCATTGTGAAAGGCTACATACTGTACAATTCTGACTGTATGACATACTGTTTAAGGCAATACTACAGAGCAGTAAATAGATCAGTGGTTGGCAGAAGTTCAGGTGGAACGGGAAGAGGGATGACTAGGTGAAGCACAGGGGATTTTCAGGGCAGTGAAACTATCCCGAATGATATTTTAATGGTAGACACATGGCATTATGCATTTGTCAAAAACCACAGAACAGAACAACACAAAAAAATGAGACAGTGTAAACTATGGCTTTCCACTAATAAAAATGTATCAATGTTGGTTTATCAATTGTAACAAAGTACCACACTAAAGCAAGCAGTTAATAAAAGAGGAAACTGTGTTTAGAGGAGAGAAGATACATGGGAACTCTCTGCTCACCTTTCCTGTACAACTAAAATTGTCCTGAAAAATAAAGTCGATTAATTAAAATACCGATAAATTAAATAAAGTTGTAGAGTAGTATAGAATATGCAAACTTTTAATTAAATTTCCTACTTGGAGACCCGGGCCCTCCTCCCTCTCAACCGAATCTGGTATCTTAAGTCTCAGGAGTGAAAGTCCTCCCCACCCCATGCACAAACAGTAGGTGAAAAGGGGCTAAAAGCTTTGGCTTTTCTTGAAACAGATTTTTAAACCAATCTCTTGATTTTCTGTCTTCACACTCTGCCTTCTGTAGACCTTGAACCTAAGTCTATCTGTACTTCCATCTAAATTTACTCACGGCTGTTCAGTATCCTCCTGTCCAGACAGCTCGATCGAAACTTTCTCTATTTTGTTAATTCACTTACTATTCTATTTGTTTTTCATCTTCAAAAATTTGTTGTCATAGCTCGTCTGCTATTGTCTCCTTTTTTTCCCTTGTTAGTCTAAACATCCATAAATTGTTTAACTTTCTTTTTAGTAAAACTTCAAGGGTGAGAAGGAAAAAGCACATATAGCCAAACAGTAAATTAAAAACATAGGTGGCTTTCTGGTCCTCACTCTCTGCTTTCCTTTCGTGGTTCCCATCGTTTTCTTTCCGTGGACACAACCAACCACTCTTACTAAGTAAAGTTAAACATCATATTTGTCAATACATGGCACAATAATATGAACTACTTGAAATTTAATAATAACTGTTTTTGGCAATGAATTCACTCGACTGAATCATGAGACAACATTTGATGAAGTTATTTAATTAATGAAAATGAAGTATTGCAATATTGAGGGACTTGAATCCATATTGAAGGATACTGTGGATAAGAACTACGGCTCAAAGCCAACTCAGAGCAATTCACATTTCAAATCATGAAATGATGAATTTTCATTGCTATTTTTTTTTTTTTTTTCTTTTTTCCTTCTTCAAGCTTTGCATCCTGATTGAAGCAAAGACATCTGTCTTTTCCCGGATAACAAGAACTTTGGTTGCTGTGGCAACATATTGACTAGGGAACTTAAAATAAAGGTGGCTCAATTCCAAATTACTTGTTTTTCTTCTTCACAAAAACAGCATACATTGGCTAAAAATCTCTACTGGAATCTTTATAATCAATAAACCTGTTGTTTGTTGAAGAACTGTATCCCCAAACTTGCATGGTAAGCAGGTGAGAAGTGTACATTTGGTTTTTGCATAATTTTGAACTGTGAAACACTGAACTGCATCCTTTTATACAAGTTTTTCTTCCTTCCTTCCCCCCCTTCCTTTCTTCCTTCCTTCCTTCCTTCCTTCCTTCCCCCCTTCCTCCCTTCCTTCCTCCCTCCCTCCCTCCCTTCCTTTCTTCCTTCCTTCCTTCCTCTCCTTTCTTTCTTCCTTTTTTCATTCCTTTCTCTCTCTCTAGTTTAAAAAATGGAATGGTAGGAACCTGAGAGGGTGTAAGGGGAAGGGTAAAGGCAGTGAAAGCAACTCTTCAAAGGCCTTTGCTGAAGCAGAGCCTGGTTGCTAGGGCCTGAAAAGATTGTTATTTGTAGCTAACAAAAGTTATTCCAAAATGCACTCAGCCTTAGAGGCAAACAAGTTCCAAATTTTTAAGAGAGGCATGGACTGAATCTGCCAACATATGAAAATAATCTTTTGACACTTTGGGATGCATATCTATTTGTGCATTAAATTTTATAAAATGCTGAGGGGGGAGAATTTTTTTTTTTTAATCCTTAAGTTGAGGACATACATCTTTAAAAACTCATATATTTAAAAACACTTGAATTTTTTACAGTATGTATTTGTAAATTTCATCTTCTGAGTCGTGTTGTAAAGTTGGGTTGATCAACAACAAACGTGCATGACAGGAAAATAAATGTGATTCTACCTTAGTTTTATTTATTAACTTTCTTCCAAACCTAGAGCCTTGTAATTTGTTTCTTTTCCATTTGTTTAACGAAGTAACAGAAAGTAAATATTTGATGGATGAGCCATATATATGAACTTATTTAATATAAAGTTATTTAAATTAATTGAATAATTACTCCAAAATTTGCTATAGGACCAGGCTGAGGTAATTTACACAGGATCAGTAATTTTAACATCACAATAAATTCAGTAAGCAAAGGAAATAAAAGTGATGTTATCTTTATTAATTGTTGGTTATATGATTTGAGATAGATGTTCAGTTTTCAAAGCTATTTATTGGCCTAGAACAATATAGTTAAATAATTTTTTCGAGAGCATATAAATTTAAAAACTAACATTTCAGAGTAATGATCAAATGCTAATCTCTCTTTTCCCATCTCTCTGGTAAGGATATAGGCTGTCATAATGCAATCAAGTATGATATTTACTTGATTAGAGATTTTTAAGGTAGAGAAGATTGGAGACATAATCTCCCTTCATGCATTAGAATTACAGGACATTGAGTTTACAAACTTGATCTCAAAATTTTATAAATCTTTTTTTTTTTTCCATGAAGCCTCTTTATGAGTATGAATGATGGCAGCAAAAGAAAATTTCTTGCAGGCAAAGCTTAATGAGTATGGTAAGAAGGTGCTTGTATACATTAATTTCCTTAGATGTTTCTAGTATCCAAAGAGTGAAGTACAAATTCTTCAAGAACAAGGATCCCTGATGAGGGTAAAGGGACAGTTTGTAACGCAGATGGAAGAGATTGGTCATCTCCGGTTTTGCTTTCTTATCGATATTGCCTCTGATCTGTCTCCTCTCCTCCTAGTGCTCTATTCTGCAGGTCCACCACCTTGTTTCTCTCTATAGGTTTGTGACACTCAAGGAATCTAGCTTTACTTCTTCCATCTTCACCTCACTCTATAAATTTCCTCTTAATTTGACAATTTTGTTTTCTGATTCTTTATATTATTAGATGCAGAGCCAGACTGATAAAATGAATTTCCTGAAGGATTCTAGTGAGATAAATCAGGAAGACTTATTAACCCCTGAGGTGTGTGAGTAGGAGTAATTTATTAATACTGGGCTACGGGTCCAAAGGTCAGGGATATTGAAAAGGTGCTAAACTCATTCTGTTGGGAAAATTTCGAATGCTGGGTACTATGCTAAGCATATGTCCTTCCTTGGGAAGGATCAGATCCAGGGATGAGTCCTATCTCTGTACAGGAGGAGAGTAGAAATACTGCAACCATCTGTGAACTACCTCAGAGAAGCAGTGGATTTCCCAGATTTCAAAATATGTAAAGTTATGTTAATTTTAAAATGTTGCTTGGGCACAGGGATAGACAAAACAAATAAGACAGAGAACTCAGAAACAGGCTAACACACATGCAGAATCTTGATATCTGAGAGAGGACCACTTAAAACTGAGTAGAAGATGGATTATTAAAAAACCAATAGTGTAGTGCAGTTGCCTGTCCATAAGGAAGATAATAAATTATATCCCTGTTAATACCACGCAAACATTAAAGGTGTATTTTAGTAGATACAACAAAAGAAATGGGGTAAAAATATGGATAAATCAGTGTATCTTCATGAAATTCCAAATAAAATACAAAAAGAATGCAATATTAATAGAAGCTGAAGAGAAATTAAAAATCAAAATGATAATAAGGTACAATTCACACAGCATATGTAATAATAAATAAAATTTTCCATTAAGTTTCATGGTAATGCATTCATAAAGGAAAAAGCCTTGAAATACAAGTTCTTTCAAAATACAGTTGTAATGAGAGATTTATTATATATTCTTCTGTACTAATGAATTACATGGAAAATGAAACAATAAAGACTATGAAAATGTCAAATAATAAAATCAACAGGGACTATTATATATATATATATAAAATAATGAAAAATGAGTAAATAAGTATTGCTGTGTAAAGACCTAAAGTAGAGGTGACACATCTATGTCTCATTTCTTTAAAAATATACTAAATTGGTCATAAATTGAGCTCCCCTCAAAAACTTCAATGAATTCTACTAGATGCAGGCTATATTGCTTCAGCATAAGCCAACATCACTTGAAATTAAGTCAAAAAATTAAACGCACACATGCCAAAACTTTAGCATCTTAAAATAACTATACTTTAAAAAAAATCCAAGGATCAATGAAAAAAATCAAAATAAAAATTATGTTATCTAGGATTTTGTGAAAAAGTGAGCAAGATTTTAAGCTTAGTTTTTCAGTGATTATTCAATATTAGCAACCTCTCAGAATAATTTATTTCAGGAACAAGTCAAAACGAATCAATACAATCATATCACTTGCAACTGAAACAGGATTTGGTAAAACTCATTAGCCTTTCTGAATTTAAAAAAAAGTCTATGTAAAGCGAAATAAAATAGAACATAAATATTATGTGAAGACTACTACAAACTAGTATCAATTAGCATAATAAATATTAACGTCTAATGTTTAAACTGGGATTTAAAGCTATAAAGCTAGGATTAAGAGATACAAATTACAATGTATAAAACAGATAAGCAACAAGGATATATTAAATAGCCTAGGGAATTATAGCCATTATCGTGTAATAACTTTTAATGGAGTATAATCTGTAAAAATACTGAATCACTGTGCTGTACACCTAAAACTAATATAATATTATAGATTAACTATACTTTAATAAACAATAAATAAAAAAATGAATCCAGCTTTATAAATTCAACTGTTTTCGAAGTTATGTCTAATGTGAGTAACACAAGAAAATTAAGTAATGTAAGTCTGTGTTTTCACAGAATGCCCAAATAATAAGCTGAATTAATTTTTACAAAAATAATTTATTAGCAATAATAATAAAAATAATTAGTGATAATTTACTCTGTGCCAGTCACCATGCTAAGCACTTTAAACAGATTATCCCATTCGAATTCTTTCGGTGGCCCAGGATGTTGTCTCATCTTACAGATGAGCGTGCTAGGCTTTGTGGATGTTTCCTAAGTGCACACAGCTAGAAAGTGGTAGAATCAAGATGCAAATACAGAGGTAACTCAAGAGTTAAGCTCTAAACAACCACGCAACACTGCCCTTTGCATTGAAGACTTTTGACTGTGGATAAATTAACTCATATTTTTGTGTAGTCAAAAATTAAAATTTCAGGAAAATCAAAAATTTTAGTGTAATTGGGAACTCACTGTATAATGGATTGCTTGCCTGTCAGGAAGAGTTGAACAACTGAATCATTTCTATTAGTTTCTAAAATTAAAGAGCTCCATTCCTTAAAAGACCTATTTGTCTTTTAAACTATCACTTAAATATTAGACCAGTCTGTCAGTTATGGTTAATTAACAGTAAAAGTAAATTCAAAACTACCCAGAAATAATCTGTCAATTTAATAAAACAGCTTTCAGATACTTTTCTCTAGAATGAGTGTAGCAAAACCAAAGTAGCTAATTTCTTTAGTGGCATCTAAATCACATTTATATGATAAATTTGGAGTGAACATGAAATTCATGTATTTGGACCTATGTAAATCAAACTACAAATTTGGTTAAGTAAATTGTTTGCTTTTCACCATGTTTATATTTGTCATGAAAGAGAAATGACATTCGGGTACCCTAAAAAAACCCAGCTTTCTTGGTATTTTGTTATCCTGTGCACACTACCATAACCAGGAGAGGATCCATCTTCCTACACAATAGAAAACCCAAAGCCAACGGAAGAGAGGAGTGAGTCATAACCCTCCAGCTGTAGCAGCTGCAGACTGAATTGGCATCATTAATGCACTTCAAAATATTTGATTTTAAAAATAATTCTAACATGCTTTATATACTATGAATGTATTTGAGAAGTTGATTTGGACAGCCCAGAATTCTAACTGGTAACTTCATGGTAAGACTTATAGTTCAAGTATGATAACTATTATTTCTTTGAAAAAATTATTGCAGTAAAAGTAAAGACTAATTATGTTTTTGGTGCAAATTTAGCTACTTTGACCTCACAATTCATCTTCATCCACTGATATTTATGGTCTTTGGCCACTTTGTACCTGGCATTATTCTCTATTCAATTAGGATTCAAATCTTGATTTTGTGGGTATGATTTGTCATGAAATAAATAGGTTATTATAAATCACTGTGGTTTTTTTTTAATGACAAATGGCATATTAAGAAAAGATAATGATGTAATTATAGACTCATGACATTTTAAATCTACTTTTGCAATTGAATACATTTATTCATCTCTGAATCCATTACATTGAAGCCATTTAAATGGTTCTCTGCTTTTTTCTGATTTCAGAGTATCTGAAAAATGATAATAACCAAATCAAATCCATTTGTAATTCCAAGAATAAATTAAATGAATATATAATTATGCAATGAATTTATTCCTTAGTTTCAGACACATTAACCTGAATAGAACCTTCTAAAATTTTTTTAATGCACCCATTGTTTTAGGAATTCTATTGTGACCAAATTTTCAGGCTTATGTATTTAAGTTTTCTTACTTAACATTTTGTTGCCCTTCCTTTCTGCAGCTGCACTCTGAATTAATGTGTTTATAAATCCCATGATAGAAGGAATTAATTTTTAAAAATCATTTCTTTATGCCAGTAGTTCTTAACCAGGGGAGTTTTCCATTCAGGGGACATTTGGCAATGTCTGGAGACATTGTTGATTGTCACTAAAACTGTGGAGAGAGGTGCTGCTCGCATCCAGTGGAGAGAGGACAGGGATACTCTTAAACCTCCCACAGCACGCAGAACAGTCCCTGCCATTAAAAAATTACTCGACTTGGACGTTAGTATTACCACTGCTGAATAATCTGCTTTACATAATAGCCTTGTAAACTGTATCACTTTTAGTTCTACAATTTGATAAAAGATGAGATAAATGTAATCTCTTCATCATGAGTAGCAAGTTACAGAATGACTTGAAACTCCTTAGTCCAAGGGCACTTTTATGAGGATAGAAAATCAATAGGTGGAAATAAATGTGAAGCAGTTTGATTCCAGTAAGTTGGGATCAAAGCTTTCAGATGCTCTTTAGGACAGAATCTTGACAGTCTCAACACAACTGAAAGCTAAGCCAAGCGCATGTAATCCAACAGTTTCGACCCTCTGTCATGTGGAGCATATGAGTATGAGAATGAGCAGTGTTGACTGGAGAGGGATATATGTAGAACAAGGTTTTAATATTCTTTAAGGAGAGTGAGGTTTTGATTAAGGCAAGGAGGGGATGGAACATGATGAAAAGGTTCAGCATAGGGATGAAAGCTGTTTAAAGCGGAGGAAGCTTGGGAGAACAGAGTGGGTGTTTTTTTTTTTAAACTTTGGGTTTATTTATTTAATTAATTTATTTATTTATGACTGTGTTGGGTCTTCGTTTCTGTGCGAGGGCTTTCTCTAGTTGCGGCAAGTGGGGGCCACTCTTCATCGCGGTGCGCTGGCCTCTCACTATCGCGGCCTCTCTTGTTGCGGAGCACAGGCTCCAGACGCGCAGGCTCAGTAATTGTGGCTCACGGGCCCAGTTGCTCCGCGGCATGTGGGATCTTCCCAGACCAGGGCTCGAACCCGTGTCCCCTGCATTGGCAGGCAGATTCCCAACCACTGGGCCACCAGGGAAGCCCCCAGAGTGGGTATTTTTGAGAGAGGTCCTCGATGCAGGGAGAATCAGGGCACAGCTTATGCGAGGATGGTCTTCTTGTGCTGCGCTGGCTGAGGCCACAGAGAATAAAGAGGCTTCAGTATTTCATAACTCAGTAACACCAACAAGACAGAGAAAAGAAATCGCTTGGATCTGTAGCTTCATATATGATATTAACTTTTAAAAATGTACTGAATTTTTTAATTGATGAATTCATCTCAGAGTGAGAGATGAGAGTAAATAAAGGTCATTTTGGTCCATGGCTCAGCCTGAAAGAGATAAAGGGCAGAATTGCATCGATTGTGTTTGAAAATATGAAAGACTGGATGCAAAAGCATATTATTCATTAATACATTTCTTGCACGGGTTGGCTTTATAGATTTTTATATCACTGATGGATGCAGAGCAGCTTAAGGTTAGTGAAAAAATACAGTTTTCAGATACTGTTTAAAACTGATGATGCCTTTTATGAGCTAGAGGAAAATGTTGATTGCGTAGAATTCTCCCTGAAACATTGAAGAGAATTATAGACACTTATCTCTTGCTGGAGTCACTGGAGCCTTTGATAATTGGGAATGGGGAGTCTAATTTTAGGAATTAAATCAGAGGTAAGGAAGAAAAAGGAGCAGGGGGCATTTAAGCATGGGAAACCCAGATTTGATAGCACCCTCTCAGAAAGGAAGGGAAAAGGGCTTCAATTCAGAAAAATCATAGGATTCTTGTATCCTATGCTTAGTACTGTATCCAGAATCAGATCACCAAGTGAGGAAGGACCGTACTGACGTACCTCCTCATACCATAGAGGTTAGACTGGACTGAGCCTTCAAATGTCACTCAAGGAGTGGACTCAGCTGAGAGGAAGCATAAAGAGAATGAGAGTGGTAGGGAGAGGGATTGATGTCTTTCGATTACCAACTGTGTGCTGGACACTATACCACGCACTTTTTGCTATGCTTGTCTATTAATTAGACACATTTTGTTTGGGTACATTTTACTGATCACTCCACTGAGAATCAGTAAATGTAACTGATCACATGTCTGGCTTGTGACAAAACTGCAGAACAAACTCATGTATCTGAAAAAATGAAATAAAGACTAGCATTCGAAGGTTTATTTTGCTTTAGAATGTTTCTGACAAACTGTTCCTCCTCCTTTCTCCTTATAAGTACATCTATCCACATATACTACTAGCTGGGCTACTCATTACCTGAATAGTTGCTTCCTCTTTTCCCCTTTGTGATTAATTCTCCATATTTCTCTAGATCTTGCTGATTTATATATGTTGTATTTCTCAGCTAAGGGCCAAATGGATGAACTAACTCCATTTAACTATGTCTTTTGATAAGACAATAAATGTGAGACACACGAGTTTTCTAAAATACATAATTATTTATTCATACCAGAAAGAAAAGCACAATTATTTTTATAATATAAATACAAATTCTCCTAGATGAGCTAATGAATAATCTGGGGGAGTTTTAAAGAACACTCTTTATCTGCCCATCATATTTGGAAAACTGCTAACCTAACAGTTGCTGCAGTAAGATAATTTAATTTCTATGTTTGCTGACTCATTTACTTTTAGGAAAATCTATCCTAAGTACAAAGTTCAATATAGAATAGATTAGCTTTAGGATGTTGTTTTTGCCATGTAAGGAGCAGGCAATTAATGTAATGTCTAAGGTGGGCTGGGTTTCTGGGAACAATAGGGAGAGGTGGGGATTGAGCTGAAATGAAAAGCACCTCTTCTGGTAAAGGTGACACTGTTTACTCAATTCCTATTGACCGTTGCCATCTGTGGATATGGAACTGTGTGACAGATCTTCTAATTTTTCAAGCAAGACCAAATCAAGAGTTTTAAATGTGATATTTTCTTATTTTTTTAAGTTGGCAGTGATTGAAAATATGTACAGATTTCCCATTTTCTTTTTTGTTTAAGTAAAAAAGAAGCATTTCTATGAGGTAAAGTTTCATATCATCTTTCCTCATGTCAAAGAAGACTATAAATTGTTTTGCAGTCCATAATGTCTGCTCTTCCCATTTAAAATTATGTTTTTATGAAATCATAAACAGTGTGTTTCTGAGTGAAAAATATACTTAAAGTGTCCCTTAGTCAGAAAATATAGTGTATAAATATAAAAAGATGCTCCAAGATGGAAATACTTGGAGTTCACTTTAGAATTTGTCAATAATGTTAATTTAATTCATTTTATTCTTTAAAGTAGTTTAGTTTATTGAATCAAATGCACTATTGATTTAAAAGTATGCCAGAAGGAGATTTCTAACTTTAATAAAAGGGGTGAAAACATATCCACCCTCCTCTTTCAAAGTTCACCCTTGCTAAAAGGAGAACAAGAAACAACCATAAGTGACATTTTTGTTATAATTTGTCAAAGTCCATAATCTCCCCAAAATTTATGAAAATGGAAATCAGACAAGAATAACAAATGATTCAGAAAACTGAAGGAAGGTCAGAATTACATGCTTACACAGAGAGTATCAAACCAGTGGCCGATTCACTTCAAAACCATAGAAAATAAAATAGTAAACATAATGGGTTTTGGGATATAAAGTTAGAACAAAGGTCTGGAAACAGGTGGATTGTTTGAAAGTTTGTATTAGAAGCAGTTAGACCTCTAGGGTCACACTTTTACCACGTGCACTGGGATTGCTACTGCCATTTCCCTAGGAGAGACCATATATTTTCTTTATTCAAAATACTACACACTCAGTTTCTCTAGATACAGATAAGGTTAGACATGAGGGTTTAAATAAAAATAAGGGGTCATATATCAGGATATACCTAAATATTAACACTTCTAGCTCCCTTTCATACCAGTGTCAAGTTTGCTGGTAGCCGAGCAATACCCCAGGCAGGCAATTAAATGATCCTTCTCTGAAGGAAGTTAATGCTCCAAAGAAAAGAACTCCAAATTCTGATACTGGAATTTTCCAAAACAAAGTTTGGTCTGTAACTCATCGCTCTGTAGCCCACTGACAACATTCCAATGCACCTAGAACTTGTACTCAGCTTTAATGCCTATTTCTTGTACATCAATGAACAATAAAGGGTCACCAGACATTTGAGGAAAGGCTCCCCATGAAAGAAGGAGGCCCATCCCTGCCCTTTCCACCCCATCACAGTGGAATAGAATGTAGAGGCTCTGCCTCCAATTGAGGTCAGATAAGTTCCTATTGGATCAACCTCCCACTGATAGGATAACTATAAACTCTGCGCAAAATATTTTTAAAACTACCCAAAGGCATTAGAGAGTGGACAAAGGCAAGGAGATAACTGCAGAAGACCTTATACTTGGAAGAAAGAATGGCATGGATGAGTTTCTCATTTTTAAAGTGTCTTTAAGCTGATATTAGGCTGAAGTCTACAGTACAGGGTGATTACTTAAGACTTTATGTTTTGGAAATTTTTTTCCGTTTAAAGATTTTCCTTTTTAAGGAAGGGTAGGGTGGGATGTCCTGCAGTGAAGCCAGGAAGTTCCCTTTGCAAAACAATTTGGAAAACAGAAGGAAATATAATGCTCTAGTAAGGAACATTGCGCAGGTGTATAAATGATAAAGGAATGAAAGGAAGTTAATCCTATGAAAAAATCAATTTTATTACTTAATTGAATCGAGTAAGAATTTTATGCAACTGCCATTCCCTTCTCTAAATCATCTACAAATATTAACTCATCTAATCTTCTTAATACTCCTAGGAGGTAGGTACCATTATACACACATTTTACAGATGAAGCTATGGAAACACAGAGAGGTTAAGAAACTTCCCCACGGTCTCACAGCTAACAAGTGGCAGAGACTTCTTTGGTTCCATTATGAACAGATGCTATAGCCAAAGAACACATTCTCCCTCCCCCACTACAATTTCTTACATCATCTACTGTGCATTATGGACTGACAGCAATGTTTCAGTACAAAGATTATGAGTAGATTCTTCTTTACTCAGGCTTTGAGTAAACAAGGCTTTGAGTAAACTTGTTGGTTTTAAGACCACTCAGCTTACTTAGAAGGCACCGGACATTTAGTTAAAATACCAGATCGTTTTTTAGTATATGTCTTATCCCAAATGCAGTGTGCATTTCTTTCATATACTCTAATCCCTTTACTCCCAACTCGGACCAGGGCCGGCTCCGGGGCAGCAGCCAGGGATTGGGCGCCTTGCCCATGACCACGTGACCTCTGCTCCCGCCCTCCAGCCACTGGCAGGTCCTTGGCTGATGCACCAGCCCCGCAGAACCCTCTCCCTCCTCTTTCAAATTAGAGCTCCCTGGCTTTCATGAGCTCTCCTTTCCTTTGGCCTGCCTTGAGAATTTCCTGTACATCTTTTTTGGCTAGTCCTCTCTGAGAATCTCTTGCCCACCTTTTTTTGCCTCTTTTCTCCCCCGTCCCCCAACTGTTCATCTCTTTCCTTACTGCCTTTCACCAGGGGAATTCAAAGGCTGCCCAGCACCTGGTCCACTGCCGGCTTTGCTGTTCTCAGCAATACTCTGGTTATCCGCACTGCTTAATTCAACTGCTTTATTTTGTATACGTATTTTTGAGAGACCCGTTAATGATGAGAAAAGTCAAGTTTATTTTTGGAAAGGGTTGCTGTTTCACAACCTTCTTGATAATACAACAATTGTGTGCAAGGCTTTAATTTGTACAAAATCAGTGTGTTTTCTTGGCAGGTAGAAAATGAATAAAATAGCAGAAAGGTACCCTCTCCTTCATTATAAACACGACATAAAAGATCATGTAGTTTATCACCATATATACAGAGCGAACAAAACTTCAGAACAGTTCTTCAGTTAAATTATAGAATAACCTGGAGGAAAATTAACCTGAATATTCAAATTCCTATAGTCTAATGAGGAGAAGGTTTGCCACCTTTTAAAATTTTTCATGTAGTCTTAACTTTGATTATTTTTTTCTAAAACTAAAATGCCGCTGGATAAAAATCTGGAATCAAGGCTTTCTGCATATACATTTTATTTACATAAAGCATTTTTTCCCTTTAATCAATTCTTGTAATCTGCAATGATAGGCAAGTCATGTATAATCTTCTCTTGGTTATTGCACTCATATACTCATGAAAAAATAGTAAAATGTTGTATTTTTCTTTCTTTACTTTACTGAAATTGGTAGCTTACATCATACTGAGAGGCCCACATGAGTATTTGTTTTTAAATTAGCACCATATTCTCAATTCGCTACACAATAAAGGGATTATACATTTAAAAGAACTGTATGCAGTCAAGAAGAAATTTTAATTAATCACAAATAGAACTGGCCCAATGGAAATAATCTGACCCGACAGTTTGAGGTTTGATCAGCATAACACAGAGATTAAGAAGACTTTTGACCTGAACAGAGTCGGAATTGGTTCAGTCTGGAACTTTAAAAAGGGAAAGCTAATAGGTTCAAATCACACGATATTGTTTCCCATAATGCTACCATCCCATTAGCAAACAGTGAGAAACTTGCTTAGTTTCTGTAGAAACCATCCAGTAGTATATATAGCTCTGGTCTACAATGAAGCAACAGAGATTACGCCATGACGAACTATAATCTTTCTCCCATGTTCTCTATGTGTAAAACAGTGAGGCAGCTCCTTTGAAGCCCTAATTGACTGTCTGTATCAATTAGTGGACTGATCGCTTTCCAGCGTACACTTAGGTCTCCACAGTAACCAACTGGCATTTGGAGAAGGATGGGCGTACTTACCAGGAAGTACTTAAATGTGTACAATATAAAAGAATAATGAAAATTTTTAGCTAGCTTGAGAAACTGGGCTCAGCAATTCATACCTTGTAACAGCTACTTTGTGTGGAAAGCCAAAAGTCTTACTGAAATGGAATCCTTTATTAAAGTAACAACAATAATATAAAAGATATATGGATCATATAGCAAGAGAAAGAAAAATTTCAACAAATGAAAGCATTGAGAGTGAGACTCTGATGATGAGTTTAAGAACTCTGTGATAAGAAAAATGGATAAAGAAACATGAGATACAGTAAAAGGCAGGATGGGGGGTTGGGAAGAACTTGGCTATGATGTCAGAGAAACCGAAGTTTGCTTCTTACTTCCAGTTGCTTAGCTGATATGACTCTTAGAAAGCACTGTAATCTCTCGGAGCCTCAGTTTTCTCATATGGTAAGTGGGAATACTAGTATCATCTTTATGTGTCTACTGAGGGAATGAAATAAGCTAACACATGTGAAAGACTAAGAATCTTTCCTGACCCATGGTACGTACTTAGTAAATACCATCATCATCATCATCATCATCATCATCATCATCATTTTAGGGCTTGGAAAAGAGGAAAAGGGAAGTGCAATATAATAACTAACACCTAATATTAAAAACAAACAAACAAACAACCCATCACTTTGAAAAGATGGTAGACTTATTCTATATTACTCCAAAGGCCAAACTAAATCCAATGCATTGAAGTTATGATGAGAAAAATTTAACTCCACATAAACAAGTACTTTTCTAACAATTTGAATGGAGTGGAGTCTGATATTCACCTGATTGTGGATAACCACCTATCAGATTATTAGAGATTGGATGACGCCTACCTTGAGATAACATGGGTGTAGAGTTTCTATTCGCTAAGATATTTTCTAATTACAATATTTCTTATTAAAAGAAAAATAAATCTACAGATCGACAAACTTCTTGAAATTGTTAGGGGATAAATGCCAATAATTACAAAGGTTTCAGCTGTGTAACAGTGACAGAAAACTGCACACATAAGAAGCTATAAGAAATGAAATTAACATAGGATTACAATAAATAGAGATTGAAAATATTTGTGGATACATACTATTATAATTTGACATTCTGAAATTGTACAATATATGCATCAGTTATAGAAGCAAGTAAAAGCCATCTAGCTAGAAAGAAAATGAACACATGACAGTTCAACCTAGAGATTATATTATTTCCAGATTACCAAAATAGAAGGTTTAAATATTACTGAAAGTAAATTGTGACCCTTGAACATTGGTCAGTAATGATTTTCACAATTTTATGTCATTAGAGTTTAGGAAAGTACAGTTCTTTCAAAAAACTGTAAATGACTCAACATAGTGACTAGAAGAAAAATATGTAGTCATTAAATTCACTCTATGACCGATCAAAAACTTTGGTAACAAACCTCTTTAGAAAGCAAAAATGTACACAATCAGAAACAAGATGTTTGTTATCCTCTTGCTAGGAAACAACTGTAGAATATCATGGTGGTTTATATCCTCACGTATATCCAGAGTCTGAAATTAAGCATGCCATTTTCATATAACTAATACACAAGTAAAAATGTGCTCTGAACCCTACAGATGATTCATTGGAGAGTTTGATGATTATGAGAGCAAGAGACAGGGTGAAGCCTAGGACCCAGTGGTAGGCGTGGTGTGGTGTCCAGTCATGATTCTGGCACTAAGTAGGTGTGACCTTGTGAAAACCACCTGAACTCTCTGATTTCAATTTCTTTCTTCTTTTTTTTTTAATAATCTTTTTAATTATCTTTTTTTTTTCTTTCTTTTTTTGGCTCTGTAGGGTCTTAGTTGTGGCCAGCGGGCTCTTCGTTGTGGCGTGCGGGTTTTTCTCTCTCTAGTTGCGGCACGCAGGCTCCAGGGCACGTGAGCTCTGTAGCTGTGGCACACAGGCTCTGTAGTTTGTGGCACGTGGGCTCTCTCGTTGAGGCACACGGGCTCAGTAGTTGTGGTACATGGGCTTAGTTGCCCTGTGGCATGTGGGATCTTAGTTCCCTGACCAGGGATCAAACCCACGTCCCGTGCATTGGAAGGCGGATTCTTTACCACTGGACCACCAGGGAAGTCCCCTCAATTTCTTCACTTGTAAAATCATAGCATTGGACTGGATAACCATAAAGTTCCCTCAGATTAGAAATTAAAAGAATACATCTTTTCATAGAATGCATTATTCTATCTGGGATTAACTGTTGCTAACTGTAATTTATTGGTAAAGAGGCAGGGGTTAGAAACCTTCCTGAAAATTAATTTCCAACTTTAAAAACACTGTTTTCTTTTTCCCTGCTAAATCCATGGGTGCTTTTTGGAAGTTTAGGGATCAGATCTTGAGAAAGATATTTCTTTGAGAGATTAAAAGCCTAAGGTTTTAAAAACTCAGATATTTTAGTCAGAAAATTGTGGCAATAAAACCTCTACTCTCATTTCCCAGGGTTGTGTCAACAGGGTAAGGAGATTCACTGAGCAAATTGGTACTGTCTTTTTTTCCCCAGGTCTGCTGTAAAGTAGCCTAGTCTTAGCTCTGAGACTTCTCTGAAGCCCCTTTTCAAATACAGAGACTTCTGACTTCCTTAAACTTCAGGTCAACTCATTTAACCAACTGCAAATCTCATGAACGTTTCCAAAATACAAAAGTTCATCTGAGAAAAGAGAGCTTTTTTCCAACGTAATTTAAATATTACCTCTAAGTTTGAGACTGTGATACATTGATTTTCTTACAGCACATTTTTTTTTTTTTTTGTCTATGGATAATCGAGCCATTAGGAGGAAGTATTCTTAAATAAAGAGAAAATAAATAGCAATATACATTAATAGTATAGAAAAACTTATCAGTGCTTTACAGTTGAAAGATATCTCCCCCCACCCCCCAAATTCTGACATACTATTTTCTTGGTCTTTGCTGATTTCTTTCAGTTCATAATTACCTTGAACTATAATTCTCTATTGATTCTTTCTGCAAGATTCAGGCAATACAAAAGGTTAATATAATCTGCTTAGAATACTGTCACATGCTCAAGCCTAAACTAACCTCAAGTAACAAGAAGGAAACAATGGAATTGTTTTATAACAGACATGGCTCACTCCATGGGACTGCGGATATTCTCATTATTTATGAAGACCCTGATTTGTCAAAGAGGAGGGTAACTGAGTAAAATTAGAAGAGAAGTTGGGAATAGTTGTTGAATAGCCAACCAGCTGGTTAGTTTCTGTTGTACAAGCCAGAGAAAGAAAGCCTGTGGCCTAAATGGTATAAAAAGCAAAGGACATTATTACCATCCACCTCCAATTCCATAAATAAAATATACTTTCAATAAGAAAAACTATCAGAGCTGTATTTTTCAAATTTCAAGTGAATATGAATTATGTAAGGATCTTTTAGATTTGCAGATTGTGATTCAGTATATCTGGGGAGCAGCCTGAATTTCTACGTTTCTAACAGCCTCCCAGGATCTGTCCATGCAGGTGTTCCAGAGACCACATTTTGTATAGGAAGGCATGTGATGTCAATCTAACGCCACTTCCTTGCTAATAAACATCACCTGCTCAAAGAAAGTAATCACAGATAGTTCTGGAATTACAGAAGAGGGTATGATTCCTTGAAGTTTAGATGAAATCTTTTGATTTCATAGGATGTTGTGAGCCAATTATGCCATTGCTGTTTATATGTCAGTCATCACATAGGAAAGTCTTTCAGGAGGCCAATGCATATTATTTTTCTATAATCAAAGTCATTAGAGCTGAGAACAGTTTAATCCAATTTCAATAGTCCCTGATTCCTAGAATGTGGCTTATTTACTCATTAAGAATAAAACATATAAAGAAAGTAGAGTTTCAAATTTCTGTTTAACAAAGGAAGGATGTGGCTAATGGGAATAGAAATTAATATAGGTCACTATTATTTTCGGAATTTTATGAAGAGTATTGGGCAACGATTAAATAAAAGTTTGGCTGACACTACTTGATAAGAATCTAATGCAAGCATTTGAATCATTCAATAATATTCACAAGAGAACATCCTACAGAGTTTTATAAACCAAGCTCAGGCCAGGTGCTTTAGTAGGCCACATTCAATTTCTCAGCCTCTGGTTCTGAACTTTTACAATGCACAACAACTGGTTGGAAAGGAAATAATTTAGACAATCAATATAGTTTAGTAAAATTGATTTTTTAAAAGGATCACATAAATGTTACATTAAATATACTTACATTTTAGCATTGTGAAAACACATTCATACATAACATCTCAAAAAATGTCGGAAGTGAAAGAAAAGTTAGAAGCCATGGTTTAGTACCTGGTAGATAGAAGCTATTAATTACCTGCAGAGGACATCTGAAGACAATTTTTATGAAACTGTAGCAGGTGCTTTTGATACCCCAAGTCACATCTGCAGATCTGCCTCTAATTGGAACTGCAGCAGTGGTGAAAATTCCCTGTTCACTGACAGCATTCCACCTCGAATATTCATTCCACATTTCTCTAATTTTCTGCCTCAGGTTCTTCTCAGAAGTTGAGCCTGCAGGAGTCTGCTTAGTGTATGTGCAATCACAGGCTGAAAGTTTGGAGAGCCAATTCTCTTCAGCATTCTATGTGTTTCTTAACAGGCTGGATCTAAAGAACTCATCCTTAGATTGTCCTTTCTTCCTCACCTGTCTCACTATTCCTGCTCCTACACTTTTTTTTCTGGGATCACTTCCACATAAACCACCTGCATGTTTCAGGCTCTACTTTTGGGTGAACTCAAATTAATTTGGAAATGCTATAAAAACTTGTTATATAATATTATTTACTCATTTATTCACTAAATATATATTGAACACCCAATATGTGCCAGACCCTGTGATAAATCCTGGAAATACGGTCCAGTAGGAAAACATGAAACCAAGTAAGTGAAATAACATTTTAGGGACATGACAGACCCTGCAAGGTGCAATGGAGGCACATGGATGGTTTTCTCTATGAGTAAAGGAGAGAATTTGGTGTTGCAGAGACTACACAATAGGAATCGAGACTTGAATTAATATAATTTTTCTAGGGTGTGGAGTAGAGAACCCAGTCAGAGAAAAATCAGAATGTAAAATAGTCTTACATGCTTGTTCCAAGAACTTCAAGGAATTTTCTAAGAATAATTAGGGGAACAAAAAAAGGTAATTAGGAGATAGATCATCAAATGTCTTTTTTCTGAGTTTATTGGGTGAATGTGAATAAGCAAATTAATGGATTATGTAATTCTAATGTGTTTTAACTACGGATAGACATTTATGTTGAACTTACGTGCTAAACTTCTTTACTTAGTTTTATTCTGTAATGGAATTAAATAAAAAAGTTATTTTTCAATCACAGTTTATTTTGCATTCTGGAAGGGTTAGAATAGCTGAATTAAGGACTCCAGAGCAGGCAGTTTAATGGGCTTGTTTTATATGCACTAATACATCACTTTTCAGGGCAGAAAAATCTCAGAGGTGTGCGTGCCTTCCGGGGAAATTTTGTTTTAACTGTAATTTGATTATAATATCTTTGAAAAATATTCCTTAGAGATGTATATGCATGTGTATGAGCATGTGTGTGTGTGTGTGTGTGTGTGTGTGTGTGTGTGTGTAGGTGTGTACCCAAGAAGAAACTGTGAGAACTTCAGGCTGTAGGAGATGTGAGGTAGCTTTACCACACAATGGTGCAGGGACCCCAATGGGAGGGACTTGGCAGCTCTACCCACACATACCCCATGTGTTATCATTTTAGACTCTGACACTCAAACTTTGGAATTTGTACTGCTGTAGGTTTCTGAGACAATTTTATTTTTCTGGATGAAAAAGTGTTGTTCATCCTTATTCTAAAGCCATAATTCATGGAGTTTTCCTGAAGAAGTTGGACATTTAAATGATGAGGAATTGAGGAGAGGACTATTAGAGTGGAACTCAAGACAAGGAAGCAAGGATGAGGATGGGGCAGAGCATCATGGGAAATAATCTAAGGATTCAGGAGAAGTGCTTAGCACAGGCACCGACCCCTAGTGAAAACCAGTAATGACAGGCAACTGCCAAGATATATTAAGCTCCTTTGATTTGAGGTTACAATTATTGCTTTCATTAGCGTATGTTTCTTTGTCTTAGTTTGCCATGCCAGCTCCTCATTGGTCAATTGCTAGACCTAATTGATATGAATTATTAGATGAGAATTATTAGCATAGTAACTGATGTATAGTAGCTGCTTATCATGTTAGTGGTGTGTGTACCTAGCTGAGTTATTGATAAAAGAGGAGATTCGTCATTCGTACATGCAACAAATAACCTAAAATATCCTCTGCTTCTCTAGTGGCTGGACCTCTGTGTTGCTTATTCCCTCCTTGACTCCATAGCCACACTGTCAAGGCGCACGGCTGCTCGTGCAATGTGACAGACTCATACAGGAAATCTGTCCTTTCGTTCTTAACAAATGGGAAGGTGGTATGGAATAGACAAATCATATGAACTTAAAAACAGCACAAATCCCGTTAAGTGGGAAGTGTCTTCCTTTCTTTAAAAAAAACTTTACTGAGGTATAATTGATACACAAAGAACTGCACATATTTAATGTGTACAATTTGATGAGTTTGGGCACATGCAAACACCACAATCAAGGTGTTAGATGTATCCAACACCTCCCAGTTTCCTTGGGTCCTTCTCTCTTCTCTCTCTCTTTTTTCCTTTGTTAAGAACACTTAACAGGAGATCTACCTCTTAATGAATTTTGAATTGCACGATACTGTATTGTTAACTCTAGGCAATATGTTCTATGGAAGATGCAACATTCATCTAGCATATTCATTGAGCGTAACTGAAACTTGATATGAGAAACTCCCCATTTCTCCAACACCCCAGCCTCGGCAACCACTGTTAAACCCTCTGTTCTATAAGTTTGACTATAACAGATTCCTCATATATGTGGAATCATACAGTACTTGTCCTTCTGTGACTGGCTTATAAATGAGCTTGGAGAACAGTATGCCTAGGGAAATGCTTTCCTTGATGAAGTTTTATTCTTGCAAAATTGCAGATATAGAATATTCTTCACTGGAACTCACACCATTTTTTTTTCCTTCCAGTCCCTGTGGGCATAGATAATTTCCTTTCACTTCTCTAAATGATTAAGATATGAGGTAGTCTAATCTACTTAGCATAATTAACATAATTCGAACTGGTGGGATTGCTTATGGGATGGAAATAAATAACTTATAAATGTATTGTCCATATGTAATATTCAGTAAATTTTGCAAGTTAGCCACTAAGTCATCGTTGGGTAAGAAAACATAAGATTATTTGAATACTTCATCAATGTCTTACTGTTGTGAGGCCTTAGCCTTCAATACTCTTAATGTCTCTATCTAACGTTAAGTTGTTAATGTCTAACTCATAGGGATGATTTAGTGATACTAGGAAACTGCCTTGAAATAGTGGTTTTTTAATAAATAAATTATGATGCTGTCTTCTAATTTCCATTTTTTGCCTAATAAATTATTTAATAAAACTGTATTTTTTATTCTATAATGTTTATCAATTGCCTTCTACTATGCTAAGTATAATATAGATATCAAGATATGTAAAATTCTTTATATATTTAATAAGACATACTCTTGGTAATGCCAAAATACAGTTGACCCACACAGTTAAAAATCTGAGTGTGACTTTACAGTTGGCTCTCTGTATCCACGGTTCTGCATCTGCAGATTCAACCAATCACAGATCATGTAGTACTGTATTATGTATTTATTGAAAAAAATCAGCCTGTAAGTGGACCAGCTCAGTTCAAACCCATGTTTTTCAAAGTCAACTGTAATTTCCAGTTCGTATATTGATTAACCCAATAGACAATGCTATAGCATTGAAATTTGTAAATAAGTAAAACAAAGCCAGAATATCAAGATAAAGGTGAATACTACTAGAATGAGCAATAACTTATATAAAATCAGAATTTATGCAAGATGATTCTAGTTAACATTCTTTTTGAGCAAAAAATGGCAAATATTAATGATTTGTCCGATGCTACGTTCCAGACTTGCTAAGGTCAAAAATTTGGATATATAATTTATCAAACATTGATTACATTCTTTGTTTTGGCCTCTTACAAATGAAAATTTGTTAAATTGAAAGGGTGGTTGAATATAATTTTGGCAATGGATTGATATTTTGCAGCAAGACTTGATTGACATTTGCTGATAATTAAACACCTA
The DNA here is from genome assembly GCF_965194805.1 of Balaenoptera borealis. NCBI lineage: Eukaryota > Metazoa > Chordata > Mammalia > Artiodactyla > Balaenopteridae > Balaenoptera > Balaenoptera borealis. The sequence goes on from NC_138877.1 coordinate 53,531,122, forward strand.
TGTGCAAGATACTACATCAGGCACTGTGGAGGATATCAAAAACAAGTCAAAAAAATAAAAAAGAAAGAAAGAAAAAGAAAAAGCAAGGAGACAGGTCTTGTTCAGCCCCTGTAGAAGCACAGCTCTGGGACTGCCCTTTAAAAAATGAACATAAATTAATGGGAGCTGTTAAGAGGAAAGTGATCTTGGTGGTGAAAGTGAAAAAACTCAAAAACCATGCCCTATGGTGGTCACTAGCAAGACCTGGTTGGTTCAGCACAACCAGCTGAAGAAGTTATGGTCTACAGCAGGGGTCAGCACATTTTTCTGTAAAGGGCCAGAGAGGTAAATATGTTAGGCTTCTCAAGCCATATGGTTTCTGTCACAACTACTCAGCTTTGCTGTTGAAGTGTGAAAGCATCCATAGATGATACATAAACGAATAGGTGTGACGGTGTTTCAATAAAGCTTTTTTAATTAAAAAAACAAGGCTAAGGCATTCTTAAAAATTGAAATCAGCAAAAATAAAGGATGAAGGGAAAAATACCAGGTTTGCAGAAATATGAGGGCAATTGTAATCACACATGTATTTAGCATAGCTTTTGCTACCACCAATCTGATTTTCTTTTATTTTGTTTTGTGTTCCTGGAGATAGGATCTGTTAAGGCCAATAAACAAACTTATTCCAAACAGGGAAATTTATCAGCCTCTAGTTTTCTGGAGCAGGAAAGACACACATTTCAGATAAGAGATTTAAGAGGTTCTGCACCCAATTCCAACATGGGGAGTGGGAATTTCCCCCACACCAACAAGCAATTCTGGGACACCAGCTGGGTGTACTACAATTTGATTCAATTCTGACATTATCTACCCAGAGATAGCACCAGGTTCCACAGGTTAAGTGTTCAGTCCTATAAGACTGATCCCTACCCCCAATTTCAAATGCCAGTTGCAAGCTCATGCTGCTGACCCGTGTGGCTTTATATTGGAGGTTCCATTGATTCCCTCCTTGGATTACATTAGAATGGCTCACAAAACTCAGAGGAACATTTTACTTACTAGATCACCAGTTTATTATAAAAGATAAGACTCAGGGACAGCCAAATGGAAGAGATGTATAGGGAAAGGCATGGGGAAAGGGTGTAGAGCCCTCTCCAGGAATGCTGCTCTCCTAGCACCTCCAAGTGTTCACCAACCCGGAATCCAATGGAAACTTTTGAGGTTTTATGAAGGCTTCATTATAGGTATAATTGATAAATCATTGGTCTTGGAGATTTAACTCAATCTCTGGGAGAAAAGAGGGGTAGGAATGAAAGTTCCAATCATGTGGTTAATTCTCCTGGCAACCAGTCCCCATCCTTAGGTGAAGCTCTCATCACTTTGTAAATTCCAAGGGTTTTAGGAGCTCTGTGACAGAAAGGGGATGGAGACTAAATATACATTTTTTATTACAAATCACAATATCACAGATCACTTTTTCACAAAGCTCAGAGAAATTAGAGGCAATGATGTTATTTTGGAAGCTACAAAAATTATTATCACAGAGAACGGTCTTAATTCCCACTGGATGGTGCATTGACACATTTCATGAAACGTGGCAACTGTATACACCAGTGCACAGCAACAAAACACAACAAAAAGGGAACTTAATTCAATGGCTACTTCTTTCAAACTTCTATTTTAAGTAAGCTAGATGCATGACAGTGTAAAAAATTAATAAACAGAAACCTCAATTAAATAGAGTTGGGAGACCAGGAAGGTGGGTCTCTTAGCCTTCAACCAACAGCAGAGCCCCACAGGAAGAAGAAAGACTCCTCTTCTTTCCTGACAAGGACCCAGCCAATGAAAAGTCATGGATTCTTTTTTTAACTATAGCCATCCCAACCTCCTTTTCCCCTCTATAAAAGAGTTCTTCCCTTGCAGTGCATGGGAACTTGCCATGGTGGAGTTCCATGGGACTTGCATGTGACTCGCCATGGTGGCAGACCCAGAACTGCAGCTCTCTGATGATCCCAAATAAACCCATGTGTGCTGGAGAAATATCTTGCAGTCTGTTTGCTTCAGATCAACAACAGTTAATTGAAATAGTTCTGTAAATGACACAAAATAATCAGTACACGGGCTTCCCTGGTGGCGCAGTGGTTGAGAATCTGCCTGCTAATGCAGGGGACACGGGTTCGAGCCCTGGTCTGGGAAGATCCCACATGCCGCGGAGCAACTAGGCCCGTGAGCCACAACTACTGAGCCTGCACGTCTGGAGCCTGTGCTCCACAACAAGAGAGGCCACGATAGTGAGAGGCCCGCACACCGCGATGAAGAGTGGCCCCCGCTTGCCGCAACTAGAGAAAGCCCTAGCACAGAAACGAAGAGCCAACATAGCAATCAATCAATAAATCTTTAAAAAAAATAAAATAATCAGTACACATTTGAGTTGCTTAATCTCAGTGATTAGACTATAAGCTATGAAATTTCTTGAAGTAGTTTGGTATTCTCTGTCCTACTCAGATTCATTGTATATGTAAAGTCAGATATTAATCAGTTAATTTTTATTTTTGCTACTCTTTTATTTCTGAATTTATCATACTTTTTTTTTTTTACTAGTTTCTAACACATATTTAAAAAGAAAATAAGCATGAAAACTGAAATAAAAACATGACAAACTAATTAACTTTACTCTTTGTTACCAAGCGCCATATAGCAAGGACCGACGGAAGTCGATGGCTGTTCATGCCACACTCCAGTCAGCTCTACAGCTTGTCGAAGACGCTAAGACTAAAGATGTCTGCGTACCTTTCTGGCAAAGAAAAAGCACTGCACCTGGACTGAGGTGGAAAGCTGCATGACTTATGTGACTGGTTTATTCTTGGACCATCTCTCAGCTTTCCTGTTTGTTCTGTATCGTACACACACCCAAAATTCGGTCTCCAAATTGGCCCTGTGAAGACACCATTCCCACCACAAGTGGACAAAAATCCCACAGCTTTCCCTATGAATCCACTGTCACTGGAGGGACTCTGGACATTGCTTCCCGAACCACTTGACAGTTATGTCATGACTCTGGACATGTCTGCTACTGCCGCCACTGCTTTCACCAGAGGGAGTTCTGCAAACCCTTGGTTTCCGTGCCTTACTTGTTTCTATTTTGAAGTCTGTACTGAGAGCATCTGATCGACTGCTGATTTCATGCATCCAAGCTTTAGCTGCATAGGAGTTTACAAAAGTACCCAGCCTTTTCAACCTCAATTATGGGAGATGTTCTTTGTCTAAATAGGTGGAGAATTCCTTAGACCCAGCAAAACACAGCCCAAGATGATGAAAAAAATGGCCACTCCATCTCTTTTACAATACAGCAGAAAGAATGCAGGCATGTCTTAAGTGTTACATCTTGGTAATTCTCGCAATATTCCAATTTTTTTCATTATTATTATATTTGCTATGGTGATCTGTGATCAGTGATTTTTGATGTTACTACTGTAATTGTTTGGGGGCGCCATGGAGCATGCCCATGTAAGACGGCGAACTTAATCGATAAATGTCTGTGTTCTGACTGCTCCACTGACTGGCCATTCCCTTGTCTCGCTCCCTCTCCTCAGGCCTCCCTATTCCCTGAGACACAACAGCATTGGAATTAGGGCCAACTAATAACCCTACAATGGCCTCTAAGTGTTCAAATGAAAGGAAGAGTTGCACATCTCTCACTTTAAATCAAGATAGAAATGATCACGCTTAGTGAGGAAGGCAAGTCAAAAGCTAATCCTCTTGTGCCAGTTAGCCAAGTTGTGAATGCAAAGGGAAAGTTCTTGAAAGAAATTCAAGATGCTACTCCAGTGAACACACAAATGATAAGAAAGTGAAACAAGATTCTTGTTGATATGGAGAAAGTTTTAGTGGTCTGGATAGAAGTTTAAGCCAGCCACAACATTCCCATAAGCCAAAGCTTAACCTAGAGCAAAGCTCTTACTCTCTTCAATTCTCTGAAGACTGGGAGAGGTGAGGAAGCTTCAGAAAAAAAATTGGTTCTTGGTTTAAGAAAAGAAGTCCTTCCCATAACATAAAAGTACAAGGTGAAGCAGCAAGTGCCGAAGTAGAAGCTGCAGTGACTTATCCAGATCTAAGATAATGAAGGTGGCTACACTAAACAACAGATTTTCAGTGCAGATGAAACAGCCTTCTTCTGGAAGAAAATGCCCTCTAGGACATTCATACCTAGAGAGGAGAAGTCAATGCCTGGCTTCAAAGCTTCAAAGGACAGGCCAACTCTCTTGTTAGGGGCTAATGCAACTGGTGACTTGAAGTTGAAGCCGATGCTCATTTACCATTCAGAAAATCCTCAGGTCTTTAAGAATTATGCTAAATCTACTCTGTCTGTGTTCTATGAATAAAACAACAAAGCCTGGATGATAGCACATTTGTTTACAATATGGTTTACTGAATATTTTAAGTCCACTGTTGAGACCTACCGCTCAGAAAAAAAGATTCCAATCAAAGCATTACTGCTCATCGACAGTGCACCTGGTCATCCAAGACCTCTGATGGAGATGTACAATGAGATTAAAGTTGTTTTCATGCCTGCCAACACAACATCCATCCTGCAGCCCAGAGATTAAGGAGTGATTTCGACTTTCAAGTCTTATTTAAGAAATACACTTTGTAAGGGTATAGCTGCAATAGATAGTGATTCCTCTGATGGGTCTGGGCAAAGCAAATAGAAAACCTTCTGGACTTGATTCAGTATCCTAGGTGCCATGCAGAACGTTCACGATTCATGGGAAGAGGTCAAAATATCAACATTAACAGGAGCTTGGCAGAAATTGGCTCCAACCCTCATGGATGACTTTGAGGGGTTCAAGACTTCAGTGGAGGAAGTCACTGCAGATGTGGTAAAAAAAAAAATAGCAAGAAAACTAGAATTAGAATTAGAAGCGGAGCCTGAAGATGTGACCAAATTCCTACAACCTTATGATAAAACTTTCATGGATGAGGAGTGGCTTCTTAGGGATGAACAAAGAAAGTGGGTTCTCAAGATGGAATGTACTCCTGGTGAAGAAGCTGTGAGAATTGTTGAAATGAAAACACAGGATTTAGAATATTACATAAATTTAGTCGATAAAGCAGCAGCAGGGCTTGAGAGGATTGACTCCAATTTTGAAAGAAGTTCTACTGTGGTTAAAATTCTATCAAATAGTATTGTATGCTACAGAGAAATCATTCAAAAAAGGGAGAGTCAATCGATGCAGGAAACTCCCCTGTTGTCTTCTTTTAAAGAAACTGCCACATCCACCCTGATCAGTCAGCTGCCATCAACACTGAGGCAAGATACTCCACCAGCAAAAAGATTATGCCTTGCTAAAGGCTCAGATGAAGGGTAGCATTATTTTTTAGCACTAAAATATTTTAAAATTAAGGTATATACATTGGTTATTTTATACGTAATTCTATTGCACACTTACTAGACTAGAGCATAGTGTAAACATAACTTTTAAATGCAACAGGAAACCATGTGACTCACTTTGTTGTGATATTCAGTTTACTGCAATGGTCTGAAACTGAACCAGCAATCTGTCTGAGGTATGCCTGTAGTAATTTGTCTGGACTGTCTACTCTGTGCTTTTCAAACATGAATCATTAGGAGATATAGAGAACTTAAGGGTTTAGGACATTGACCATCTCTATCCTTGGTCTGCCTTAACAGGTTTGTGAAAGAGACTTGCTTGGGGGTCTCAAACCAGTATATCACCTATGAGAAATGAGACCTTTGTACTGGAAATAGATTAAACCCAGGGCATTTAATTAATGAGAACCCAGTTTTGGTGATAAGAAGAGATTTATTCTTAGGATCAAGATGAATTCATATTAAAATATGCATAGCTGCAATGTGTAAGTTTTTGGGTTTCAGATTGGTGGTATCAGACCTTAATGGTACAAGACTGGCTGCCCAGATTCTATTCCTTACTGTGGTTTTGTGTTTGTTTTATTTTAATCTCTCCCTCTTCTTCATCAGTGTCATGCCCAAGTTACAGAAGCAGGGAGGCAACTTTGTCAGGATAGGGTTCATTGTGGCACTACTCTGAGACCCAAACCCAAATGTGTCAAATAAGTCTTGTTTGTTTCTTTGTGAGTATTGGGAATTGGGTGAGGAAAGGTTGAGAAATAAGATAAATGGAGAAAAATTAAAACTATAATCATAGTAATTCGCTTGGCTTGTCTCCAGAACATCCAGAGATGCATTTTTTTTTTTTTTTGCGTTTGTCTGTCCTGGCTAAGGATGCCCAAAAGATATTAGGTAAATAAAATTAAGATTTTTAGTTGTAACATATGAATAAGCCACAGGAAGTGAGCGGAATTAGTTAACAAACAAAGATGAATGGAAACTCAAACCAATATTACATAGAGGATTTTCCATCCTAATACTATCAGGTGAAGGAAAAACTTAACCAAATTACCACAAACAAGGGCTCATCTTCCACAGAACCATCTCAGTCTGGGAGTCAGGTTTAATAAGAATAAGAGGGAAAACTACAGTTAGGAAATAAACTTCATACCTTTGTAAGCAAACCAAACACTATTGCTGAGATTTTGAAAAGTGGAAAAAAACTCAGTGAGGCACAGAATCATCTTTATACACAGAATTTGATATTGCAGTCAAATGACAATCCATGTGGGGGAAAAACAACAACACAGATTAGTGGCAAGATGTCTTTTTGCTTTAAGTAAAGGAGAACCAAGACCAAGGAAAAAATCATATTGAAATTTACAAATACTATCCATTTAAAGAGGTTAAGAGAATCTCAAAGTAAGAGCAGTCAAGTTTTCTAATACAAGAACATGGCTCGCATAGAAGAATATGTGCCATTAAAGTTACAGCAGTTACTCAGGACCTAGAATATTCAAATTTGAGGAAATGGAAGATTTTAGGGAGAAATAACTGATCCATGTTGATCCACAGAGGACTTAGGCAACAGTCTTAGGAAATACAGGTAACCCTGAAGGTTGGATAACACAAATTTCCACTTCAAATATATGTCCTAGAGGATTTTCCAAATAGGCAGATGAAAAGGAGGTTAACTCAAAAGAAAAGACACACAGACAAAAGGCACTGTGAAGATTCCAAATATGTGATGTCTTTGCTCCTCCCACCAAAATCTCTGGTGCTGAACATTGGAAGTCCCCATGTTGCTCTGAAATTCACTTTAAGAAGTGCGAGCGTGGGTTTCAATGATTCAAAGTTAAACCCCTTATATAACTCATTCATCCAATCATGCTGGCTACCTTCCATCAGGAGCCAAAGAAAGTAACCAAAGATGGGTGAAAAACCAGAGGAAATTGAAAGGAAGGGACTCAAAAGCTCAAAGAAGAGCTGACGTCATCCCCTCTTTCCCAACTGTCATAATGCCAAGTTCAGGTTAAGGGTGAGAAGGAGGGCAGAATAACACAAAAACTTGGCTTTAATTTACCCTGTCAGAAACACAAATAACTTATTAATAAGGTAATAGTAGGTCAGAGGTGAGGAGAGAGCCACGCCATGTAGGTGTTTGTAAGAAGAAATAGGGGAATATTTCCTAATAATTCATTATACATGGGTAAAATTTTAATTAAGCAGAATTATTAGAAACTTTTACTGGATTTACATTTTTATTAAATGTGGCTTTGGTAACCTGTAAGAATATTTTGCATATGTTGGCATAGATTTTATTTGGTAGGATTTCAAAAATTACTGTATATGGCTTTTCATTAGCTAAAGGCTTTTAAAGTTCCAAGTTATATTTGAAAACACAGTAATATTTAAAGGAATTATTGACTTTTTAAACTTATACATTGATGAAATGGAATTCCAGACCTCAGAAAGATTTGTGAAATAAAGACAAGGTGAACATACCTAACAGTGAAAGATTTAAAGGAGTGCAAAGGAATCTAGTGAAATTTGAGTTAAGCTTCAGCAAACTTGTGACATTTCTTTCCAAAGCTCCACCTTACTTTATCCCACCTTACTCATTTCTCAATCTTTGTTGTTATAAATAATAAATATTATACCTGCATAAAGTCCAGACTGTTTAAACGGACTCCTTATTCTACTTTCTCAAGATTCCTCAAACCCCTTTCATTCCCAATCATACCTGCATATCCTCTATACCAATATATTTTTATCCAACACACCATTACTCAGTGATTTCTCCAGGCCAGACACTACCCCAGATACTGGGTAGTGTGCTGGAGAAACTTGTGAGGCACAGAGTTAGATTCTAACAAAATAAAACCTGACTTATTGAAACTGGTGAATTATTATTTCATCAATAAGATAAAATTGATATCATCTTGTGATATGAATAGTAGAAATAAACCTTGTTTAAAAAAAAAAAAACCTAGATGCAGACAAGTTTGGGAGTAATTCATGACATATGAATGGGTCCTATTTGAAGATTCTACTGGTTCCTTTCCATGTCTCATCTTCCCCCACCATTCTGCAGCATTTTATTTTTTTTTGCCAAGCCCCTCTGCCATGCTCTTTTCCCTTGGCTTCCCAGAAGGAACATTCTTCAAGTTCTTCTTTGCTATTGTGCATCCATTTTCACCTCTCATTTCTGTAACTTCTTAAAATTTATGCGTTTTCCCAAATCTTCTTCTCTCCCATAATCTCATTCAGCATTAAAGCTTTAACTAAAACTCCGGTAATTATCATCAACACTATTTTACCAGCATTGCAAATAACATATGTGCATAATTAAATACCTCATTTTCCCAGCCAGACTATCTCTCTATACCTCCATTCTTCTATTTATCTGTGCTCAACTTGAGAGTCTTATTTAACTTATTTTTCTGTTTGGCTCTCCCCCATGAATTAGTTTAATCTTTGCCCAGCTGAGTATTTTAAAAGTTTCTTAAATATTTTTCGTCATCTCCAAAATCCAAAGCTGTTCAGTCTTATTTGGCCTATATTATTTCAATATTTTAGGACTGGTTTCCCAACATCAATTTCTCCCAGTGATCACTCCCATCCTTTGCAATTCATTGTGCTTGGGCTTTTAAAGTACTTTTCTTGAAGCCTACCTCTTGTCACTTCACTGCCCCCAAACAGACACACATGAGACTTCTGATGGCTCCTGATATCCAGAGAAAACTGCAATTTCTTTGCCACAGCATTTAAGGTGTTTCACTGTCCAGCCAAACATTATGGCATAACATTAAATCACAGAATTCGCGCCCATGTCTTCTCTATTCCCAGACTAGACTAGACTCCTGGGAGGCATGTTCCATAGTTAATTAATCATTGTTTTCCCTGAGTAACAAAATGCCTGCCCTGGGGTTGTTTACCTAGTAGGAGATAAATACTGTACATGTTGAATAGTCAATTGCATTGGAAAGTCTGAGTCAAGAAGTTTCCTCCATCTTCTCTTATCACCTTCCCATTTTCACTTCAGTAGAAGAGTAACTTCTATTTTTGAGAATGAATTTAGTGATAAAGTGATAAAGGTAAAGTGAATACCTTTACTTAAAGGTATTTCTTTTGCGGGGAGGTGAGTGGGAGTGTTTTGTGAGAAGGAAAGGTTTTCCTAGCCCTCAATTAGAATTTGGAATGCATTTTTCAAGTAAGGAAAAATGTATATATTGGCTAAATAGAGTTGAAATAATGCAACTGATACTATATTTCTGGGCACATAAGTTAAAGAGATCATCAAGGACTCTGGAAACCAAACTACTGTTACTGTGATCTCTATAAAGAAATGTTTTCCAAACTTCAAAAAAATGAGTTACAATAAGCTTTTTAATATAACATATTCATAACTTGGATTCCTAACATGCAGCTGAGGTAAACAAAAGAGAAGTTATTTTATTATAGTGGATCCTTTATTTAAAAAAACAAAGGTGTCTATAAATTTAAAAAATTGCTGAAAATGTTGAGGATTTTATACAATTTCAAAAATTCTGTTTCTGTCAAATTTTCCAAATATGTGTTATATTATGGTGCAATATCCTTACATCACGTTTAGTTTTATAAGATTTTAGTATCTAGCTTAAACATAATTTTTTTGAATTTCTATGTCTTAGCCTATATTTAGAAATAGCTCTTTGCCTGCAAAGATAGACTAAAAAGGTAATTGTACCTTTTAGATATTTAAACAAGTTTGATCTGGCTTTTCGTTTAAAATTGTGGCAAAAGTCAGAATTAGTTCTCTTTTGGTACAAAGCTCATACCTCCTACCCATTTTTATTTTTAAGCTTTTTGTTTGTTTTCTTTGAGAATATCAGAAATATCAGGCATCATTTTTGTGAATAATTTTCCAGATGTTGCCCCACTAGTTATCAGTATAAATGCATTTGCAGGAAAGTTTAATTGCTGCTAATTCGACTCAAGATCCTGTTTATTTTCCTAATTGCTGCCAGACATTGAAGGAGTGGTTAATATATTAGAAACCTCCTGTTTTCCTGAACCTTTGCCTTACCCATTGGCAATTTTGTTAGGGAGAAAAAATCTGCTTTTCATTTATTTTCCCTACCTTGAAAGCACTTGCATGTGGTCTGGCAACGCTGTTCTGAAGATAGTACTTGAGAAACCTCTCCCTTTTTCATCTTCTTGTATGACAGTACCATCTTATCATATTTGTCACAAATGTGTGACAACTATTATTATCACATGTGTGTTATATCATAGTATTATTCCCATGACAAAAAAGGTACTTTTAAATTTAATAATTTAACGTTGTGAGATACTGACTGTAAGCTATACACCATGATAACAGAGCTGTGGTCCTGTCAGGGACAGAGGGTCCGATACGTGAAGAGCTGATCTCGCAAGTGGGTGCAGGGCCCCTGCAGTACCAATGGCCACGTGGTGCAGTGGAGCCTGGAAGAGGCCGAGGTCAGAGTGGCTATTCAAAATGTTCCATCTTATCAAATTTAACAGCAAGATTTTCTGCTCCATGTGTTACCACATAAATAACTGAGAAATTACAAAAGAAGAAATAATTTTAATAATTGTTTTGCACACACCACTTATTTCTCTTCATTTCAATGTTTTCTAATTTTGAAGTGGCACCTTCAAAGAAAGAGAGAATTTTCCCCCTTCTCCTCGCCTCTCTCTTACCTCTGCCAGATAAATATTTTCCCCAGATGTTTAAAAATAATATATCAATGATGTTTTATTTCAATTACACAACTCAATATCTTTTATTCAGAAAGAAAAGTAAAACTGCAATTACCTACTTGGCTACCTCTTTTGTAACCACCCCATTAAGTTGTACTGATGAGTTCAGTGGGTCCTCAGATTTCAGAAAAGTTTGTTTCTTATTAGAGGAGTTTTAATAAATTAGTAACTAACATTATCACATTTGCTTTTTGATGATTTATTGTCATTTTGTTCTCTGGTCCTTTCTTATGTTCTGTGACCCAATAAACTCTCCATCCCTTTATTGTAAATTAATTATTGCCTTGCCCTGCCCCCATGGCTAATTCTTTACCCAATTCCCTTTCATTCCGGTACTACAACAACACTGCATCCCTCTTCTCACTTCTTTCTGTAGTTCCAAAGAAAGTTCTACATTTCCAGGTGCTAAAATTCCCACAAACCGACCTTCCTTCCTATAATAATTCTAGGTGTATTATCTTGGGAAAGTCGCTTCAACTCTATGGCATATGCAATTTTTATTTGTAAAAACAGGATTTGAACTGGTTGACACCTAGAGTCCATTCTAGGTCTAACGATCAATCTTTATCCTAGGTTACCTGCCTTTTCCTATTTTCCATAAACTCATTCTATGAGGCTGATATAATTGATACTGACTTCAGTCAGAAATGCTATCATTTTCAGTAATACCAATAGCTAAATATTTTATTGCCTAATTTAATCAGTGGATTATTAAATTAATATACTGATCATTTATAACCAACATTTCTTTTCAAATATTTTCATTTGACTTTTCTTAGTAAATACTGATTCATTTTTTTTCACATATAACATTTCTAGTTGATGCAAGTGGAAATGTAATTTACACTTCCTTAGGTTTCCCTTCTTCCCTTCATATTTCTAAACTCTTGCTAGAATCCTACCCTTATTTCAGAAGATAATTTTATAGGCCTCCTGTTTTTATTCATTGTGCTAATTAGATTTTCAGAGCCCTGTATTTTTGTCTTATGATTTAATAAAAATATACAATCTTTCTCTTAAACACACACATATTATACTAGTCTTACAGAGACATATTCAGGTTGCGCTTTTTATTTTTGCAGCAGTAATAATCTTAATATAAAATAAATCACTTCCTTTCCCCTGCATATGTCAGTGCTTACCACTTGTGTCATTTTTTTCACACCCTTTCACTGTAGAAACAGATGTTGTATGCCAACTGGAAGAAAACTTGCTAGCAGGCATTTGCAGACCACCTGGCTACCAGGTTGGGGTTTTGTGCTCCCATGGCTGGTTTTTCCACCTTTGCGATTCACTTAGCCTTGCTTCTTGGTCAACCAGATAATTTCCAACAGCCAAAACCAATTGACTTCGTGCAGAGGAATTAAAGAGGGATGTGATGGATTATGTCACAGGACAACAAGCCATGTTGACCCTTCCCCAGTGAACATTTAGCCTGAAGAATGTTAAATACCCGGATGTCAGCAAAGTTCCTGAAGGTTAAATATATATTTACAGATGCAATTGCAAAATATTCCCAAGGAATACGATATCTCTAAAAATGCTTTGTGAAACTTGTTTCTAACATACGCCCAACCACTTAAGGAATAGAACCTACGAAGATGGTTGATTTAGCACATGGCTAATTGTGCTTTGTGTACAGAACACGAGCTTGCTACACAGCTTCTCTCTGGTGACCAAAAGTTTGATTTTTTGTCTTTCCTCCGCTCTTACTTTCACCTCTGCTGCTATTAAGACATCTTCCCGGTTTCTAAAGCTGATAATCCTTAGTAATACTCCAATTCTTTCCCCTCTGCTTTCCATATCCAATTAGTCACTGAATTCTTTGAAATCACTTTTATGTAATTTCTTACATGTATTGTTTTCCTGGAATACGGCTGTAGTTAATTACTTAGTAGCCCGCTCTCCAGTTTTGTGCTCATTTAATACATATTACACATTGTTGCCCTAATATCTTCTCAAAGTTTATTTCTGATATCATTTTACTGTTTGAGAATTACAGTAGTGCAGACCAGAGAGCCTAGAGTTCTGACTCCATTATGTGTGATTTTAGGCAAATTACTTAAGTTCTCTCTGTACCTCAGCTTATCCAACTGCAAAATAGGAATAATAACAGTGCCTCACATAGAACTGTTTAGGGTGAAATGCTTAGAGCTTTTAAGAGTTCCTAGCACACATTAAGCAGTAGGTAAGTCTTTTCTGGTATTGTTTAAAAACTATTGATGGGTTCCCATTGGTTCCGGGACACCTTAATAGAACAGCCAAGATTCTTTGAGATTTGTTGAGATATTGTGCTCCAGTAAACACAATTTGAGTCTGGATGAGAGGAGATACTGACTAAAGGTTAATTGCCTTTTAAGATACCAAGTGGCCAGTTGGACAACTGATGGAAAGATATAATGCAAATAAATACTTCTTTGGAATATAGATAAGAAAAAGCTTGCTTGCTAGCTTTTTCCCCCCTCATTATATGCATAGTAGTGTTTTTACTATTGATTTTATTAGGAACACAGCACTTATCACAATTTCATTGGAGGATTTTTCAAATGACTGCATCACAGTTATTTCAAATGTTTAGTTGTTTGCCTCTCCCACTACACTATGCAACCTTTAATATATCTGGCCTGGCCATATAATATTCATATCAACAGACCCACTGTGTAGCATAATGCACAGCATAGAATAGGTGTCCTAAGAATGTCGTTATCAAACCTTTGAGGAAGTAACCAGTTAAACCTTACCTTGCCAATCAGCTTACCTCTTCCATAAAGTGACTTCGTGTATATTTATTTTCAAGACGCAATGGAGTTGATTGTGGAAGGTATTGAGTAGGGGGCTTTTTTTTTTTTTCCCCCATCAGGCATTAAAGCAAGATTTGGGAGTGGGCGTAGCATAATGACTATAATTTAAGCTACTGCATTGGTCCTTACGAAGTGTCTGTACATTTAACACTCCATATGGTAATTACGACTTCCCTAGAATGAGTCAGGGTTGTTTATGCTTTCATAAATCAAGCAGCTGCAGCAGAGCAGACAGACTCTATATTAGCACTTCCTCCTAAGACCGTGAATGTGTTTAAAAGATTTTTGCAAATTTCTCTTGAATTCAAGTTGTTTGTTAAAAGCGATAGTTTTATGAGACTGCCACATGGAAAATGTCCTTCACTCTCAGATTTTCCATTTGTGATATAAATCCACATTTAGTACCATTTTTAGAGAGGCATTAAAGCTGATATAATAACCCGCAGCTGAGTTTGATAAAAAGGAGAGTTTAATCTACAGGTAAAGTATGGTTATATGAAATGACAGCTAGGGAAGTTATGAGTAAGACTTGGAAAAAAAAAATACACACTAACTGGTTGATAATTTATTCCCTGCATTCAATCTTCTGACTTCACAGGAAAAATCCTGCTATAACAAATGCTAGCCATTCAAGTACTTTCTGTAGCATAATAAATAGGCTGTTTTACACTGAAATTACATTGGAATTACTTTGAAATATGTGGAACTACATATGTGTTCTATATATATTTTATTAAAAATATTAGATATTGTGAGGTGAATATTTGTAATAATTGACACAAATAATATCTAGCTATACATATTATTATTGATGGGATTTAATCATGTCGCCTTTGGTGAATGACTTTGTATTTCAGGCTCAGTTTTATCAGCCATGAAATGAGAGTGTCCAACTCCACCATGGTTTTTTTTAGATGAGAAAACTTTGAAATAAAGGTAGTTGTATATATCAGAAAACAAAAATTCCTTTTAGGAGAAAAAGAAAGTATGGTTAAAGAATTATAACACTATGAGTATGTTTTAGTAAACAGGCAATTAAATTATTTAGAAAATATTAATAACTATTTCCTTTTCTCTTCCTCCTCCTCCCTCTCTTCCTTCTTCTTCCTTTCTTTTAGCTAGAAAGGATCTAAAACATCAACAGAATGGTTTTCCCTTATTTTATCTGTGAAAAACTGAAAAGCAAAGCTGGAATGATAAAGCTGGAACTTGAAAGCAGTTCCTCTGCCTTCAAGGTGATTGCTTTTTCCATTATTTCATTTCTAGACCTGGAGCCTACATTATAGTACACTAGAGATGGAATAAATGAGTTCTCTGATAAATTAGTGAAATAGTCAGAAAAAAAATTAGTGAAGGCAATGATTACAAAATGTCAAACTGAATTATATTCTTTATTACTTTCCTTTCTATAAAAATAATATTCTAAGATATATTAACTAGCTTTCATTTGATCCATTTTTAATGCTTTTGTATTTTCAAAATATATTAAAATCACCCAAATGTCCCTACCAAATGCTATTACAAGTATGATATATTTTAATGAAATCAAACATAACACTTTATCATATTTAGGATTTATGTCCTACTTTGTATTCTCACCCATAACTTTGAAATTCAAAAGATATGTCCTGTTCATTCTGAGTGCTGATTAAAGCAAAAATGGAATGATTATTTCAGCATGGATATTCTGAATTGACTGTGAAGCAAGAAGGTAACTGAAATAAATGCCTTTAGGAGTGAAGCGTTCTGGAGGAAGTACTTTAATGCAGGAGAGAAACCACTAGAATATGTAACTAGTGATTACAAGAAGAGCTTGCTGCCTTCACACAGCATGAGTCACCATCCACTGTGCTGGTGTGGCTTGTCATCTGTCCTCTCTCCTTCCTTCTCCTAGGTCCTATCACTATAGATTTGAGGCTTCCAACTTCAGGCCATACATGGGATGAACACATCCTTACCAGGGAGCATATAAAATCTCTCTGACTAAAGCAAGGATTGTTTAGTAATCAAGACAATTTCTATTACCGCCACTTCAAATCTAGTCTTCTGTTGGCTTTTGCCTTGTTGTTTCCAACTTGCTCAAAATGTTCTTTCCCAGCTGACATTGAAACTACCTTCTTGCCCTACCTTCTGGTATCCATGTACATCTAATCTGTTTGGCTTCTGACTCTCAGTTTTCCCTGAACCTTGAGGTGAATGTGTTTACCCACATGTAGTTTTGACTTAGTGAATTGTTCTGAATAACTCTTCTTGCCTGCCTTTACCAAGTTTCTCCAGTCCTTGCCCTAATTCCACAACTGGCTGCATTCAGCAGAACATTATTGAGTAGTTTTCCTCTGGGCAGTTGAAGAAAAATTTTTTAAATTTTATAATTGTAATAATATACATTACTTATATTTATATTCTGTAATCATAATAATATACATTGCAATAATTTACAATGGCCTAAGTATTTAGCAGCTTGTTTTTAAAAAGAACAGTCATTTATCGAGCACTTCACTATGTGTCAGGCACGGTACAATTTTTTGCATATGTCATTTCTTTAATTATCATAACATTATGACTTATAGACTTCATGACCTCAATGTTTCAAATTAAAATACTGAAGCTGAGAGGGGTTAAGTTGTTTAGCTTAGTTCTCATAATTATCAAGTGGCAGAGCTATGATTTGAAGGCAACTGGACTGGACTCAAAAGTTATATTGTGCTGTTATGTAATATTGCAATACCACCCATGGAAGTTTTGATCTAACCTCATGACAAATTTATTTCCAGTTACTGGTTCTTGTTTTAGAAAAAAGGTGTCTATAGCACATCCCTGTATCTTTTTGCCTAATCATTAAGTGACTGTTAGGACATCCTGTTGAAAATATTTATTAATGACTGAATGTGTACATTATTCTGCACTTCAAATATTTACCTGTCTGCACTGATATTCAAACATGTAAAAAAAATGGGCTCAGGCTGTTTTCTGTATAGAATCTGCTGTGACACTGAGAGAACCAGGGCAGATCATTGTTCATTTCCTGACTTGATTTTGATCAAGGGTTTTAGGTTGACGATTATGAGCCCTTACAAGTTCCAGGTGTTCTTTGAAAAACCTGAAAAATAATGTGTGTGTATATGTGTGTGTATGTGTATCCTGTGTGAATTTTTAAATAGATAAACTTATACAGAGATATATTCATTTATCCATATGAGTATGTATTCATATTAGTATATTCTTTTTGTTGATATACTCATTCAATTCTTAAAGTGCTCTGACTTTCTCAAATAGGCTTAGAGTCAATAGCTCAATCTCCCAAAATCCACTATTAGGTAGAAATCTATTCCATTATTATGCTCTTTAAGTAGAGTCAACAAGGAATGAATATACTAAAACAGACTACCTTTAGTTGCCTTTTTCTTCTTAATGTGCAATCATGGAAGGAGCTATTGCAGCAGTTTAACTTTTGAAATCTTTATATGAACATAAATCTTGCTCACAAATCTGGGAACTCTTTTCCACATTCTCTGCAACTAGACCAGGGTGGTTGTGTGTGCACACTTAATCGGGGGTTCACAAGTATTTATGTCCTTCTTAGCCTCAGAATTTGAACCTCTTGAATCTTAGAATGAGCAACAGAAATTTAATAACTTGTTTTGTGTATAGGTGCTGAAGAAAACAGAGGATTTGTTGTTGTTGTTGTTCCTCTTAGTGCAGGGAAGGGAAAGAAGAGAGCAGACTAGAGTAAGCAGAGAGAGAAAAGAGAAAAGATGGTTTAGTATCACTGAAGACAGCCCAAAGGATTTTCATGAATAGAGACTGAATTTTAATTTGTTTGCTTTCTTAACTATAATGTAATAATATTGATAACTAATATTTATTGGGCTTTTACTTTGTGTCCAGTCATTTTGCTAATGAAATATGTGTTATCTCATTAACTTCTTATTTTTTAAAAAATAACTTTATTTATTTATTTTTGGCTGCGTTGGGTCTTCATCGTTGCATGCGGGTTTTCTCTAGCTGTGGCGAGCCGGGGCTACTCCTCGTTGCAGTGCGCGGGCTTCTCATTGCGGTGGCTTCTCTTGTTGTGGAGCATGGGCTCTAGGTGTGCGGGCTTCAATAGTTGCGGCACGTGGGCTCAGTAGTTGTGGCTCGCGGGCCCTAAAGCGCAGGCTCAGTAGTTGTGGCGCACAGGCTTAGTTGCTCTGCGGCATGTGGGATCTTCCCGGACCAGGGCTCGAACCTGTGTCCCCTGCATTGGCAGGTTGATTCTTAACCACTGCGCCACCAGGGAGGTCCTCATTAACTTCTTATTGCTATTATTTTACAAGTATGTGATCAATATCATACAAGGAGTAAGTGGCACAACCAAAGTCTTGATTTGTATTTATATCTATTTTTGTCCCTCATATTCTTCTGTAAATCCTTTCCAGCTCATCTACTTTCAATGTCTGTTCTACATGCAGACAACTACTAGTAATAGTGTGTGTTTATATGTGTGTGTGTGTTTGCATGTTTGATATTTGTGTTTGTTAGCTTATTTTGGTTAAAACTAAGGCAAATTCTCAAATTAAGGTTGAATTCTCTATTTGCATAGATTCCAGTGCAGAGATAAAGAATTACTTTGAAAAGATCCAGAACTGCCAAAGCAATCCTGAGGGAAAAGAACAAAGCAGGAGGCATAACCCTCCCAGACTTCAGACAATACTACTAAGCTACAGTAATCAAAACAGTGTGGTATTGGCACAAAAACACACATGTAGATCAATGGAACAGAATAGAAGCCCAGCAATAAACCCACACACCTGCAGTCAATTAATCTTCAACAAAGGAGGCAAGAATATACGATGGAGAAGAGAGAGTCTCTTCAGCAAGTGGTGTTGGGAAAGCTGGACAGCTACATGTAGATCAATGAAATTAGAACACTCCCTCACACCATACACAAAAATAAACTCAAAATGGCTTAAAGACTTAAATATAAAACATGACACCATAAAACTCCTAGAAGAGAACATAGGCAAAACATTCTCTGACGTAAATCCTACTAATGTTTTCTTAGGTCAGTCTCTTGAGGTAGTAGGAATAAAAGCAAAAATAAACAAATGAGACCCAATCAAACTTATAAGCTTTTACACAGCAAAGGAAACCATAAACAAAATGAAAAGACAACCTACAGACTGGGAGAAAATATTTGCAAATGATGCAACCAACAAGGGCTTAATTTCCAAAATATACAAACAGCTCATATGACTCAATAACAAAAAATACACAACCCAAACAAAAAATGGGCAGAAGACCTAAACAGACATTTCTCCAGAGAAGACATAAATAGATGGCCAATAGGCACATGAAAAGAAGCTCAACATCTCTAATTATTAGAGAAATGCAAATCAAAACTATGATGAGATATCATCTCATACCGGTCAGAATGACCATCATTAAAAAGTCTACAAATAACGTATGGTGGAGAGGGTGTGGAGAAAAGGGAACCCTCCTACACTATTGGTGGGAATTTAATTGGTGCAGTCACTATGGAGAACAGTATGGAGATTCCTCAAAAAACTAAAAATAAAATTACCATGTGATCCAACAATCCCACTCCTGGGCATATATCCAGGTAAAACTATACTTTGAAAAGATACCTGCACCCCTATGTTCACAGCAGCACTATTTATAATAGCCAAGACACAGAAACAACCTAAATGTCCACCAACAGATGAATAGATAAAGAAGATGTGATACACACACACACACACACACACACACACACACACACACACACACAGAGGAATATTACTCAGCCATAAAAAAGAGTGAAATTACTCAGCCATAAAAAAAGAGTGAAATAATGCCATTTGCAGCTACATGGATGGACCTAGAGATCATCATACTAAGTGAAGTAAGTCAGAAAGAGAAAGACAAATACCATGTGCTATCACTTATATGTGGAATCTAAAATATGACACAAATGAACTTATATACGAAGCAGAAACAGACTCACAGACATAGAGAACAGACTTGTAGTTGTCAAGGGGAAGGGGGTGCAGGGGAGGGTTGGATTGGGAGTTTGGGATTAGCAGATGAATACTGCTATATATAGAATGGATAAACAACAAGGTTCTGTTGTGTAGCACAGGGAACTATATGCAATATCCTGTGATAAACCATAATGGAAAAAGAATATGAAAAAGAATATATATATATATATATATATATATATATATATATATATATATATATAACTGAATCACTCTGCTGTACACTAGAAACTAACACAACATTGTAAATCAACTATACATCAATAAAAAAAAATTACTTTGAGAAGTAAAAAAGAAAAAGGATCTTAGGAGGCAGAAATTTGGAGTCAGAAACCTGAAACCACAGCTGACCAAGATAGTATAAACTGCTCTGGAGTTCCCAGAAATCTTGTTGAGTACCTGAGATTTTCCACAAGACATGGACTGAATAAAATGTATCTTTACATTGAGGGGTAGTATGACCTCAGCTGACGTCGGAGTTATAGCTGGAATTGCACAACTTGGTCTGTGGGAGTTTATGCTTCTCTTTACTAACAATGTAGTTAATAGTCTTTTCTGCATTTATTGTATCTGGCAATTTTACATCAAAACAGCCTGGGTTATATAGTTTGAGACATATTATCATTACTCTTTTCTATGTGTGGCATATTATATATCTCTAGTTTTGAGAAAGGTGAACATATGTCCCAGTTCGCTCAAGACAGTCTTGGTTTATGCCTTTTGTCTTAGAAAAATTATTAATAGTGTCCTAGTCTGTACAATAAATGACACAATCACCCTATCTTTTAGCACCATGTCTATTTTTTATTCTCTCTGATGCATTCCTAACAGCAATTTACTAGTTTCACCTTCAAGTTTTCTAAGTTCACAATGATGCAATCCAACTAGACAAAAAATATGAACTCATTACTCATAATGCAATTTCTCAGAAATATGACTGTCATATATCTATAATTGACTGTAAGGGAGCTGTGAGAGAATATATCCCCTATACTTCTCTTCTAAAGAAAGCAGTATAGACTAACAGATAAAGTGTTGGATTCAATAATGCCTGGGTTCAACTCTCAGCTTTGGTAATAACTAATTATGTGAATTTCAGAACTTATTTTTGAACTGCCATTCTTTGACTCTATTTCTTTATCCTTAAAATGGGAATACTCCAATAAATGAACTTAATAATGCTGCAAAGATTAAATTTGGCACTATAAAGTAATTAGCATTATGCATGACACAAAGTAGGAATAGGCTCTGATAAATGGTCACTTTATTACTGTTATTATTATCTTCTTTTAAGAAACGACCTTTGATATCAATCAGGTAATGGGTGAGTTACATTTAGCTCAAGCAGAAGATGAATTTCTGGATTTAAATGAACCCAATGCTTTTATTCACTATTTTTTAAGATATGAAAATAATTATTTGTTAATGTGAAAAAATAAGGTCTGTCATTGAAGTAAATAGTGGAAAGTGACATATTTGAAAATTTCAGAAACAGAAGTAACCACTTTACATGTATTCACAAATAAATACTTAACTTTCCACACATAGTTTGGTGGTGTTTAAAAGCATTTTTTTTCTTTTTAAGACTAATGTACTTTGAAAGATATTTTCTGAATTGAAAAAAAATATTCTCAGTTTGTAAATCTCTGCCTCTCACTTGATTCTCAAATTTTCACAAAAATTGAGGTACTTTATTTCTGTTAGGTTTCTCTTTAAAAAAAAAAACAACTTTATTGAGGAATAATTTACATACCATAAATTCACCCACTTTAAGTGTAAAATTTAATGATTTTTAGTAAATTTATCAAGTTGTGCAATTATCACCCTCCAAAAGGAGCCTTCATATCCTTTTACAGTTAATCCCCTTTCCCACCCCAACCCCCGGCAAAAATATTAGTTTTTTTTATTTTTATTTTTTTGAATTTTTGAATTTTATTTATTTTTTTATACAGCAGGTTCTTATTAGTTATCCATTTTATACATCTTAGTGTATACATGTCAATCCCACTCTCCCAGTTCATCACACCACCACCACCACCACCCCCTGCCACTTTCCCCCCTTGGTGTCCATACGTTTGTTCTCTACATCTTTGTCTCTATTTCAGATGTGCAAACCAGTTCATCTGTACCATTTTTCTAGATTCCACATATATGCGCTAATATACGATATTTTTCTCTTTCTGACTTACTTCACTCCGTATGACAGTCTCTAGGTCCATCCACGTCTCAACAAATGACTCAATTTCGTTCCTTTTTATGGCTGAGTAATATTCTATTGTATATATGTACCAAATCTTCTTTATCCATTCGTCTGTCGATGGACACTTAGATTGCTTCCATGACCTGCCTATTGTAAATAGTGCTGCAATGAACATTGGGGTGCATGTGTCTTTTTGAATTATGGTTTTCTCTGGGTATATGCCCAGTAGTGGGATTGCTGGGTCATATGGTAATTTTATTTTTAGTTTTTTAAGGAACCTCCATACTGTTCTCCATAGTGGCTGTATCAATTTACATTCCCACCAACAGTGCAAGAGGGTTCCCTTTTCTCCACACTCTCTCCAGCATTTGTTGTTTGTAGATTTCCTTCATATCCTTTCATAGTTAATCCCCTTTCCCACCCCAACCCCCAGCAAAAGTATTAGTTTTTAAATAAACAATTATACTGAAACTTTTCCCTTATTCCAAGGCCACTCTGAATCAGGAGCAGCATGAGAAAGAGAGGATATATCTCTTACGCAAAAAAATGCATTGGGGTGAGAGCAGATTTGCAGATACTTTTGGCAGTGGAGGAGAATGAGAGAGTGCCATGGGCAGGGGATGTCGAGATGGTACCACTCGACTAGCACTCAAAATAGACCCATATCTTCTCCGGGTAGCTGAATCCAGACTCTCAATGGAAGTTCATGCCCCAGGGATTGTAGAAGCCTCACCCTTGTCTCATGATGCTTCGTATGTAACATATCAGATTTGTAAAATATTTCAAAATTGATTAAGCCTATAAAATACCATTCAACCTATATAATATGCTTTGATTCTACTTATATGGATCTATACCAATTCTTTGCTGAAATTTTCTTGGGGACAAATGGAGGGAAAACCTTCTAAATTTTGAAGCACAAAACTTGAATCCTGACTTAACTTTTACCTTTCTATACTATCATTTTCCATCTATCAAAGGAGTTAATAATATTTCCCTTATCTACTTTCTCCTTTTCCTTCATCTTCCTTCCTTCCTTCCTTCCTTCCTTCCTTTCTTTCCTTCCTTCTTTCTTTCTCTCTTTCTTTCTTTCTTCTTTTTCACCCTTTCTTTCTTTCACTCTTCTTCTCTCTCTCTCTTTCTTTCTTTCTTTCAATATTCAAATGTGAAAAGACTTTGCAGTCTAGAACATTTCTCATCACCTCTCACTTGGACAAGTCCCAGTAGCTTCCTAACTGGTCTTCTTGCCTCTACTTTTTCTTTCTCAAAACCACTATGTGCACAGCACCCAAGGATGCTTTTTAAAACACGAGTTATACTTAAAAGTTCTCAATGCCTTCCCATTGAGAACAAAGTCCAAAATTCTTTCCAAAGTATCAGGGTCACATATAATCTTACATGTGTCCACATTTTCAATCTTACCAAATTAAATTTTGTTCATATGCTCCAGACAAACTGGCCTTATTTTTTTCCTCAAAAAAGATCTTGGATCTCCTTTTATTTTCATGTTAATCGTTATTTACTGTCTTTATCCTTCACTGAAATATAAGATTCCTGAGAGCAGGAAACATGTCCGCCTTGTTCCCTGCTATTCTTTAAGTACCTATGACAGTGTCTAGCACATAGGAGATATTAAATAAGGAAGTATTAAATGAACCTGCTTTCTGTTCACACATCGACTTCACTCATAAATTAAATGAAAAACAAACCAAGAAAAAGCTCAAGTATTTTGAAAATTTATATGTTAATTTAATTTATCCATTTTTTTCAAAAGCCCCAAATATGTTTAATGGGTATAATTCTGGTATTGTACCGGGGTTAATGGTCTTTGGCGTATTGATTTGTATCAGACAATATAATATACTGATTTGGCGTGCCACTCTTATCTCATTCATGTGTAAATGATAACCCCCCAAATAAAATAATACACGGAAGAAAAGTTACAGAAGAGATCTAGCTCATAAATATAAAGGGGAAGTACTGCAAATCAAGACTCCCATGAGAAAGCTCTGCATCTTTGGATGAAGATGACAAAAAGTTAGAATAAGTGAAACTCTGGGAAACTTTTTTTTTTTTTTTGGGAAACTTTTTATTTGGGTATTTCTGGAGTTTATTTAACTTTAGGCAGTTATTATTTGGTATTGAGATTTGTTTTCTATTGTTTTCATACTTTTAAACTTCTTAAAAACTTGGAGCTGCAATTATATTATGAACTTAGATAAGGCTATTTGCTTTCTCCTAAGAAAAATCATGACATATCTCCAGGGGCAAGTGTTACTCAGATTTCAAATTCATTTTTCAACAAGCTGGAGCTGAGCTGAGAAAGGGAAAGAGAGAAGTTGTGATGAAAAAATGGGTGTCATTTTACCATACACTGGAAAATAATTCTACAACAATTCTATAGTGGAAGACTTTGGATGTAAAGTAACAAAGATGCAAAAAAATATCAGTAGAAGCAGTTAACCATTGCCAAGAGGAAAGGTGTATTCTTAAGATACAGATTAGGTGATCATACTTGTCTTGGATTCACAATTTAAGTTACCCAAATCTTGTACTTTTCTTACCTTACCTCCAAATCTTGTACTTTTCTTACCTTACCTCCTTTATGCTCTAGGAGAATACCAAAATTATATCTCTTTATCTCTCTGTATGTATGCATATATATGCACATATATATGTACACACATACATACACAGATATAAATAAATAAAAAGGGTGTATTTCCAAGCATCTCTTGCAATTATGTTGGGCCATATGACTAGTCCTGGCCAGTGGGTTGAAGTGGAATTAACACGTATCACTTCTGGATCAAGCAAATAAGAGTAGACTGAATTCTCTATTCATGATCTCCCCTTGCCACAGTGATGTAGAAGCCAAATGCTCCAAATGGAAGCGTTAAAAATAAAAGCCACATGGACCGCTGAATCACCACTTGGAAGGTGGCAGATCTGCATCAGCACCGTGTGAGCAAAGATGAGATTTTTATGTATTGAGCTACTGAGATTTGGGAACTTGTTGTTGATTATTGCAGCATGATTCTATCAGTCAAGAACTTGCCAGAAACCAGTTCAGATTGTTCAAACTGAGTGCATTTAATGCAGGAAATTGATTGCATTGATGATGTAAGAATAAACAAAACCAAAGACAGTAAGGCAACCTCAAGATTAGCAATTAGAAACTGCTACCCTTGGAATAGAAGGGCAATGAGAGAAGATGGTATTAACCCAGAAATCAAGACCATACAATGAGAGCTAGGACCACAGTGAGGCCTGCCTGATGGAAACTGGAACAATAAAGGGAAGGGCTGTCTAGTGGGAACTAGAAAGAAATGCAACAGAGAGCAAAGACGATAGGATACCTGCCATTCTTTCTTACTTCTCTTCCTAATCTTCTGTCAGGGCTTCCCAGTGGCTGCTTTTCTCAAGAACCCAGAGGTAAAGGGAGCTGAGGAATGTAGTTCCTGCATTGTAGAGCAAAGTTGGGGAGAGGTGGTATGAATCTTAAAGCAAATGAGCTGTCAATTGGCACAACAGCCTAGACTATTCTCGTTAGTAGACTCTACGGGAGAGAGAACAAAGAAAATGTGTACTTCTCAAGTCTGAATGATCCATCCTTCTCTTTGTCAAAATGAGAGGGCCAGTGCCAGAACTGAGACCCGATAAATTCTTCCCTTGACTTTAACAAATTCCTGGAGGAGAAGGGAAGCAGAATGAGAAGGGAAGTTCTAACGAGAAGGAGGGAGTAGAATAATATCTTAAACTCCTAGGGGCCAATATCTTCCCCAGCATTCATTTCTCTCTTCTAATCCAACGGGTTTAACAGCAAGGCCTCAGTGAACTAGGGCTACTGATGTTGCTTTTGGGGGAGAAGATGATCAGAGAACTAGAAAGCCAGGGCTTGAAGGGACGTGTGGCTGTGTCCTGTGGCAGAGGCTGTCGGTTTGAACACAATTTTATTCAGATTGACTTTGCCCCTAGTTGGAAGACACATTCTCAGCTGGCTAGCAGCGAGTTGAGTGTATGTGACTACTCACTAGTGAAATTAGGAAAAGCGTTTAAAGGGAGCCGATAGCTGGACAATGGGCATTTTTATTCTTCCCCTCTCCCTCTCTCTTGTTATGTGAAAGACTGAATTGATGCTTGGAGCTCCAGTGGCCCTTTTAAACTATGAAGTGAATCTCAAGTATGGGTGTTATATTGTTGGATGACAGATCAGAAAGAGAGAAGAAACCTGGGTGCCTGATGTACAAGGAGACACCAAACCTACTCTAGATGATGTTCCTCTGGAGGTCTGTTGCATAAGCAATACATATAAACGTTTCAACTGCTACTCCCTTGGTTTTATTTGTTAAATACAGTCTAAATTAATCATTACTGATTTTTCCTCCCTACCCGCCTTCAGCTTCCATTCGTCTTCCTGATTCCATGAAGAAGAAGCAGCATATTTTAAGGGAAGTAATTCTCCCCTCAGACACCCATCAGAGAGGTGTCTGAAAACTGCCTCCGCCTCCAGGGATTACTGAATGCACTGTACGGGTCTCTAACAGAAAAGTGTGGAGCAGGGTTGGGTTTAGATATTCTGTGGTCAAGTCAAGCACATTAACCCAATGTTTTCTTTTCTCATCTCTTTCTGACCATTCTTTGTAAGAGTTCAGAAATGAAGGTTTATTGAATGGACTGACCAGTGGTGGAAAGGATGTTTCAGAGATCTTTTAAGCAGGCTACAAGAATCTGCCAATTCAGTCCTACCACAAATCCACCGTTGATCCTAGATGTAGGCTTACAGCTGGCAAAGGAAAGGAAATATAGAGTTCAAAGTAAGGTGAAGGGGCTCATGGCCAAAAATTCCCATATGCAGAGACTACTTATGGCCTTCCCCAGCCCATATGGAAGTTCACTGCTTTTACCATTTAGAGTTCCCAAGAGAGCCTGTCTGGAAGGAGAAATAAATCCCTCTTCCCGCTAACACCAGACCCTGCCTGCTGCATGTGGGATATTACTCAGCGGGCGCAGCTGCACTTGCAGTTTTGTATAAACATCTGAGGCCTTTCCTAAAGCGTGAGTCTCACTCTTTCTTTTGGAGAGCTTTCCTTCTAATTTCAAGCTCCTTGCATGTATATGATCTGCAGAAACCGAGCCAAATGTAAATTGTGTTAAAGAGTGAAAAGAGATGGTATTTGGGCCAGGACCCAGGATATCAACCACTTGAATCCTTCCTTCAGTCCACACTGCCCCAAATGCAATGAGCCTGGGAGATCTGTGCACAGAGGGCAAGGCCAGGCTAAGGCATATTCTTCATCATTATGTGGCTTTTGTCCTGAATCCCAACATAGTATCACCTTCTCTGGCAGTTACCAAATGGAACTGGCCCCAGACTGGTCTCACCTGCCAAATGTGTGGGAGCAGATCTCGCCCCTACTGGCTCGGGGTTTAACTCTGCACCAAAAACTCTCCACCCATTAGGACTGAGGCCAAATAACATTTCCTGCCTTTGACAATGACCCATTCTCGATGGAAGAAGGATGAGTCAGGAGGCAGGAGCTGGTCCCGTTTGATTGGTGGATGTGGAAGAAATAGGACAGAAGTCTTAGCTTCCTGTAAGAGACCAGGGCTAAGACATTGTGTTCATGTTATTTCGATTCCCTTGTTGAGGCATACATGCTACGCACACTTCAGCAGAAGAAAAACTCTTCTTGCCTGCATGACATCCATTCTCTCTATTATCGGTTACACCTCTTTACTCCTTAATTTTCTTTACTCCTTCTAATTTTATGTTAGCCCTCCTCCTTTGCATCCAGATGGATGAATACGTTCCAGGCCTGGACAATCAGCCACAACAATTCAGAGATGGCAGTGAGACTCACTGAAGCCAATGAACCTCAACTTTGGAACTTTCATTAAGAGCGCTTAAGAAAGAAGTCATACTTTCAACTAGACTTTCTGGAACTGTTGGCAGCCGTTTCATCAGTGTTAAAATCTGCCCAAGAATGGAGCCAATGCAGAAGGAAAAGGCATTATCTCTAGATTTCTCGATTTAATGAGGAAACTTTTTCTTTTCTTCCTTCTTCTGTCTTTCCTTCCTTTCTTCCTTCCTTTCCTCTCACTTTTTCTTGGCTAAAGCTTATTTAGGTTACATTTTTGTCACTCTTGTCTAATAGAAGTTTGCTACACATCATGTTTACCAGGCGAGCTGCCTATTTCACTTATATGTTAATTGCATGTGTCTGGAAAATGCTGTGCATATATTATTCCTATATGCTATTTTTGTGAATCCATAGGTTATGTGAGGCACACAACCCAGATTCCAGTCTCAGTAATCAAAATTGTTGTGAAGAGCTCCCCTAAACAGGGAACTGTGGCTCTAGAGCAGCATTAGTTTATTTCAAGAGCTTGACCCTAGATCCGTTTGTCATTTCTGCCACTCCTCTAAAAATGATAATACTTTTGTTAGCTACTCTCTACTCTTTGAGATCTTCTCTTCTGTTAGACAGCAGGACTATCTATATGTCAGTTTCATTCATTAACTGACTTTATTCGGTATGGCCCTAGAGGATGGAGTTGCTGCCATTAGTGGTACAGCCTTTAGAAAATGTTCCAGATGATTTTTGCACTCCTCATTGTGATGTTAAATTCCATTCTCTCATTGATTACAGTTGATATTATCCACTCTGTAGAAAGCTTGGAACCCATGGACAAATTGTTGTATCTATATCGCTTTTCTCAGGTCACCGAGCTTAAGAGTTGGCAGGGCACCTAACCATATGCTATATATCAATGGTGAAAGAGGAGTCTTAAATGTGCTGAAGGTTTTCAGTGAGTTGGAACCAAGAGCTTCAACTTGTAGATGCATTGAGTCTCATTATTTATGAGTCTTAGCTTGGCAAACTGAAGGGTTTCTAGAGGCACTGCTTCCTGAACAAAATGCTCTCTGCAAGCTAATCATGAAGCTTCTGTAACAGTTTAAATTGCTGCCTTAGTCACAAGGACAATGTAATGTCAGGAGTGAAGTCTTTGTCTTAAGCTCTGAAGAATTGCTTTTACCTCCAGAATATTCTACTTGCCAGGGGGTTTGCTGTACTCTGTTCTCTTTGTGTGAGGGATGTTCTCTGCCTTGATCGTGGCACTAAATGCTTCTACAGTTACTCTGATTAGGGGTCAGAACCTTCTTTTCATTTTATAGAAAAGCTTCCCGTACAGACTACCCTAAGTTGCAGGAGGAAACCAGCCCAGGCTATATTATTTGCTCTATGGTGAACAATATGGAAAGGCACTGGGCTTTGGGCTTAGGCCAATGGCCTCACACTCCAAAACCCTGAAAGAATGACCAAAGTTCTCTCTTAACTCTCTACGAAGCCTGGATTTATAATAGGCTCAATTATCAGTTTCTAATCTTTCTATTCCCCAGATACTTCTTGGAGGATTTTAGACTTCATCAGCTTAAAAAAATCACACAGAGCACCATATGGTTTTTCCATCATCCCACATATTTATTCATACTTTATATGTAAGGTGTCAACACAGCCTGAAGTAGGCTCTCATCACTGAATAAAGGTGCCCCCAAACTTGCTATTTTGTAGACATTTGCATTCCTTATGTAAACCAATCCTCTAACAATTTAGATTCTATTCTAATGTATTATGTCCTATTACCACCCATATGGAGGGACAAAAAAGCTGGCATCACACATTATTTTAGAACCAGTAAGATATGCTCATCCAATATTATCTTCTGGGAAACAACAAAAATGTTTAAAAAGATCGGGACAAGTATCCTCATGCCTGTGAAAGTTAATAGTATGAATTTTTTCATGTATTTCTATAGGTATTTTGTTGTATAAACTATGTAGGATTTGCATATTTCTCTTTTTCAGCAAAATCTGATCTTCTGGATCCATTCTCTTATCTCAGAGTTATTATTAAGATTACATAGCACTCCCTCTTGTGAGAGCACCGGAATCACAAGTAACTGCTGAACAATCATTGACAGGAAGACACTGGAACTCACCAAAAAGGATACCCCACATCCAAAGACAAAGGAGAAGCCACAATGACATGGTAGGAGGGGCGCAATCACAATAAAATCAAATCCCATAACTGCTGGGTAGGTGACTCACAAACTGGAGAACACTTATACCACAGAAGTCCACACACTGGAGCGATGGTTCTAAGCCCCACATCAGGCTTCCGAACCTGGGGTCCGACAACGGGAGGAGGAATTCCTAGAGAATCAGACTTTGAAGGCTAGCGGGATTTGATTGCAGGACTTCGACAGGACTGGAGGAAACAGAGACTCCACTCTTGGAGAGCACACACAAAGTAGTGTGCGCATCGGGACCCAGGGGAAGGAGCAGTGACCCCATAGGAGACTGAACCAGACCTACCTGCTAGTGTTGGAGGGTCTCCTGCAGAGGCAGGGGGTGGCTGTGGCTCACTGTGGGGACAAGGACACTGGCAGCAGAAGTTCTGGGAAGTACTCCTTGGCGTGAGCCCTCCCAGAGTCCGCCATTAGCCCCACCAAAGAGCTGAGTAGGCTCCAGTGTTGGGTCGCCTCAGGTCAAACAACCAACAGGGAGGGAACTCAGCCCCACCCATCAGCAGAAAGCAGATTAAAGTTTTACTGAGCTCTGCCCAACAGAGCAATACCCAGCTCTACCCACCACCAGTCCCTCCCATTGGGAAGCTTGCACAAGCCTCTTAGATAGCCTCATCCACCAGAGGGCAGAGGGCAGACAGCAGAAGCAAGAAGAACTACAATTCTGCAGCCTGTGGAACGAAAACCACATTCACAGAAAGATAGACAAAATGAAAAGGCAGAGGACTATGTACCAGATGAAGGGACAAGATAAGACCCCAGAAAAACAACTAAATGACATAGAGATAGGCAACCTTCCAGAAAAAGAATTCAGAATAATGATAGTGAAGATGATCTGGGACCTTGGAAAAAGAATGAAGGCAAAGATCGAGAAGATACAAGAAATGTTTAACAAAGGCCTAGAAGAATTAAAGAACAAACAAACAGATTTGAACAATGGAATAACTGAAATGAAAACTACACTAGAAGGAATAAATAGCAGAATAACTGAGGCAGAAGAATGGATAAGTGACCTGGAAGATAGAATGTGGAATTCACTGCCGTGGAACAGAATAAAGAAAAAAGAATGAAAAAAAATGAAGACAGCCTAAGAGACGTCTGAGACAACATTAAACACAACAACATTTGCATTATAGGGGTCCCAGAAGGAGAAGAGAGAAAGAAAGGACACGAGAAAATATTTGAAGAGATTATAGTCAAAAACTTTCTTAACATGGGAAAGGAAATAGCCACCCAAGTCCAGGACGCACAGAGAGTCTCAGGCAGGATAAACCTAAGGAGAAACATGGTGAGACACATAGTAATCAAGTTGACAAAAATTAAAGACAAAGAAAAATTATTGAAAGCAACAAGGGAAAAACGACAAATAACATACAAGGGAACTACCATAAGGTTAACAGCTGATTCCTTAGCAGAAACTCTACAAGCCAGAAGGGAGTGGCACGATATATTTAAATTGATGAAAGGGAAGAACCTACAACGAAGATTACTCTACCCGGCAAGGATCTCATTCAGATTCGACTGAGAAATCAAAAGTTTTACAGACAAGCAAAAGCTAAGAGAATTCAGCACCAACAAACCAACTCTACAACAAATGCTAAAGGAACTTCTCTAAGTGGGAAACACAAGAGAAGAAAAGGACCTACAAAACCAAACCCATGACAATTAAGAAAATGGTAATAGGAGCATACATATTGATAATTACCTTAAATGTGAATGGATTAAATGCTCCAACCAAAAGATACAGGCTTGCTGAATGGATACAAAAACAATACCCATCTATATGCTGTCTACAAGAGACCCACTTCAGACCTAGGGACACATACAGACTGAAAGTGAGGGGATAGAATAAGACATTCCATGCAAATGGAAATCAAAAGAAAGCTGGAGTAGCAATACTCATATCAGATAAAATAGACTTTAAAATAAAGTATGTTAACAAGAGACAAGGAAGGACACTACATAATGATCAAGGGATCAATCCAAGAAGAAGATATAACAAGTATAAATGTATATACATCCAACATAGGAGCACCTCAATACATAAGCCAACTGCTAACAGCTATAAAAGAGGAAATCGACAGTAATACAATAATAGTGGGGGCCTTTAACACCTCACTTACACCAATGGATAGATCATCCAGACAGAAAATTAATAAGGAAACACAAGTTTTAAATGACACAATAGACCAGATAGATTTAATTGATATTTATACGACATTCCATCCAAAAACAGCAGATTACACTTTCTTCTCAAGTGCACACGGAACATTCTCCAGGATACATCACATCTTGGGTCACAAATCAAGCCTCGGTAAATTTAAGAAAATTGAAATCATATCAAGCATCTTTTCTGACCACAACGCTATGAATTAGAAATAAATTACAGGGAAAAAAAAAGTAAAAAACACAAACACATGGAGGCTAAACAATACGTTACTAAATAACGAAGAGATCACTGAAGAAATCAAAGAGGAAATCAAAAAATACCTAGAGACAAATGACAATGAAAACAGGATGATCCAAAACCTATAGATGCAGCAAAAGCAGTTCTAAGAGGGAAGTTTATAGCAATGCAATCCTACCTCAAGAAACAAGAAAAATCTCAAATAAACAATCTAACCTTACACCTAAAGGAACTCGAGAAAGAAGAACAAACGAAACCCAAAGTTAGTAGAAGGAAAGAAATCATAGAGATCAGAGCAGAAATAAATGAAATAGAAACAAAGAAAACAATAGCAAAGATCAATAAAACTTTTCAAAGCTGGTTCTTTGAGAAGATAAACAAAATTGATAAACCTTTAGCCAGACTCATCAAGAAAAAGAGGAAGAGGACTCAAATCAATAAAATTAGAAATGAAAAAGGAGAAGTTACAACAGACACTGCAGAAATACAAAGCATCCTAAGAGACTACTACAAGCAACTCTATGCCAATAAAATGTACAACCTGGAATAATGTACAAATTCTTAGGAAGGTGTAACCTTCCAAGACTGAACCAGGAAGAAATAGAAAATATGAACAGACCAATCACAAGTAATGAAATTGAAACTGTGATTAAAAATCTTCCAACAAACAAAAGTCCAGGACCAGATGGCTTCACAGGTGAATTCTATCAAACATTTAGAGAAGAGCTAACACCCATCCTTCTCAAACTCTTCCAAAAAACTGCAGAGTAAGGAACACTTCCAAAATCGTTCTATGAGGCCACCATCACCCTGATACCAAAACCAGACAGAGATACTACAAAAAAAGAAAATTACCGACCAGTATCACTGATGAATATAGAGGCAAAAATCCTCAACAAAATACTAGCAAACAGAATACAACAACACTTTAAAAGGATCATACACCATGATCAAGTGGCATTTATCCGAGGGATACAAGGATTCTTCACCATACGCAAATCAATCAATATGATACACCATATTAACAAACTGAAGAATAAAAACCATATGATCATCTCAATAGATGCAGAAAAAGCTTTTGACAAAATTCAACCCATTTATGATAAAAACTCTCCAGAAAGTGGGCATAGAGGGAATCTACCTCAACATAGTAAAGGCCATATATGACAAACCCACAGCAAACATCATTCTCAATGGTGAAAAACTGAAAGCATTTCCTCTAAGATCAGGAACAAGACAAGGATGTCCACTCTCACCACTATTATTCAACATAGGTTTGGAAGTCCTAGCCACAGCAATCAGAGAAGAAAAAGAAATAAGAGGAATACAAAGTGGAAAAGAAGAAGTATAACTGTCACTGTTTGCCGATGACATGATACTATATATAGAGAATCCTAAAGATGCCACCAGAAAACTACTAGAGCTAATCAATGAATTTGGTAAAGTTGCAGGATACAAAATTAATGCATAGAAATCTCTTGCATTTCTATACACTAACAATGAAAGATCAGAAAGATAAATTAAGGAAACAATCTCATTCACCATTGCAACAAAAAGAATAAAATACCTAGGAATAAACCAACCTAAGAATTGGGAGATTGGGATTAACATATATACACTAATGTGTATAAAACGGATAACGAATAAGAACCTGCTGTATCAAAAAAAAAAAAAAAAAACAACCCTACCTAAGGAGGTAAAAGACCTGTACTCAGAAAACTATAAGACACAGATGAAAGAAATCAAAGATGACAGAAACAGATGGAGAGATATACCATGTTCCTGGACTGGAAGAATCAATATTGTGAAAATGACTATACTACTCAAAGCAATCTACAGATTCAGTGCAATCCCTATCAAACTACCAGTGGCATTTGTACAGAACTAGAACAGAAAATCTTAAAATTTGTATGGAGACACAAAAGACCCTGAATAGCCAACGCAGTCTTGAGGTAAAAAACCAGAGCTGGAGGAATCAGGCTGCCTGACTTCAGACTACACTACAAAGCTACAGTAATCAAGACAATATCGTACAGGCACAAAAACAGAAATATAGATCAATAGAACAGGATAGAAAGCCCAGAGATAAAACCATGCACCTATGGTCAACTAATCTATGACAAAGGAGGCAAGGATATACAATGGAGAAAAGACAGCCTCTTCAATAAGTTCAGCTGGGAAAACTGGACAGCTACATGTAAAAGAATGAAATTAGAACACTCCTTAACACCATACACAAAAATAAACTCAAAATGGATTAAAGACCTTAATGTAAGACTGGACACTATAAAACTGTTAGAGGATAACATAGGACAAACACTCTTTGACATAAATCACACCAAGATCATTTTTGACCCACCTCCTAGAATAATGGAAATAGAAACAAAAAGAAACAAATGGGACCTAATGAAACTTAAAAGCTTTTGCACAGCAAAGGAAACTACAAACAAGATGAAAAGCCAACCCTCAGAATGGGAGAAAATATTTGCAAATGAATCAACGGACAAAGGATTAATCTCCAAAATATATTAACAGCTCATGCAGCTCAATAATAAAAAAAAAACCCACTCAAAAAGTGGGCCGAAGACCTAAATAGACATCTCTCCAAAGAAGACATACAGATAGCCAAGAAGCACATGAAAAGCTGCTCAACATCACTAATTATTAGAGAAATGCAAATCAAAACTACAATGAGGTATCACCTCACACCAGTTAGAATGGGTATCATCAGAAAATCTACATACAACAAATGCTGGAGACGTTATGCAGAAAAGGGACCCCTCTTGCACTGTTGGTGGGAATGTAAATTGATACAGCCACTATGGAGAACAGTATGGAAGTTCCTTGAAAAACTAAAAATAGAGCTACCATATGACCCAGCAATCCCACTACTGGGCATATACCTAGAGAAAACCATAATTCAAAGAGGCACATGAACCCCAATGTTCATTGCAGCACTATTTACAATAGGCAGGTCATGGAAGCAACCTAAATGCCCATCAACAGATGAATGGATAAAGAAGATGTGGTATATATATACCATGGAATATTACTCAGCCATAAAAAGGAACAAAATTGGGTCATTTGTAGACACGTGGATGGATCTAGAGACTGCCATACAGAGTGAAGTAAGTCAGAAAGAGAAAATCAAATATCGTGTATTAATGAATATATACGTAATCTAGAAAAATGGTACAGATGGACTGGTTTGCAAGGCAGAAATAGAGGCACAGATGTAGAGAACAAACTTATGGACACCAAGGGGGGAAGTCGTGGGAGGGTGGTGGTGGTGGGATGAAGTGGGAGATTGGGATTGACATGTATACACTAATATGTATAAAACAGATAACTAATAAGAACCTGCTATATAAAAAATAAATAAATAAAATAAAATTAAAAAATCCCCCCCCCCCAAATAAAGGAAGGATTATATTTATTAAAAAAAAAAAAGATTACATAGCATCCTTCAGTTTTTTAATGTGACTCTGGAAAACTCTTTGTCCCCAAGATGCCACATGTCTGAGCCTATGACTATTTGCCCAATAGCTTACTATGACTAATGACTAGATCATACACTTAAGGAGATGGGCAAATCTTTCAGGCTGACTTTCTCCAATTGTTACTACCTAAAGCATCTGCTCTGATATTACTTCCTGATCGTTATTGTCAATTTACTAGAATCCAGCTGCTTCCAACACTTGTGCCCACCCATTGCTTACCCAGATTCTGAAACTCGACTCAAAATTCCCCCCGGGGAGCTCCTGGGGGCCTCTGTTAAACAGGGGACTGAGATCATCCCTGTGTATGAGATACTGCTAGAAAAACCAAAGACAGAGTTGCATATCTCCAGGAATGAAGGACTTCCATGTCTGAGGGGATCAAGCAGCTCTTGAAAGATGTGCTCACTGCTAACCCACAGAACTGAACTGATGCCTTTGAACTTGAAACCAAAATGCACCAAGTCACATGCATTGTTTAAAATTCAGGGCACAGCATCTTGGGTGTTTTAAAGCTAGGTGAGTGTACTATTTCTGATCTGCATGCACACTTACTGGACTGGACTCTTCATCCTGGGCCCTGGGGTGGACCCTGTGGAGTTGAGGTAAATACAAGATTGAAGAGAACTTTGTTATCAAAGATCCCTCCAAGTCTTGATCCCAAAATGTGGGATCATTTGAGTATAAATTGGAAAATCTAGTGAAGTCTGAGTGGCAGTTGCATTTGAGCTGAGTCTCCTATGTGTTTCAGAAACACTTTTTCTCATCGTAATTAATCAATGCTCACCATAGAAAATGCGGGGAAAAAAGGGACCTAAATCTCATTAGGATATGTCTCTTTTTTCTCACAAGCCTATTTCTTGCTTTCTATAGCTCAGCCAGCACCAAAGGGGCAATGCTATAGTGAGAAAAATTAATGTCATTGAAAACAATATGCTCAGGTTAGCATATATCTGAATTCATTTTATGACTTTGGTCTTCATGTTCGAATGAAAAGATACATATTCTGCTCAACAGTGTCAAGTAAGGACATTGAATTTATGTCAAAGATATAAGATAGAAGTATTTTCTGGAATAAGAGCTACCATTTATTTAGTACCTATTATGTGCCGAGAGATTGACAGAAATTAGCTAAAGCAGTTCCTAATTTGAACCTTGTGAGAAATGCTACCATTTTGTTGATGGAGATTCAGAGAGGTTGAAATATCTTTGCTGCTACAATACTACACTGCACTATTTATCATATTCTATTGGCTCACCAGATATGCAGACTTAGAAATAAAGCATTACTCACAGAGACAACTGGTCTCAGACTTTGGTTTCCCTTTAAATTTGCTTTTATTCCTTCATTCTCATTCATCTATCCTCCCTTTCAAAAATATGCACTGAGTGCCTCTTACATGGCACGTTTTACTGGGACAAATATACAAAAATGATCTTTAAACTTTGAAGATCATAATTCCCTGGGAAACATGCTACAAATGCAAACACACAGGCTCCAGACCTACTATATTAGACTTTTGGGAGGGGGAGAGGAGCTGAAGCCAGCGTACATTTATGTACTGTTAGCAAACTCTTAGTTGATTACAGATTACTCTTACAGGAATAACATAATCTCTTAAGTATCAGATAAAGAAAGATTTTATTAACAAACAATTTGAAATCTCATAAGCCACTTAATTTTACCACAAGTCATAGGATGCTACAATATTTCATTTCTTATAATATACAAATTTATGCCAATTTCTCTTCTTGGTGAACTCCTTAGCTGGTAGCCTTGGTGTGTCAATTAAGCCCTCTAAAAATCTCAATGCTGGAAGAGAGAAAGGCCATGTTACCCATAATTTAATAAGAATCAGATTTGCATCCAACTAAAGAACACTATAATTCCTGTGTCTTCAAAAGTTCTTAGGGAAGAAGAAACATTCTAGGGAAAATATTTTGATCCAAAGTTTTATAATCAGCTAATAAACTAGCTTTCAAGTGTAAAAGCATATATTAGACATATTCAGATATGTAAGGTAAGACATGCTTCCTAGTATTCTTTCTAAAAAAATTACTTCTGTGGTACTGCATAAATATCAAAAAGAAATCCTAAAGTGAGAAAACATTACCAAAGCACGTGGCCATGCAAGGAACTCCTAAGGAACTACCTGAGGAATATAAGAAAATTATACAGTTTGTGGTCCTATCTCAGGTTCTTATGCCAGAGGACCCAGATTTTCTCTCATTTCAGGTGCACAGGCTTACATTCAGAAACTGGGTCTGAAGTTATGAATTTCCACTACAGTGACTCAAGTCACTTTTCCACTCACCAGACCTAGAGTTTTGTTTTGTTTTGTTTGATCATATTCCTCAGGATACACTTTATATGTTTTCTCATATATTTTATTCTTAGGGACACAGTGATTAACACTAGTCACAACCATGGATCCTTCTAGATCAGAAACTGTTTCTTCTTTCTATTATAGTAATTGTTCCCATTGTTCCCATCTTCTCTCTGAAGGTTAGATGTTACTACCTGTTCTTTGCCTCTGTGGTGTTCTCTGGTTTCTACTGCAATCAGTGAATTCAGTACTGTGGCAGCATCTCCCAACTGCCATCCCCAGCCTGCACAGGACAGCCGCCACTGAGCTCCCTGTACCCATGTGTTTCCTAGTGTCTTCAGGAGGGAAGTTTCTGAATCCCCTCCGTGGATATGGTTGATGGTTGCTGAATATGTTGCACATGATTGATCCACCTCAAGATTCCCATCTCCCTGAGCGTCTGAATTTCCTCCTCTAAAGCATGCCAGGGAAGTTCCAGCATCTCAGGCACACTGAATAGAGGTCGTTATTGAGACAGGGCTTCAGTGAACCAACCGAACTGTCACTGATTGCTACTCAAAATTTATACATTAAAACTAGAATCACAGGAATTCCCTGGTGGTCCAGTGGTTAGGACTCCGTGCTCTCACTGTCAAGGGCCCGGGTTGGATCCCTTGTTTGTTGGAGAACTAATAAGATTCCACATGCTGTGCGGCCAAAAAGAAAAAAAAGACCAAAAAACTAGAGTCACAACGAGAGCACCAATGGCTTAATTCAAACATGTCTAACCTTACGTCCCATCATATTTGACCACCATCGTCAGAAATCATTTATGCCTGTATTCCCCAGATTTTTATTGAAATATATTAGCAAAGTTTTGTGAGCTCTTTAGCATATTCACTCTCTTTTTCCTAAGTGGTATATGTGCCAAATCCTTTCTCCCTCTGGGACATTCTGAGATCTGATTTTTTTATGAACCTGAAAACACTGAGAAGTGGTAGAAAAAGTAAGGAAGGATAAGAGGTCTTCCCCGGGGAACAAACAACTGAAGAAAGGTTTTAATGAAAGGGAGGCAGTTTACTTAGACAT
The DNA here is from genome assembly GCF_965194805.1 of Balaenoptera borealis. Taxonomy (NCBI): domain Eukaryota; kingdom Metazoa; phylum Chordata; class Mammalia; order Artiodactyla; family Balaenopteridae; genus Balaenoptera; species Balaenoptera borealis. Next base: position 53,570,655 of record NC_138877.1, read on the forward strand.
GTGAAGAGGCGGCTGCTTCTAGCAAGGGTGGCTTGGAGGGGTTGGGAGAAATGTTTCTCAGGCTTGTCTATGTCTGCCCAAATATTCCCATTCCAAGTCTAAGGACCACATTCATTTCTGACCAGTGCCTATCCTTGTTATGGAAGACTTGGAGAGTCAGGCATTTAAGTAGCTTGTAATTTTGCAAATCACATAATTAAATTTGGGGTTTTATCCTTAGCCATGGTGGCAGGCAGAACAATGACCCCTGAGATGTTCATGACCTCATGGTCAGAACTTGTGAATTTGTTACCTTACATGCCAAATGGACTTTAGAGATGTGACTAAGTTAATAATCTTGAGATGTAGAGATTATTCAGGATTATCCAGACAGACCCACTGTAATCACAAGAGTCCTTATAAGTGAAAGAGGGAAGCATGAAAGTCAAGGTCAGAGTCCGAAAGAGAGATCTGAGATGCTTCTGGCTGGTTATCAAGAAGAATGTGGCCATGTACCAGAAATATAAGTGGTCTCTGGAAGCTAGAAAGCCAGGAAATGTATTTTCCCTAGGGTTTCCAGAAAGAACACAACCCTGATGACACAAATTGACTCTTTTTAAATTGAAGTACAGTTGATATATGACATTATTTTCATTTCAGGTGTATAGCATAGTGATTCAGTATTTTTATAGATTATAAAAAGCTTTACAGACTATTAAAAGTTATTACAAAATAATGGCTATAATTCCCTTTGCTGTAAAATGTATCTTTGTTGCTCTTCTATTTTATGTATAGTAGTTTGTATCTCTTAATCCCATACCCCTATCTTGCCCCTCCCCCTTCCCTCCCCAACTGGTAACCACAGTCTGTTTCTGTCTTGCTCTATATATTCGTTTGTTTTATTTTTTAGATTCCACATACAAGTGATATCATACGGTATTTGTCTTTTTCTGTCTGACTTATTTCACTGAGCATAATATTCTCTAGGTCCACCCATCTTGCTACAAATGGCAGAATTTCATTCTTTTTTATGGTTGAGTAATATTCCATTGTGTGTGTATGTATATGTATGTATGTATGTATATATATATATATATATATATATATATATATATATATATATATAGCATTTGCCTGTTGATGAGGACACTTGGGTTCCTTCCACATCTTGGCTAACATAAGTAGTGCTGCTACGAACACTGGGATGCATGTATCTTTTCGAAACAGTATTTTCATTTTTTTCCGGATTCATATCCAGGAGTGGGATTGCTCAATAAAGAGTAGAGAAAGAATCAGAGGCATATGTAGAATAACTAGTATAAAATATAAACATATTATTTAGAATCCTGATAATAATTAATACAAGAATTGAAAACAAACATGGATAAATATGGGGCCACCAAGAGATGTGACTCAAAAGATTACAGGGGCTTGAGAGGAACTGGAACAGGGGAACTTTATGCTTTATTTAACTAATAAGAACCTACTGAATAGCACAGGGAACTCTACTCAATACTCTGTAATGACCTATATGGGAATAGAATCTAAAAAAGAGTGGATATATGTATATGTATAACTGATTCACTTTGCTGTACAGCAGGAACTAACACAACATTGTAAAGCAACTATACTCCAATTAAAAAAGAAAAAAGAAAAATGGGGTTATTCTAAGTGTGCTACTTGAAAGTGATATGCATTTTAATTTTAATTTAATAAAAAAGAAACTGAATTAAAATTAATAAAAATTAATTAAAAAAATAATATCCAGTATTTATTGAAAACTTTAAAAAATTGTTCATAAGTGATACAAATTAAGAAAATACAAAATATAAAGGCAGACTCCAGTACTGTAAAAAAATCTGAAAAACACCAAAAAGCATAGAGAAGGTAAATTAAAATCATATGCAATTCCATTATCTAAAGAAAATCATTATTGACATTTTGATGTATTCTTTCATTATCTCTCACTTCTCTCTTCACTTATGTGTATACATGTATGTATATGTATGATATATTTATATATATCATACATATATAAGGGTAAATGCTGCTTTATGAATTTTTAAACTTAATATATTTATTTAGACTTAAAATATTATTAGAAAATAAATTTTAATGGCTACGTATTGTTCTATATTTGCATACACACATATACATCATATATATGTATACAATATATATTCTCTGTATCATATATATGTATATAGACATACAGATTACTTTAAAAATTTCAATATTATAAATAATACTGCAATAAATTCTCCTGTACATAAATACCTGTGTATATTTCATTGTTTCCTTTAGGTAAATCCTCACATTTATTTTTCATCTCCAAGTCTCCAATTCCTTGTGATCATTAATCACTGGCTTAAAATAACAGGTGTTTTCCCTTTCTACTGTTTCCCCTGCTCCCACTTCCCAAAGCTGCCTTTTCTATCTGCCCCCACCCCCATGTCCTCCAAGGACCTCAGGGTCAGTGCCTTCTCTGGGCATCTCACCTCGCTGTTCCTCCTGGCCTTTTTCACAGCACTGACCAGGATCCCGCCATCTGGTCTGGTCTGGTCTCACGGCCGGTACCAGCCTGACTTGCCCTGACTGTCCTGTCTCAAATCTTTTCTCAGGAAAATCAATCTCTTTAGAGCTTTTTATACAGCCTCTGTCTTTCAAAGGGGTAAGAAAAAATTTCTGGGCATAGTGCCAGTAAGAGGTCTCACACAGACAAACCAGACGTCCCACCCTCACCTCTTCCCAACCCTCATTTTTCCCTTCCAAATACTTCCTGTTTTTTCTGTAGCTATGAGACGAGAGACAAAACTGTCCCGTTTAATATGTAAGAGCTCCTTCACAATCACATGGCTATTTCCCCTGTAAATACTTTTTTTCACCCCCTTAAATCATTTAATTCTTTCTTGCCATCAGCGTTGAAGTTAAAAATCATACTGGGAAATAAAACTACTTAGTAGCCAACCCCTAAAAGTTATTCACGGTGGAGCTGATCTTTCAGATGATAAAAAAAAATCGAAGATAGTGGCAATTCTGTTACATTCTAGACCTTGGGTTTCAACCTCATTCACAGTAGTTTTTCAGCAATTTGTATTACTAGTTTTCATATAATCAAGCATGAGAAGAGACATATTGGAATTTCTAGAGTCTGGATAATTATAATCACCTCCTTGCGTGTTCTATGAATTCTATGGGAGCAGAAAGCTCACTTATATTGATGGATCATCCTCTCTTAAGACCCAGGAAGGCACTGTGTGCACAAAGGTCACCACTGGGGGAGGGAGGGTCTGCCCTCAGCACCTGGGGGCCTTGCCCGGCAGATGGTGCAGTGACCTCTGGAGGAACACAGGGCCAAAGAGCCATTATGGTCTGCAAGGGACAGCTGGGCCGGAACTCTTGAGGACTTTTATTTGCAAATTCCTTAAGACGCACATCCTGCAATAAAATTTACCAATGCCACTGAGGATGTAACCTATTGTATATTTATTTCAAATTTATCACAGGGAGATCAGCTCGGTGCTTTGTGACCACCTAGAGGGGTGAGATAGGGAGGGTGGGAGGGAGACGCAAGAGGGAGGAGATATGGGGATATATGTATATGTATAGCTGATTCACTTTGTTATACAGCAGGAACTAACACACCACTGTAAAGCAATTATACTCCAATAAAGATGTTAAAAAAATAAAAATAAAGAAAAAAAAATTTATATAAACACTTCTGACTTCATGCTTTTCTGACTCATTGCAACAGCTTTTTTTTTATGTGTGTAGGAATTTGTGTATTTGTTTTTGAATCCTAACAAATGTTAATTTGTTTACCTTTTATATTTCCACTTTCAAAAATGAAATGGAAATTGGCTGTATGAAGGGTACATATCGTTATGGGTTTAGATTAACATATCAATATGAGTGTGTACAATAGCAAATGATTAATAAACTGACCAACTCCAGCCACTCTTGAAGCATTCACTAGCTATGTGCTCTGGCTGCTTATTCTTTCATTTTCTGCATTTGCAAAGTTGGAATAATAATAGTCACTTGCCTCATAGGATTGCAGTAATTACTCAAAGAGATAATGCTGTAGAATTCTTAGTTCAGTGGCTGGCACATAGTCATCTGAGAGAAATATTACTATTACTAGTTTTTCATTATTATACTTTCATAATTATATTGTTATTAGACTTGTGCATGTCAATGTGTTGACCAGCATCTCTACCCACACAAGGTTGTATAAACTTTTTTCAGTTATGTGTCTACCTTATTACTTTCCTGATTACCAAGAGTAATAATAATAATATATATTGTTTTTCACTTTATAGAGCATTTTTATATTTTATCTCATCCTCACTACAACAAAGTAAGCCAGATACTATAAGTTCTACATCCCTTTAATAAATAAGTTTAAGTGGTTTACAAAAGTCCTTTCACTTATTTATTCATATATTTTAAGCTTCCATTACTAATATCTTCTGTACTATTTTATGACCTTGTCCAACATTACAAGCAAGGAAGTGGCAACACTAATATTTGAACACTGTTCTTCTGATTCCAAATCTCATACACTCCGTTGCCTGTTGAATGACACTTGGTCATCCCCAAACTTGCCAATCATCTGTATCATGACCATGTGAAGTAATCACAACTCATTTACTAACTTAAGGGTAGATCGCTCATAAACTCTTCCAAACTGGTAAGAACCTAACACTTTTAAAAGATCTCATCAGCTCGGTGCTTTGTGACCACCTAGAGGGGTGGGATAGGGAGGGTGGGAGGGAGGGAGACGCAACAGGGAGGAGATATGGGAACATATGTATATGTATAGCTGATTCACTTTGTTGTAGGGCAGAAGCTAGCACACCATTGTGAAGCAATTGTACTCCAATAAAGATGTTAAAAAAAAAAAAAAGATCTCACAACATGATTTCACAACTTCACTAAGTTCTATGTTTTTATAAAATGACCTAAAATTCTCTCCATGACAAAAAAAAATTGTAATTAGATTAAACTAAGTCCCTCATGCTTTAGTTTGAGTGAATACGTTGCATGCCAGATACAGAGAAAAATAAAGCAGGTAGGATAGAAAAGTCTGGGCTGTGGCTGTGTTGTTATTTTAGACCTGAAGAAAATGAGGGCCAGGGCCATGCAAAAATCTGAGAAAAGAGCACTTCTGGTAGATGGAACAGCAAATGCAAAAGCTCCAAGAATGAAGGACAGCGAGAAAAGCAGTGTGTCAGGAGCAGTATGGGCAGGAGAAAGTTCTAGATCAGTTCAGAGAGCCAAGAGGAAGGAGCAGATTTTGTGGGGTCTTGGGACCATTGGGCGGATTTTGTCTTTCACTCTGAGATGTGAAGACATGGACGATTTGGGGCTGAGGTGTGGTATGATCCGCGTCAGCTTTACAAGGTGAGAGTAAGGGACCGAAAGGGAGCTGCTGCCTCGCCCAGAGGTGACTTTCCCTACACCTTCACACTTTTGTATAGATCTTATTTCCTAACAATTTTAAAAAACAATTAGAACAAAATTGTTGATGGACTACCAAAAGCTGGCTTTCTTGACCTTTTAGAATAGTTATGGAATCAACTCTTCTGTATCTTACAGACATCCTGGATCTGTAAAACAGCAATCACACTACTTACTAAGTTAATGATTCCCTGACATCTTAAATATTTTACCCCTTATTGCTGTTTGCTTGGTCTACTGAAATCATTATTAGTAACATATACATATAACTATGGGTGTACACTTAAAAGTAAATATTCATTACTTTTTAAGTTAGTAAATATTCATTTTGTACCATGAATATATGATGATCTCATAGTAGACAGTGAGGTAATTAGAGAAATTATCAAGTACTGCAAACATCCAATTATAAGCACTTTGAAAGTAAGAATCGTATCTACCTAATCTTATGTTTCTCTATCGACAGGAAAGCTCTTTGTATGAGAGGTCCTTTCAAAATAGTTATGAAAGTGTTTTCATTAATGTGCTGATAAAATCTGATAATGATCATAATTATGATTTAGTTTTGTATTGGGTGTCTTCCCAGTTCACCACGATTTGACTTTTCCCCAAAACTATCTCTGATACGGACAGGCACTGTATCCCACATCACACTGCCCCATTATGTTTGGGCAGAACAGACCTTGGCCTCTCTTTAAAAATAATTGGGCCAGGAGAAAGTCCCAAACAGCTAACAATAGTCTCTCCCTTGGTCTTAGAATTAAGACCAAGTCTGGACCTATTACATGGAAGATTATGATCCACTAACCCTCCAGATGACAGAAGCAAAGGAAGTTAATTTGCTTGGGGTGAAAACAGTTAAGCAGATGTCATATAGCAGGTATGCAGGGGTAATGAAGAGTTTGAAAACTATCATTTTCTGTTTCTAGAAACTTTGGAGGCATTGACTTATTCCAAGAGAATTTTCGTGTCCTTATATTGAATTATCACTTTCTACCTAAAATAGCCATGATTGTTTTCTGTCGCTTATCCTAGTTAAGATAACTTTCTATTCTTCTGATAACCCATTTCAACGTTATTAGGGCTAAAATACTGATTTAATGACAGATACAGCACACAGGATTAAACCAAACTTTACCAAAAGTCAAATAGGTTTGATTTGTTGCTCCTTTTATTTAAGAGGCAATTTCAAATGTATGAATGGGCAATTAATTACAAAACTCTACTGATGATTTACAAAGCCAGCTTGGTTATTGCTTAATACTTTGTCCTTATCTTTATAGAGATTGGTTTTTTTAAAATAAATAATCTGATCTTATGAAAAGCATTTCAAATACCATGCATTTCTATGTAATAGTCACCTTATTTAAATGTTAATAAAATCTGTTTGCATGTAGATTAAAAAAAATCAAAACATGAAAATATCAAAATGTCAATTTATAATACAGTGTTACAAGTGGATTAAAGTATAAAATGAAGTCATAATACACCAAGGCTTTTTTACTAGTTTATGAAATCTTCAGTTTAGTGAAGCTTAAATCAAGACCTAAAAATATTTGGAATTGTAACTAAGTTACAAACAAATAAATGGTCTACTCCCAGAGATCAGGAGTCTAATTGGAATTACTGACTCTCCACGGACAGTGATTCTGCACACATCCATCCTGTAGTTACAGGGCTGCAAACAGTTTCTGTGTAAGTTTTTGTCTAGACTTATAAAAACTTTCAATAAAGCCATGGAGTCATTCAATTGCTTCCTGTCTCACGGAAAAGGTTGTAGAACCCAAGTCATGCTGCCTGTTATAGGGTGATTTCTGAGTTTGTGGCCTTTCTTTTAGTGCTTCATGTGAATCAAAGAAAGAAAACCAGGAACTATTACTATTAATAATACAGTGGAAGAATTGTTTAGAAAACTTGCATTGAGCAAGATTTTTACCAACTATGAAAGTAAGCAAAGTAATTATTTTATCATAAGAAATATCCTTATGGAGCACAGAGAGAATTTGGTATTTATTTATTCATTTTGTGGTAGTACCTTCATAACTATAAGTAAAATTTCCATTGCAATAATATTGAAAACATTCCAATGAGTCTGTCAGTCAACTCAAAATATCTATCCTCTATAATATTATTATAACTTTTTCTGTGATATATTTTAAGTTAGTATATTTTCAAGTTAAGATAACCTTTATACCATTGAAAAACTTACAGACACAAGGAAATTATTTCTATATCTTGGAAGAGTTTTCACTTTATCTGTTGGACTTAATGTTTTTACTTTGTTAGAATAGTTACAATAGTTATAAAATATTCGAGTCTTAATAGTTACTAGGATGAGTTAATATGCCAATTTAAAATGCCCAGATGGATGGAAATCAGAGTTTAGAAAAGTTGGCTTTGCTGCTTCTTTGATCTCCAATCAAAACAATGTTGGGAGTGAGGATATAACAGAGGTTACAGAAGAACTCCTTAAACAGGCCTATGTATAAGGAATGAAAACATAAGAATCTGTTTCAAAAGGAGAAAAACTGTGAAAGTTTAAGAAGAATTTTCAGGTTAAGAACAAGGGCAGGTACAGAATCAGAAAATAAAATTTTTAAATTAGGAAAGAAAAATAGTACAGTATGCTATGTAAAACTGAAAACACTTAGCTCATAAAACAAACCTGTGTAGGGCTGACTAAACTAAGTAGAGCCAGGAATGCTGAAAGCACAGTTCAGATATATTAACTAATACAAAGTAGAAAAATGTTTATCAGATGTATGATATAGATTATCTAAAAACGTGACTCAAAACAGAACTGCCATCCTTCAAAGGTTGGTCTAAACACCATCTCCATCCAGAAGCTTTTCCTGAGCTCATCTGGATTTAACCTTTTTCTTCCTAGTGGTTTATCCTAACTTTGGTAGGACAATTATTACTTTTTATCAGGGCCCACCTCCTACACTGGACTGTCTCATTTTTTTAAGTACTCTCCATAGCACCCAGAACTGTGCCTCTTATCATGGAAGCATCTAAGTACTTACATAATTGAAAAAAAAATACACTGAAATTTATTTGGTACATACTATTACTATAAGTTAGATGGTAAAAATTCTCGCTAGAACGTTCCTTTTCATTTAGAAGCACAAATTTTAAAGGTATTTTGCAAAGATTTTTTTCAGCTTCTTTTTTTTTTATAGTGAGCAATAAAATGTTTCATCAATAAATTCTACTTTATCATTATGGCCTTAATATTTTAGCCAAATACATAATGAATGGTATCAATATAAAATACTTTCATACACTGACCACTGATAAATATAAGTCAAAATACGCCTGGATAAAATTATAAAAACAAAACACACTTATTATTGATGTCTAGATATACCTTGTGGACAAGGTATACCAGAATCACTCCCCAGGAGGTCTCATTAGGTGACATTTATCAGCTTAATGAAGTTATAAAGGTCCAGGGTATGGCTGTCAGCTCTGAAGGCTCCGACACAGGTGAAAGATACATTTTTCACCATACTATACCATGAACTAAGGACTCAAGAGTGATGTATTATATAGAATTCTAATAAATTAATTTTCAATAATAAGTTGCAGCCATGCCAACTTGCTTGGATGGGCCTTCCCAATCTCAATTTCTCTGACTGTCCCTTTAATAGAAAACATGTTTGTTATCTTTTTAGAATCCCAATATTCCAAGGAAAAAAAAAAAAGAATCCCAATATTCCATTGGCTAACATTAAACATACAAAGTCACAGCATATGCCCATGAGTGGTCATCCTGCCTTCTTATTATCTGAGGTTTATTGGCTTCTCATAAAATCTTCCATAACAATGAAGATTCTGAGATAAACAGAGTGTAGGAAAAGTCAAACTCATAGAAACAGACAGTAGAGAAGCGGTTGCCAGGGACTGGGGTGTGGGGGGAAATAGGGAGTGATGGGCAAAAAGATATGAACTTTCAGTTATAAGATGAATAAATTCTGAGGATCCAATGTATAACATGGTGACTATAGTTGATAACACTGTATTGCATAACTGAAATTTGCTAAGACATAGAACTTGAACCCAAAAGATAAATACGTGAGGTGATGAAAGTGTTAATTAACTTCATTGTGGGAATTCTTTCACAATGTATATGTATGTATATCAGATCATCATGTTGTATACTTTAAATATCTTGCACCTGTAGCAATTTCCATCCCGGAATTATTAGAAAAGGAGAACAAAGAAAGAAGAGGTGTGAAGAGTGGGGAGGGAAGATATGAAGTAAAAAGAAAGAAATCCAAGACTGGATATATCCCCTTCCTCACTGTCTTCCTCTGTCCATCTATTTTCAGTACAATATCACAATATACTTACATAGTTATTTGGATTGTGTATTTCTAGAATAGATGCAGAATTTATATTGTATAAACTTTCCCTGGTGAAAGTTGATGCATGGCCTATTTTCTTCGAGCAAAAGAACTATTGCAGATTTCCAAGGGGAGCTTGGCCGCTCAGAAATGAATGAAACGTCTTACTTTCTTAGGCAAAAATCCATCCCAGCCTTCAGCATATGTGAGTACAAACCCCACCACATTTATAGAGATATCCTTGGTTTAGTGAACGTGACGGAGGAGGCACAGATTGGAATGGTGGTTGCCAGGGGCTTGGGGGAGGGTTAAGGGGAGGGAGTAGTCAAAGGGTACAAAGTTTCAGTTATACAAGATGAGGTCTACTGTACAGCATGGTGACTATAGTAAACAACATTGTATACTTGAAAATTTGCTAAGAGGCTAAATCTTACATTAAGTGTTCTTATCACCCCCCCCCCCAAAGTGATAATAATAAATAAAGATGGCAGGAGGAAGTTTTTGGAGGTAATGGATATGTTTATGACATACACTGTGGTGATGGTTTCACAGGCGTATGTTAATCTCCAAACCAATCAAGCTGTATACATTAAATACGTACAACTTTTTGTATGTCAGTTATACCGCCATAAAGTGAGTAAACGTTTTAAAAATATAGGAATGATTCCAAACTCAAATCTCTAAGTTTGGAAATAAGTCTTGTTCAGGACAAGCAGAGACCCACCAGGTATTCCTGAGACTCTGCAGGATGCAGGAATGTGTACACAGAACTCACATGTGAGAGCCATTACTCTGAGGGCACAGGTGAGGTCATGCTTCTCCAGATAGGAAAGGCGCCCCCTATGTGTAGATGGTCTCTGCAGCCCCGCAGTCCCTCAGCTGTGTCCCATGCCCTTGCCACTCCCTGCTCTGTTATCCTTTGCTGCTCAGGCTTCTGGTCTCAGACCCTCAACAGCTTCAGTTCGCAATCTTGGACTTTCCCAAGAGAAGATTTGGGCGTGGTGGAGAGGGTTATGGGTAGGGGAGAGGTTTGAGAAGACAAAATTTGAGAATCAGATTTGGCAATGTTCAGGACATACTTGTTTTAGATTTCATTAATCTTATTTATTTACATATGTTTTTATCTCAACACCACTCGTCCTTCCTATAACAATCTCCAGATGACATCCTCTGACAGAGTTGGTGGCCTCTGCAAACACAGCCAAATCGGTAAAATCTGAAGCCACATTATTTATTAATGACCTAATCTTCAAAAAGGCAGTGCAATTCACTAAAGAGGATTTTTGGTGGGGGATGCTATAAATGGGATGCTGAATCAGGTACTGTGACAGGAGACATTTAGTCATTCACAGTGACCATTTTGATTTTTTTAATGCACTCCTTGAATTGAAAAGTAGAAAAAAATGAACTTAATGTAATACATGCTTCAAACTGCTCATATCGGAGTTGGGAACTGTGTTAACATTTAACAACAAGTTCACAAATTGATTGACCTGCTTATGCTATTTCATATGCAGTGTATGTAAAGATCATATAAAATACAACCTTAGATATATGTATGTGTGTGAGGGGGGAATATATATTTTTTTAAAGGGTTAAAGCTGTTCTGAAATCTGCCAAAGTAGAATAGGCTGTTGTCTAAGTTGAGACAACACTAAGTATCAATATTTAATAAAGAGACTCATTCAACTTGTGTAAACAAATATTGGAGCATATTATATATGTGGTTAAGGTTTATGACTTGAAACTAAAGTATAATTTTCTTTTTTTTAATTTAATTGTATTTATTTTTTTATACAGCAGGTCCTTATTAGTCATCAATTTGATACACATCAGTGTATACATGTCAATCCCAATTGCCCAATTCATCACACTACTAAAGTATAATTTTCAATTTTCATCCATGATTTTGAAATGAGGTAGGGTAAACAAGACCAGCTAAATATTCTACTGCATCTATATCTTATAAACATGTAGTCTATATTGAAGACATTATATTTTATACAAAATTATGTTAAAATAAAATATTAATATTCTGTTACTACCTAATTTCACATTTATATTTTATCCTTCTACTTCCAGTCTTCAATTCCCCATTCATTAACATTTTGGAGAAAAATAAAGAAAGAATGTATTTGTTCGGATGCATTGCATGTATTACCTGAATAAATTCTCACAGGGACCCTGATAGAAAAGTAATTATCCCTAATTTTTCCATGTGAGAAAACTGAGGCACAAGAAGAAGAAGAAACAGACTTATTCATATTACTAACAAGTTTAAGATTTGGAAGTAGAAAGCAGCTCGACATGACTCTGACAATGGTGATTTTTTTTTTTTTTAGACTTGCCACACTCGGCTTGTGGAATCATAGTTCCCAGACCAAAGGATTGAACCCTTGGGCCCACGGCAGTGAAAGCGCCAAGTCCGAACCACTGGACCGCCAGGGAATTCCCAATCGTGACTTTTTTTCTATTGGTACAATTTTATTTTGAAAACCTCTAGTTAAAATTTATTCCCTTGATCTGAAAAAAATCTGATGACTCTCAATTCCACATTCCTAGAAAGTTGCAATTCCTTAGCATGGCATTCAATAGTCTCCTCAATCCAGTTCGCTCCATGTTTTTCTACTTAAGTCTCCCAACTTTTCTTCACTTGTTTTATTATCAATTCAGTATGGATCACTTGACATTTGCTTAAAAGGCCCAGTTGTTTTCTTTCTCTTGTTTAATGTCACGCTATTCATTCTTACTTTTCTCTACTTATATTTGTTGAAGTCCTAGATATCATCCAAACCTTAGGATAAACGTCACCTCTTCCATGAAGCCTCTTTCCATCTTTCTTAGCCAAGTCCTCATAAACCATCACTTACACCTCTGGTTTGGAACGTGGGCAATCTGACCCTATGCTATAGTTATTTGTGCATCTGTCTTAGCTCCTTTATCAGACTCTTAAAGGGAAGAAACCCTTCTATATATTTTCCACAGTGCCTGGAATAGTTCTTGGTACATTCTAGAGATCAATAATCATCCCTAGAATGAGTGAGTTAAAGTGACAGGCAACTGAAGAGTTAGATTTTATGCTTTATTAAGTGAGGTCCTTTTGTTGTAGATTTTCATAGAACTTTTCAAAACTGATAAAATGAAACTTGCTCACAATAGAATCTCCAAATGTTATCCCCAGGATAGGTTCTGGAATAGTAATATAGAAAACCTTCTTGTAGACCCATGAAAAGCATTCCAAAATGTCAAAGATCCTTGGTTTAAAAACAATGATGATGACATTAATATGGAAAACACATGCGGTAATTAAGGATATATATGTATGTGTGCATGCACTGTGTTAGTTTTTTTTATTGGCTTGATATACCTACTTCAAAGAATAGAATGTATTTGTGACACAGAATGTGAAGATAATTTGTCGGTAACACATGCATTGCTACAAGTTATAACAGTAAAAAAAAACATTATAAATTAAAGCACCCATGGGTCATTCAACTCAGCTGGCAATACACCTGAATAAAAAGGGAGAGCTAGACTTAATCTCCAAGCCTGTCATTTATTTCTTTCACACAAAAAGTATGGGACACAGGTGGCCAGAAGTCAAAGATCATACTCTGCCTGAATGCTTCATAAGGCACGGTACAAATGTATGGGACCTGCTGGGTGAAATCACAAAGTCACTAGAATGGGGTACAATTTTAGTGACCCAGGTCAAAGGCCATACTGCTTTTGGTGTTTTACAAATGTTTGACAGATTAAATACCCACCTCCTAGGGATAACAAATAGGCCATGGAGCTAAAAGTATTCATAAGCATTAAAAGCTTCATTCAGAATTCTCCTTATGAAGGATGCAGGTCACAAGGATTAGTAATATGGTTACAAAAATTTTTTCCCGTTGCTGAAAAATTGTACTCTGGACAATATCCCTGAGTGTAATTGCAGGTCACCCAATATGAAGACTAGAAAAATAAAAAAGAAAAGAGTAAAAAAAAGCAGCAGTTATACCCAGACATGTCCTTCTCTGAAATGCAGCATTACCTTTTTAGGATTCTTTCATATTTTGCCAAATATTTTTTTTCTTGGATACAGTGTTATATTATCACTAATCTGTATAAATTATATTGCTGATATTCAGCACTTTTTATAGTTCACTATCTCTAGAAAGTTCATCTGATACAAGGATATGCTTGACAAATAATCCATGGATGTTATAAGGACAATAACGTATGGTATTGTGTGGAAAAGTGCTTTATACATTTTGTAAAATGCTCTGAAATTAGGCAGTATTATGATTTAACACAGTATCTCTTTATTCTTACTTGAACTCTTGTGATAGTATGCTCACAAAGTTAGTTTGTGTTGTTGTATGCCTCTCCCTCTTTTGCTGTTCTTTTACAATTTGAAAAGAATAATTTAGTTTTCTTGGTGGCTTTATGTAAACCAATGGTTTAAGTTACTGTAAGTCAGAATCACCCGGAGGGATTGTTACAACACAGATTGCTGGGTCCTACCCCAGAATTAAATTTTTTTTTTAATTTAAAAATTGTTTTCAGCTTTATTAAGGTATAATTGACAAAAACTGTGTATATGTAAGGTGTATTCATTACCTCACTTAGTTACCTTCTTTTTTTCTCCTTTTCATTCCTCCATCCCCCTCCCTTCTGGCAACCACCTGTTTGATCTCTGTATCTATGAGTCTGCTTCTATTTGTTTGTTCATTTGTTTTGTTTTCTTTTAGATTCCACAGAACTTTTTATTCAGTAGTGGGGTCCAAGAACTGGCATTTCTAACAGATGCCCCAAAAATGCAGATGCTGCTGGTGCAAAGATCACACTTAGGATCCACTGATCTAAACAACATGCCGTTATAACAACATTGTTTTCTTTAACAGTGACCCTTAGGCGATCTGAAAACTATTTTAAAAGAATTTTTATTAATTTTCCTGAATCCTGCGAAATTTGCTATCAAGATCGTTGTTACTGTTCTTTGATATCCGAGGTAATGCTGATTATGTTTGTGCTGGTAAGACTATGACTGAAAACTCAAGTCATTCATTTCCTAAATTAAACAATGGTTGTCTGCTTGTACTCTTACAGATTAATTACTGTTTCCAGGATTTTCTACACGTAACTTCTTTTTCATCAGAAGTGGTAAGAGCCACCTCTGCCTCTAATACCTTCATTTTATATTGGTTATTGTCAGCTTTTTTTTCCCCCAGAAGGCAATGCCTTTGTCACATAGATTTTATATCTATTTACAGTAATCCCAGGTTACTCTAGTTTTAACACATAGTATGAAAAGTCTTAGAGAAACAGTGCCAAAATCTTTCATATTCACTTTAGCAGAGGTGAGATGTTTTGAGTCTATTGTCAATATCAGACTTTCAATTCCAGAACTTATTCATGTTGTTCTAGACAAAGAGATTTGCAGAAAGAAGATGGGGACCTAGGGATACAGGATTTGAACAAACCACTTAGCCCTTAGCATCACATCAAAACGCTGCAGTGGGTATTGCTATTGGTTTGCTAGTGTAGAATTTTATCCTTTAATCTCCCTCTAATCATGTAGTTTTCTTTGAGGCGATTTCTCTATTGATTTTTTTTTAGATCAAGAGATAGAGGAACATAAGTAATAGTCTTGGTTCCCATTATTTTCTAACTGATAGTAATTAGTTCTAATTCTAATTCTCAGGATACTTTATTGTCGATGCTAAGTTTTAGTTATTAGCTATTATTTCAATAATCATTTAAATAATTATTCATGCATTGGATACTAATGTGAAACTTCTTTAAGATTTCTATTTATGCACACATGCAAATACCACACACAGGGTTTTCAGTCTTAAAAAAAGAAATAGGAAAGGATTAGTAGCAGGCAAGTAAAGGGATATGGTCAATGTAAAAACACATGCTAATAATACATTGTGCTTCACTTTGCTATTTAACAACCTCTTGGAAACACAGATGTGACATCTGTTTTTAGATTTTCAAACTGATTTTTATTTTTAGCCTAATTATATACATATATTATATATATGCATGTATTATATGTATAAACATATAATGTACACATATATTGTGTGTGTGTGTGTGTGTGTCCCCAAGGGGTGGAGATAACAGAGACAATACAGAGAAAGCATTATGTAGGGCAGAGGTGTAAGTATGAGAAGTTATAAGAGCAAAACAAACAATGGCAAAAACATTTAGGTTTGTTCTTTTGCTTATTTTCTCCTGAAAATCCGACTAATTCTACAGAAGGATACGCTCACAGGGTATATAGCTTAGTTTCACTTTCCTCCTCTCATTCAGGATCCCATCCAGTCTACCAAAAATTGTAGGAAAAGTCCTGCTATAATTTATAACAGACTGTAAAAGAATCAACTGACATTTCTTTAAAATTAAAAATAATTTTTCCAAAAATCTTTTAACTTCATCTTCACCACTACCAGGACTGCGAATTTATTTATTAATTTCCTCCCGCAAATGATTTCTATTTTAAACTTAGTGTATTGGGAAAGTTCTCTTTCTAAGTGAAGCAATTCAAGACATAAGTGAGCAGGGAGAGGAAAATGGTAGTTATGCACAAAGATGTGTGTGTGTGTGTGTGTGTGTGTGTGTGTCTGAGTGAGCGTGTGGTGAATCCCTTTGAGAGCAAATCAGGAAAGGATTGCTTGTGAGAGAACCTCAGGCTCATGGTAAGCCCCACCCTGAAAACATACGATTATTTTTTATAAATAATATGTATTGATGTTTACATATTGATGCTTAACTCTAATATGCCCCGTGGTTCATATTATGGTTTATTTCCTTAATGCTTCTTGGGTCTCTTCCTCCATTAGACTATAAAGCCTGATTTCTTTTCTTTGGAAAATCATCAAATCCAGTATATAGGATCTAGGTAACAAATTTTGACCAACTGAATTATTGTCCCATTTCAATCTAACAATTGTATTCTCTAAAGGGGTTGTAAATAGAGTTTGATATCAGATATCTAGATGCCATCAGCCCCCAAAATAGGTATAAGGAATAATGTTAATAAATGGAACATTTGGCTGTATTCATGCCATGGAATTTCTCTCTTGCTTCACCCACCTCTGGCTTCCAGACATCTAAGCGGATGGAGTACTTTTTCTAAGTTTGAAAGTTAATATTAAAACTGATTTAAAAATACAGTAATGGTTTTCAGGTTAAATATTTCTCAGACAAAGTAGGAAATCATTTTTATCCAACACATGACTCGATATAGTATTTTCTAACAAGGAATTTTCCTGTGAACGAGTAAAAGAGATTGGAATTCGTTGCCTTTCACAAATCAGCTCTCCAAACATGGAATTCTATTTTTCAAAATTAAGCCAAGAAAATAAAATCTACCAAAAAGGAGGCATATTGATTATTGTTGTTCCTATGTAATATTCTGAAATATTGCTCACTGAGGTTTGAATACCTAACTCTGTAGTTACCTTTTCTCTTTTTTTCTATTTTATGGGTTGCAGTGAAAGAACACATGCTTTGAACAGTTGAGAAAAACTAAGGATTACAGTGACACCAAGCAAGGGCCAAGATGTGGGCAAAACTTTGTGCTAACCTGCCCTGCAGTTGCCTATTTCCAGGTGATTTATATCCTAAATGCATTTAAGAAAGCCAGTTCTCTCCTGTTGCTTGTCAGAAAAGCAAGATCTAGTTTATTTCAGGAAGATATGAGTTTATAATACTTATGTTTTTTACCTATAACATAAAGCCAACGATATTGTCTACTTACAAAATATGAAAATAACCTGGAGTTAGATAGATATACCGAAAAAGGAAAGGAATTTTCACTTGAGCTGTAGTGAGACATTCAGGTACAGAAGCAGAAACAAGATCAAGGCGGAGAGAACCTGCCTTTGGTAGAACAGTTGACATCAGCAAATCCCTGGTTTGGGCAGCAGGAAAATTTCTCAGCGAAGTGAAGACACCTTAAATCCTGATTTAATCCTCTACTTTGTTCTTCTCATGTGTTATGGTTCTACAGGTTTGGGTTTCTGTGAGACCTGGTTCCATGTTGGTGATTCCTGTTTTCCTTCTACCCATGCCAGTTCTGATGCAAAATCATCCATTACTTGAAGAAACATAATGGAGACTCTTCTTTGCAACCATAACTTTGGCAGCATTCATTGATTTTGTCACTAGTGGTTGCTGTGAAAAAGGTGTCAGTACTTAAGTTCACGTGGTGGAATATACTAATTGCTTAGTGTACCAATGACAAATCCAGATCTTTAAAAAAATTCTAGATGAATACACTTTAAATTGTGTTCAAATTTAAAGTAAAATAATTACTGACTACAACATTGGATCAGTCCTACGAGTATTCTCCTATGGGTCTACAGGAACTTTTCAGAGCTTGATTGAAATATCTTTTGTTAAAGATTAAATTGTTTACACTGACTGCGATGAGCTGGATTATTGTAAGTGAGCAAAAAATAAACCACAAAGAAAGTAGAAGACCGTTAAGGGGAAGGGGAAGGGGAAAGGGCAAAGTGGAAAGGGGAAAGATTAAAGAGGGTAGTTACTAAATGGGGCATGTAAACCCAGAGTAGGGTGACTTAAGCCCCGAGAGCGTGGCTGAACCACGCTAACTTCAAGGTCCCATTCTCTTCTCAGTCTCAGTGCCACAGCTCCTTGATGTAAGTCTATCGAGCTCCTGAGCACAGCAGGGAGGCAACAGTACGAATTCTTCAAGTCAGAAGGGAGTACGGTTCTTGAATTTAGATTTATTCTTTGAGTCTTTTCATCCAACAAAAGCTGCCTGGCAGAGTAGTTAAGAGCATGGGCTTTGGGCCTCTGCTTGAATGGGTCCACCGGCTCTGCCAGGTAGTGACTGTGTGACTTTGAGACTGTGACTTCAGGTCCATATCAAAAAACCTGTAGCCAGGAAAGGAGCCTGCTTTGTAGAGTTACATAGGGATCAAGAGAGGTAAATATAAATGTAAAGTATCTGATACATAGTAAGCACATAAAGTGGCAACTTACAGTATTAGGAGGGAAAGATATTCTGTCTATCTATCTATCAATCATCTATTATCTATTTATCATTTGTCTACTTTCTACATTGTTACAAAAGGCATTCAATGTGGATAAAGAGATTCTAGCAAAATGTAAAATAGATAGCTAGTGGGAAGCAGCCGCATAGCACAGGGAGATCAGCTCGGCGCTTTGTGACCGCCTGGGGGGGTGGGATGGGGAGGGTGGGAGGGAGGGAGATGCGGGAGGGAGGAGATATGGGAACGTGTGTATATGTGTAGCTGATTCACTTTGTTATAAAGTGGTGAACACACCACTGTGAAGCAATTATACTTCAATAAAGATGTTTAAAAAAAAAAAAAAGAGATTCTAGCAAAAGAAAACATGTATGTCTTACTGGGAGTTACCAGGGTCATCAGGAATTTTGGGCAGCCACCTGGATTTGATGTTACCTGTCCTGTACTTTGCCCTAAAACGGGTCTCTGCATGTCTTGCTGTGAAGGCCACTCAGGAATAGGAACGTGTCTTCATGAACTGAGTAAATTACGGTTTCCTCTCCCTGTGTGAAGCCTGTAGTTTTCTCCTCAATGGAGTGGAATATGTTTAATGAGTACCATCACCTGGATCTGTAAGATTGTCTCTTTAGGTCTGCACTCGTCATTATCGTTTTGAGGAGGGCTGATACGGCCTACGATACTAAGGGAGGAAAGTAAAGTCAGAAAATACAAAAGCATCCACATTAAAGTGTAGCTTAAGAAAGATACAAGCCCAATAAACTTTGAAGTTAGTGAGAGGTGGGCAGATGATTCTGGGGATTGTGATGAACTGCAATTCCACTCAGGTGCTGTGCAATTGTCTCTAGGTGGATGACTTTAGATATTGTGAGAGGACATAAAATACTAAAAGAAGAAGCAAAATTTTAAAAGAGCTTTAGGGATTGTGATGAACTCTGTTATTTTTGAGCGTTTTCCCTTGGTTTGCATATTATTAGCAACCCGAGGTGAATGGATGTGCCTCAGAACCACTAAACGCTATAAATCATGATCCGAGGCAGTCGTAACAGTCATTACCAATGCTTGTGTTCCACACTAAAATGTCTTTTTGTGCTTACTCTCTCTTCTTCCTTTGCATTCCACTGATCATCAATCACAGAAGCAGCTTGGCCATTTCTCTCTGTCTTGCCTCAGTGAACTCCGACTTTCCTTGACCGTTAACCCCTAACTGGAATGCACAAGGCCTGGACGCCTCTGTGGGCCCCGATTCACCTCTCCCAATGAGCCTCCCTTCCTGGCACTGAACTGCAACGCAATATTTTCCATCTGTTGAATGAAGAGCATGACACAGGCAGCTGGATATGGTTTTGGAGCCCAGGGCAAACCAACGATGCACAACTCACTTTTATTCCACAAGCCTGTGGGAACCCAAAGAGATAAGAGGCCTTTCTGCTAGGCTGAACACAGAGCCTGGCATTCAGAAACAAACACTCCTTCCTGAAATACTCAATATGTTTTTTTATTCAAGCCAGAAACATTGTGGGTTGGAATAATCTAAGGATGAATCTAATCTGAAGTTATCTTGAAACGTGTGAGTAAGCTTCTCGTTCATACACCAGCTGTTTTCTTTCCGTTGAATGTTTACTGGATGGGGGAATCAGCCAGTGTTTCTTACGCAGTAGCGGGGAAATTTTGTCTGCTCCAAGAGAAACTACAAGGCCTTTCCAAGGAGTAGAGAGGAAGAATGGTTCATCATGGGTTCAGACAAATTTGGGGGCGGGAAGGCTCTGATAAAATCACATCCTCAAATTAGGAAATACATTTCTTCATAAAGCATTCTAAGAAATGTTTTATCCATGACTGCTAGCACTCCTTATCAGAATATTTGAGACAAAATTGTTAAAATAGCATTGCTAAGGGTATAAAAATAATTTTCCCAAACATTTAAAAATATAGGATTTGTAATAAATGTTGATATATATATATACTTTCTTAATTTACACATTTGAGGAGAAAAATGACTTGTTAGGTATTCTTAATAGGATCATTGGCTTTAAAAATCAAAATGGGGAGAAATAATCTTGGTAAAGGGAAAAATGTTATGTAATGATATTTACTTGTTCAAAACATGTCAATTGCTCTTCAAGAATTGAATTATATCCTGGCATGGTTTTCAAGACTCTTCATGACTACACCCAAATTCACTCCAGTCAAACAGTACCGCTTACTCATATTAAAACATCCAAATATTCTGACACTTTTTCCTATGTTCTCTGTGTCTGAAATTCCCTTTTCCATCAATTTTGCATATTAAAATTCAACCTACAGAGGACACTCTTATTAATCTTTCTAAATCTTCCTTATTTCATTAATATCCTTCCCTCTGGAAATAATCACATTTTAACTATTTTGTGCTGTGAATGGCATTCTTTTCTTTTTGACAATTCTGTTTGCAACTACATGACAGCTACATTTTATTGCACCTACACTGCCTTTAGACTCTGCACTAGGTGTAATACATATGTTCCCTCATACTATCTCTACAGCAAGTTTTTGAGGTTAATATTATTATCTTCATTTACAAATAGGAAAACAGAATTCAAAAAAGGCTGAGACACTTGCTCAAGGTCAGCCAATGCTACGTGGTCAAAGTGGAATTTAAACCTGAATGTGCCTGATTAAAAAAGCCTAATTCTTGGGAGGCAGAAGACCTAAGTAGACATTTCTCAGAAGAAGACATACAGATGGCCAACAGGCACATGAAAAGATGCTCAACATAGCTAATTATGAGAGAAATGCGAATCAAAACTACAATGAGGTACCACCTCACACTGGTCAGAATGGCCATCATTAAAAAGTCTACAAATAATAAATGCTGGAGAGGGTGTAGAGAAGAGGGAGCCTGGCTACACTGGGAATGTAAATTGGTGCAGCCACTATGGTGGGAATGTAAATTGGTGCAGCCACTATGAAAAACATTATGGAGTTTCCTTAAAAAACTAAAAATAAGAGTTGCCATATGATTCTGCAATCCCACTCCTTGGCATATATCCAGAGGAATCTATAATTCAAAAAGATACATGCACCCCAATGTTCACAGCAGCACTATTTACAATAGCCAAGACATGGAAGCAACCTAAATGTTCATCAACTGATGAATGGATAAAGAAGATGTGGTACATATATATAGTGGAATATTATTCAGCCATAAAAGAGAATGAAATAATGCCATTTGCAGCAACATGGATGGACCTAGAGATCATGACACTAAGTGAAGTAAGTCAGAAAGAGAATGACAAATACCATATGATATCACTTATATGTGGAACCTAAAATATGGCACAAATGAACTTATTTATGAAACAGAAACAGACTTACATACATAGAAAACAAACTTATGGTTACCAAAGGGGAAAGGGAGGGGGGGAGGGATAAATTAGGAGTTTGGGATCAGCAGATATAAACTACTATATATAAAATAGATAAACAACAAGGCCCTACTGTATAGCACAAGGAACTATATTCAATATCTTGTAATAAACTATAATGGAAAAGAATATGAAAAATAATATATATATGTATAACTGAATCACTGTGCAGTACACCAGAAACTAACACAACATTGTAAATCAACTATACTTCAAAAAAATAAATAAAAAAGCCCAATTTTCTTTTTCTCTGTTCTACTTTTGTGGGCGTTTTTGTGGACATGCACCAACTGCTGGGTCTGATCTTAATCTCTCTAGGTTCCAGTGCATCTCATTTGGTACTGATAACTGCCAATGAATTTTATCAGACTACATCCAATCCACAAAAACTTGGTCAAGTTTATAGAAAACTGGAATATAAAACTGCCATTGGTTTTGTTTAGATATTTGTCTCAGATTCCACAATTGTTACATATGAAATAATTCCAATATATACACACAAAGTACTCAGCCATGTAAGGTTTATGTGTGCATATATAAGTGTGTGGTATAATCACCCACTGATTTTCAGATAAAAGACAATTTATTCTTTTAATACTTGTCACTCTCTGTTTCTCTCATTTATTTAATTCTTTATGCTAATTTTGGTAGTTAAAAAGAATCTGAATTTTCACCTGTTAAATGACCTTTATTTTGTTAATATTTGGTTAGGAGAAGGCATTTGCTTATTATTTTTTTCTCATCCTTAGAATTTTTCATGAATTGTTTCATAAAATTTAGGTGAGATTTATTTGCAATAAGCATTGAGCCATGTTCCTTGTAAACAAATAAGACCAAGGTCTTTGAGAACCTAAATGTACTAATGAAGAATATTGGGGGAAAATAACTTGCCAACCATAATCTTGGAACCAAAGAAATGTTACAAAATCTTCTCTATTCAAAGTTTATAACAGAACCTGTTGCCTCCCAGGCCATAAACAGTTATGATTATGGTTACATACTCACTTAATACATTTATTTGTCCTTTTAAAGTTTGATTAACAAAAATGTACCTTTACCAATTTCAGTGTGTGTGTGTGTGTGTGTGTGTAAGAAGGAAAGGTATTGAATTAATTGGTGAAAAATTCACAATATTTTGGTTCTTTTCCACTTCAAAATGTCACCAAATTTACATAGACCATCAAAGTTTAGTATCCTTCCAAGTATAAATTTTGGACAGTGTCACTTGATAATAAAATACTTATGTATAAGATGCAGTCTACCATTAAAAAACCTGTAGTCTATTTTGTGTACATACGTAATTATTGAAAGAGAAAATGTTTCCCCTGGCTCCAATCTTCCTCACTTCCAATCTACCCTTTATTTTCAGTTACAGGAATTTTTCTAAAATACAAATAAGAATATGTAACATATTCTTACTTGAAGTCCTTCACGTACTCCATGACTTTCATGATAAAGTTCAAATTTGTTGGCTTATCCCTCCAAATTGTTTTTGACATGGTTCCTTCTTACATCTCTAGCCTTAACATCATCTTAAATACCTTAAATATCAAGACATAGATCTTTTTATTTCCTGAAGTAACCATATTACTTTGGAGAATCTGGAGACAATGAAGGAAGTGATGTTTAAAAAGACTCTTGAAGAAGAGATGGACATTGATAAGTAGAGGAAAAGGGGTGCAAGCGTGCTGGGTGTGAGGTGTCATGGGCTAGGGCAAAGGATGCAAGCAGAAGAGGCATGGGTTGCCAGGAGCCGGGGAAGAGTTTATAATGAGAGTAAATGGGACTGTGAACTAGAATCTGGATGAAGGATGGGGGTTGCTATTTTTTAACTCATGGATGGTTCCTAGATCTTTAGAGTTGGAAAGGGTCTCAGAAATTGAAGAGAGGAGATGACGAAGAAGGAGAAAGGAAAAGAAGAAGAAAAAAGTAAGCTTAGTCCTCTAATAGAACTCATCTTTACAATTTTATTCTACATTAACTATATTTCAGCAAAATTATTTTTCTGTTAATAATAAAACCAGCTAACTTTATTACACTTGGTTACCAGGTTATATCCTGAAACACATACAAATCATTTCACATTCAACATTGTGAAACCATCATCATTTCACATGTAATACTAAACAGTTAATAAATGGAGTCCTAGGTATTTGTACCCTTAATTTTTATGGTTAAAGCATGGATTACAGCAACTGAAGATCACAAACCTGTACTCCTAGTTTTAATTGCTGAACAGTGATTCAGGTCATGGCTTTCTTTTCTTTACCAGTAATTATTTAGTACTGTTGATAGGACATAGTGGAAATGAATACTGTTTAAAAACGTAGTTATGTATTTCTTTCCCAAATGTCATCTTAACATTACATAAAGCCTTAAACTTCCCGTATACATTTACAAAGAGCTTTGAGAGGAACAGGAGAAGGAAAAGCTGATTTTCATTACTCTTTGAAGTTGAGACTAAAAACAAAAGATAAGAGTAGGAAATTACTTATATCCGAGCCAGCTTCCTATCGTCATTAATGAAGTTATCTTTATCTCCCTGAGTTGTTTATTGTTCTGATTTAATATAAAAAGGTTGATGTTTCTTAAAGACACTGTTTTCTTTTGAGGTTAGTATAAAGAAGATAATAAACTGTCCATAAATCACAATAATGAACATATAAATCTACTGTGCACTTTTTATTATGCTTCAGAATTTTATATTCCTCATGTATTGATCATGAACTACATGTTTACATTTAAATTCTTTTTCTAGGCTTTGAAATTAAATTAAGATTATAAAAGAAGATAATTTACTGTTTTTAATTTGAAGTGAATCTATTTTATACATTTTTATTGATTTATTAAATACAACAATTTCCTAAAAATCTATTTTAGTGATATTTATTGAAAAGCATAATTTTTATTATTCAACTTCATTATTTAGATTGTATTTACAAAATACGTCCCTGTAAAATGTAAATTAAGTGTGCCTGCATGAAGAAAAAAGGGTAGCTTTCTCTCCTCTTTTTTTTTACATCCTTCAAGGTAGTTGGGCTTATGCAGAATCTCCATAGCTGCTTGCTATTTTTCATTGTGCCTTTTAGAGCCACTACACAGCCAAAATGACTATATCCACACTTTGACTGGATGCTACATTTCTTCCTTCTAATACAGCAGGCTCAGTTTCATTCATTGGATTGGGAAGAAAATAACAGAGTGTACAAATGACAACATATTGTTCCCATAAATTTAAAAGATTGCTATCATCTATCCTATAATCCAGCCAAAATAATACCTCATCAGGAAGAGCTTTCAAACTATCTTGTCATATATCATGTGCTTTTTAGGCTCTGTTCTTTCTTATAGTATAAATTTGTATACTTTACAACATTTCTGAAAATCAGGTGCAGAGTATCCGAACCTTGTTTCCAAATTTTGTGTTCCATCTGCCATTTTATTTCTCATTTAAGATACATCCAATGTCTCCAGTGAAATGGCACGGAAAACCCAGAGGCCTCTTGATCAACTCCTTGTTAAGGAGTTTAAGCAGAACACGTCTCCCGTGGTAGAGTGCACTAAAAAGACATTTTCACCCTGAAATTAGGAATTTGTATTTAATACATTTCTCACAGTGCCTGTAGAGTATAAATATACGGTTATCCCTTCTGTTTTATTACTTCATTATAATTTGTGACATGCTATAACTAGTTACAGGAAAAGTATCATTCTTTAGAGGAAATTTTCCTTGGAATTGTAGAAATTAAACATAGGAAGCATTTAACTTTTTATATCTTCGTTTTGTAATAATATATGCATACAATGCAGTCAATAATCCAAGTAGTTAATATTATGTTTTAAAAAGAGCAGTTCGTATATAGCATTGAAGTCTTAAAACACAGAGGGTGACTCCTTCAACTTATGCAAAGAGTTTGGTTGTATTTTCGAAGTACTACCCTCATAAATCTAACCAGAAGAGTTATTGTTGCATACTGGATTATCAACTAACAAATGAAAGAATAAAAAGCAAGATAAAAGCAGATTTCTTAAGTCAGTCATCCATGTGTTTAGTGCTATGCTAACTACTTTAAGAAACATAAAAATTTGCAATCTCGTTGAAGGGTCAAGTTTTATGCAGAGCAAATAGGCAGAGAATAATACCTGATAGTAAATCATCAGACTAAACTCTGCGTAACGGGTTGCCAGTTGTAAAAAATTTTGTGGAAAGAAGATGATGAAAAGTGATATTTAGGAAGATTAAACAGTTATCTAAGATTTCTTAGTAAATGAGTACTAGAGTTAAGTCAAATGTTATCAAGTCCTTTCATTTTCAGTCTTAGCACTATGCCAAATTGCTTTTTTTTTTTAAAAGAATATAAATTCAAACAGCAGTGTGCATATTGTGGAGTATTCTGATACTGCAAAGGATGGGAATGGTGTGTTTTTATGCCTAATTAATTTTCTGGGTAAGACATAAATAAGCTTAATTCCTGTTCATTTACATATTCTCCTTTGAGAGTCATCCAAGGTAACAAATGGACTATAATTCTTTCCATGTTTTTGGTATTACTGGTCTTAGGGAAACAAAATGATCTTTATTACTTCTCAATCAGATTCTATATAATATATACTTATACTGTGTGAAGTAGCATGTTCTCTGTCTTTGAAAAAGTCTTTCATGTCTTCTTCCATCTCTTCCATTTTCACTTGAAGACTACAGCCTTTGTTTTTTAATTGTTTATGCACGTATTTCTCTTAAGGCATAGCTAGGATAGGACTAATGATTAGAACATAGCCTATTATTACTGAGCATTTACTATGTACGTCGCATGTAAGCACCTCAACTTCTCCCTCTCAACACTGCAAAGCTATGACAACATACTTTCAAGAGCTACAAGGACAGAAAGTCTTGCATTAGCAAGAATCAGACTCAACTAGCCTCTGTGACCATTTATACCAGTACTTAGATATGCTTCTTTCCCACAGAAGAGATACACATGAAGTTGCGGTAGGTCCCTGAGGCCAAAGCAAAGTTCAGAGATCTGTTCAGATACATTTCTTTCTCTTTCTTGGGTCAGGGGTGAAGCAGGACCAGGAGGTAGCATGCCACACCAGACAACCAAAGCCAGATGCCGGCAAGAATTTTGTACTTGTCTATAGGCAGAGCAGGTATTCTGCTGTTACCTGGCTTTTGAGACAGCACTGATTATTGGAAAGGAATTATACTGTATTTTATTTCTGCCTCGGAAAAGGGCTAGCAGCTATCTCATATTAGGTCGTTAACTCTTTGTGCTTTAGTTTCTTTACTTGTTGACTAGAGATAAGAACAGTTGCTTGTAAAGGGCATCAAAAGAAATGCACAGATGTGAAGACAAGTGTGAAGATAGGATATGAAGCTACTACCATAGGTTTTGAAACTTTGGCTCAATAGTTTTATCACTATTTTTGTTTATATTAGATATATGTCCAGAATCAACAATATGTTAGAGGCATGAGTTAACATTCCCTAATCCATTGAGCTTGAAGTCTTCTGCAGGGTAATATCTTATCTTGCTGCCAAAGGGAGTGTCTGAAAACATAAAACTGATCGTGTCACTTCCATGTTGCAAATCCTTCAATAGCTCCCTTTAGTATGAAACTCCAAACTCCCACTCAGGATGTGTGAGATTCTTCTCAACTTGGACCCTACCTATAATTATAATTTAACTTTTTACCACACTTCCACGTACACGTTGAGTTCTACACACACTGAACTATTGGAAGCTCCTAACTGAATACACTTATTTCTTCACTTACATTTCTGAATCCCTAGAGGTCAGAGACCATGTTGTCACCGTCTTGGTTTCTTCAGCAGCCCTCCAAGTAATGCCTGGCTGCAGACGACTTTGAGACCTTGTAGGTTCAATGAGCTCATAACTTGCATCGTGCTTAGAACTCACAAGGTAGCACTACGTACCTCATCTTATTTAATTCTCACAACAACACTCTGAGTTGGGAGTGCAGGAATTACCATATGCTCCAGGAAACTGAGGTTGCAGGAGAGTAACTCACTCACCTGAGATCTCAAAGCTGGCGAGTGATATAACCAAGATTCTACCACCCACCCTTTCACTAATCACTTTATTAAACCTCATTGTGTTAGTAACATGCATATATGATACAGTAAATACATATGATATACTTATATGTGTGTGTGTGTGTCTATATATATATATATATTTTTTTCTTTCATTCTGTTGGTTTGTTTCTTTGGAGAATCCTGACTCATACAGGGCTCGCCATATTCCCTTCTCCTCCTGAGTAATTCCCCTCCTAGCTCTTTCCCTGCAGTTCCCATGGAGGGAGTATAAACATAAGAACTGATAATGTAGTGGGATTTTATTACAGCTGGGCAAGGTCTGGAAAAACTTCCCCCTCAATTCAGATCTCCTATTTGTCTCATCCATCAATTCAGATCTAGGATGTTCTGCAAAGCTGGTATCGGTTTCCTAGGCCTGCCGTAACCAAGTACCACAAACTGGATAGTTTAAAACTACAGAAATTTATTGCCTCACAGTTTTAGAAGCTAGAGGTATGAAACCAAGGTGTTGTTAGCACCATGCTCCCCCTCAGACCTGAAGGGGAATCCTCCCTGCATCTTCCCAGCTTCCGGTTGTGGCCTACAGTTTCTGGCATTCCTTGGTTTGTAGCTGCATAACCTCATTCTTGGCTTCTGTTATCACACGACATACTCCATGTGAGTCTGTCCTTACATGGCCATCTTCTTATAATATCACCAGTCATATTGGATTAGAGGACCAGCCTACTCCAGAATAACCTCACTTTAACTTAATTAATTATATCTTCAATGACCCTATTTCTAAATAAGGTGATATTCTGAGGGGCTGGGGGTTAGAATTTCAATATATTTGTTGGGGGGGAACCACAATTCAACTTATAAAACTGAGTAAATTTGTGGATCCACTGGCAGCAGTCTAACTTGCCAGAACAGAAATAGAGAGAAAATGAGTACTACCTGACCAGGGACCATGGTCATACCTGGTCTACCAGACTCTGCCTAGGTCTACCACGTTAGTTAATTATTTGGAACCAGGAAAGGCAGAAAGATCTGCTGAGCATGGGATTGGGAAGGAAAAAAAAAGTACTCAGTCTTTAAGAGGAAGATACTGTAGATAGTATATATCCTGGCCCAGTGACTATCTCCCCAGACAATCAGACTATCCATTCACATTTAAAGGATTGAAATAGTGAAGAGAAGAAGAACAAAGCTAATAGAAACCTGAGGAGAATGCATGAAGGGCTTTCAAATATAAGGGGAAAGATTCCGTCTGTTCACTACTATTTTTCCAGTTCCTGGCACATAGTAGCCATTACATAAATATTTGTTAAACAGATGAATCTGTAACCACCATTTTGCCTACTAGATTCAGTCTTAATCTATAGCTTAGGCCACTCTTCTCTCAAATGGATAACTTCACATGGATTTCCCACACAGAACCACTCTAATTTGTACTTCTTCTTTTTGTTTGTTTGTTATTTGCATGAATGGTATCACTATCAGCCATATACCAAAGTGGGGCAATATATTTTTTATTCTAGCTCTTTCCTTGCTCTCCACCCAGTAATAGCAGGGTGACTAGTTTGGGTTGGTATTTCTCACTTAGGACCCAGTACTCTGAAGGAAACACATTATATGTCATGGGTGTACTAATTCTTGAGTGATTTAGTAACATTCAATAGGAAGATTATTAAGCAGTGCTGGAGGGGAGGGGAACTTATTGTATACTACTGAGAACTGAGAGATTTACCAGGTTTTATTCCATTTATAATATAGTGGTTAAAGGGTCCATTTACAGAGTTAAATGTATCAGGGTTGAAATCCCAGTAATTCCACTTACTTGATGAGTAATCTTGAGCAAGTAACTGAACTTTTCTATCTATTCCACTTCCTTATCCTGTGCAAGGAGGGTAATCACAGTAATAAACATATACGCATTGTGTGTCTATTCTGTGCAGGCACTTTGTTAAATTCTGCAGAGAGAGAGAACAGGGAACAAGACAACACAGTTCCTACTAAACTAATTTTCAGTTCCTGTGAGGATTAAATGAGAACTAATTTAAAGTGTCAGCAAAGTACCAGGTACATAATAAGATGTCTATAAATATTATTCTTATAAATGTTATTTCTACTGCATATGTCTATGACATCAAGATCTTGGTGTCATTGTCATTCACTTATTTAGTTCCTTCTGGGGATTGTTACATATAGACTCCCTGAAGTAGGATGGAAATACTACATTTATTCAAATAAAACAAAATCACGGCTTACTGTAAGACTCCACTTAATGACTCAGTGTAAAGCTAAATGCTCTCTGTATGAAATTTATTTGTTCAATTAACCCTACAAAAATTACTTGGCACCTTGTATTCATCCGTTATTCATGTATTCATTTACCCTTTCTGCAGACGAGTGTCTGCCACCTGCTATGTGCCAGGACCCTTGCTAGATGCTAGGAAACAAAGTCTGAATCCCTTCCCTCAGGGAATTCTCTATCTAGTGAAATAGTGTCTTAGTCAGCTTGGGCTATTATAACAAAATACCATCGACTGGGTGACTTAAACAGCAGACGTTTATTTTCTGGAGGATAAAAGTTCAAGATCAGGGTGCTAGCATGGTTTACTTCTGGTGAGAGCTCTCTTCCTGGCTTGTAAATGGCCACCTTCTTACTGTGTCCTTACACGGCCTTTTCTCAATGCACACGGTGTGGGGTGGGGAGAGAGAGAGAGAGAAAAGGAGATCCTCTTCCCTTCCTCTTCTTATAGAGTCACCAATCCCATCATGAGCGACCCATACTCATGAACTAATCTAAATATAATTATGTCCCAAAGACCCCATCTCCAAGTACCATCACACTGGGGGCTAGGACTTCAACATATAAATTGGGGGGGGGGGACACAAACATCTAGTCCATAACAAATAGAGATACAAGGGAACCAATAATTAAGACATAGGAGGTCACCTCCAAAAGGGGGTTGCTGAGATGGAGATATCAAACATGGTCCACACCTTCTAGAGGCTTGTTTGAGATGAAGTTAAAGCAAAAGACACATAAAGTATCAGGGGGGATTTTTTTTAGGATGAGGGAGATTTTATTATATTTAAAAACTTCAGAGAAGGAGAGCAAGAGTAGGTTGCAGTTGTAGCAGTGATGGGAGAAAAGTGATGAAGCCAAATAATGCAGCAGATGGGAAAGTGTAAGATGAATTACACAGGTGAACAGCTTAGTTTTAAACAAGAAAAAGGATAACTCCTTCTCTAAGACTGTAAAAGAAAACATACATAGAAGTGTAGATACATTTGTAAGGTTGGGGTGGAAGTTTGAAATAGTTCAAATCTTGATCATCTACGTTTTCTCCAAGACAATTTTCTTTGAATAGAGTAGAGAAAGGTATTTGAATAGGAGACTTGTGGGAAAATTTTAACATTTGAAATAACTTTTGAGTAAGTAGGAAAGAAAACTGCTTAAAGGAAATAAAAGATTATTGAGAAGCATTAAATCCCCAGGTGAGTTGACAACCATACATTTACTGTCAGACAAATCTATTTACTTGGGAGAATTTTGCAAGAAGTACTAAGGAGCTGTGGCATTATAGTAGTAAACTTCTAAGATTAGTAGGCTAATAAATAAATATTATGTACATTTATGATTTTTGTTGTTTTTGTGGTTAACATAAATTAGAAATCCAATTTTTTTTTTTTCATTTGCTTCTTCTCTAACCACTTAAAATCCATTCATCCACTTGGAGGTTCTCAAAGGAACATCATTTTTAACACGCCAGGGGCTCTTTCAGTTATTGTTCAACTGATATCCATCATCACTGTGTACACCACCTCTTGGAGAACTCTCACATCTAGATCTCTTCCCTATTCTTGCTTCAGTCTTCTATTGAGAATATGCTAATGAAAAATATTGATCAATATGTTATGAATGTAAAATAAGATAAGCAAAGGTCCTTTTGCTCAGTGAAACCTCTACCAGCTGGCATTGTGATAAATAAAATTCTATCATTAGATCTGTAGCTTTAGTCCTTTCTTAGGATTCAAATACAGAAGGAAATGATTACAGGTAAATGTTAATAGGTATCTGTACTGGTTTTTGTTCATTTACTTGTTTGTTTTTAGATCTTTTCCCAAGAGCATATGTTTACAATGAAGAAAGGAAGAGAGCATGATACACCAGAGCAAAGCACCCATGTGTGTGTTGGGAATTGGGAGTAAGTACAAAAGTGAATGAGAGCAGAGCAAGTGAACGGGAGGCCCCATGACGTTGCTTCCGTTGTAACTGCCAAAGCCGTATTCAGCCGCTTCTGACAGCTACCTCTCCTCTATTCTCTAGACGGGGGCTGCTCAGATAAAGGAAAAAATTAAATTCGAGGTTTGAGGAAAATCAATTATAGCTTTTGTTTGGAGTCTAAGTTTGTTTAAAGAAAAGTTGAAGCTCGTGAGCGTAAATGAAGGTGCTGGCAGTATTAGAATAAAAGGGTGTCAATGCCGTCAGAGCATTTTTAGGCGTTGGGAAATACAGTTCAGCAGCTTAGGAAGGTGCTAAAATTTGGAGACAAATTTGGAAATCATTCACATCGAAATGATCTCTGTTGTTCAGGTGATGGATTCATGTATTATTTACTCCTGGAATGGGAGGAATGCTAAAAATCAAAATGCACTTTAACACTGTGACTGAGAACTCAGGTCTCGGACTCTGATAGCTTGCTGCCAAATTACTGCTCCAGGAATTTCTGTGTCATTTTGGGCAGGACACTCAAAATATCTTAGGCTCAGCAGAAACACTGGTAACATGGAGATAAAAATTATTTCAGAGCTTCAGTTGAGGATTAAGTGGGATAATGGATGTAAAGGGGTGAGCAGATGCCTGACATTTACTATGTCCTCAACAAGTGTTACTTCATATTATTATGAATGTTATCATTATTAGCTTATGTACAAAAATTGGCAGGCTTGCCTTTTCACCAGCTGTTGGTTTCTTAAACAACTATCAGTCACAGTCTTCTCCACTGTATACACAGAATACTTGATAAAAAATAAGGGGGCTATTTAACGATTTAAAAAAAAAAATCAGGAAAAAGCACCTGGTGAATGTTAGTATATTCACAGTCTACAGGAAATTCAATTCAATGAAGAAAGGAAATCCAGCATCAGTCTGGAACAACTGTCAGTCTCCAAAATTGATTTTTGTGAGTGTGGAGTGATAATCTTTTACCCGAGTTTCTTAGAGCGAAAGCTTTACAAGGGGGCTGTCTGATAGTTAAGTCCGTTTTAAAAGATATTTCTGTAAACACGCTAAAGTGCTTCCTGTCTCAGACTAGTTCTTGCTGAATGACAGGGCACCGTTCAGCGTGATGCCTGGAGCTGAAAATGCAGGAAGCTACAGCTCGTTCTTAATGAATAAATCCTGTGTGTTCCTCCTGTCACTTCTGCTAACGCTTTTGTAGAAGCCAAGGCTGGTGCTGCGGTAAACTATCAATAATTAGGACCAAGTGGGTCGGCTATTTTAGTATCCTGAAATAGCAGAAACATCTGTGCCTGTATATATTTCTTTTAAAGCACTGAAGTACAACTTGGAAAAAATTAGTTCCTAGAACGTATCATGTTTTTTCAACCAGTGTTTTCTCATGTGAGGAAATAAGACATCCATAAAACAAACTATTTTTGAATAAAATAAAGATAACCCTGTCGTGAGAGGCATTTCATTCTTAAATTATTTATTAACATTGGTTTGAAGGTCTTATATTTCAAACTTTATTAGCTGCCATAACAATCTTGGCAAGGTATCTACAATATTAGTAGGAAAAAAAAGGAGAAATGAGCTGGGAACAACAGAAAAGTAAAAGGGGAAAAAATGTAAGTGCTTTATCTTTTCCGAAAGAATCTAAACTAACCACTCCATTTTGGAAGGGAAATAGGTTATTATTAAGGAATGTACAAATCAAACACATGCTTAGAGGTTTACATTCATTTTATATAAATCTAGGTGAATTTTATACACATTCATTTTATAGAAGCAGTTATAGGCCCCCTTTAAAGACAGAGATGGAAAACAGTAACTAAACATTTGTCCTCTCATTTTAAAATAATTTTTAATGCTTACTCTTATTCTATTCAAAGTCATAAGTTTAGCCAGTGTTTGCTTTAGTTCTTAATTGCACCGAAAACTTTTTCTTCACTTAGCAAGTGTCTGCACATTTTGGGAAATTTTGGCTTTAATACAGATTTTTTTTCATACACAAACTTTCATTAAATAGACGTAGCTGTGAAGCGAGCACTACACTTTTTATGAGCATACTTGAACCAATAATCACGTGATTCCTATCCTAAGGAAACTTTATTATTAAACTAGATAAGACAGTTAGGAGAATTCATTTTTACAGTAAAGTGTGATAATAGCTAGGTTAAAGGCATTTACAGGATACGAGGTGAGCACAGAACAGAGGCAGTTAAATCATGTATTAAAGTAAAATTAGAATAGCTCAGATAGGAGAGTAACAGGATATTAAACTAGAGTGTTAGGCACAGTCTTGATCACAGATGGCCTTGGGAGTTAAATGAAAGCACTTGAATTTTGACTAGAAAGCTGAAGGAGGCAGTAAAGAATTTTAATTGGAAGTAACGTGTGATCAGATATGCACTTTTACAAAGGTTACTCCCACTTGGGGGTAGAGGGTAGACATGAGAATGATGAGGTTGGAGGTTGGAGGCCAGTTAGCAGGTTGTTGTTCTAGGTAAATAATAAAGTATGTCCCCTTCCCCACTGCCGGCCCTCAGCCCGCTCCCCGGCTCCTCCCTCCTCCCGACCTTGTGGCCGTGAAGGTGAAGGTAGATGAGATCGCTAAGGCTCAGGCCGTCTGTCCTGGTGGTGACACGATCTTCAGGAAGATCCTTCGCAAGGAAATCCCAGCCAAAATTATTTATGAGGATGACCAGTGTCTTGCTTTCCATGACATTTCCCCTCAAGCCCCAACACATTTTCTGGTGATACCCAAGAGACATATATCCCAGATTTCTGCAGCAGAAGATGACGATGAAAGTCTTCTTGGATATTTAATGATTGTTGGCAAGAAATGTGCTGCTGATCTGGGCCTGAAGAAGGGGTATCGAATGGTGGTGAATGAAGGTTCAGATGGGGGACAGTCTGTCTATCATGTTCATCTCCATGTTCTTGGAGGTTGGCAGATGAATTGGCCTCCTGGTTAAGCATGTTGTAGGGATAATTTTCCCTTCTCTATGCAGTGATCAGGCCTGCAAGTTCCAATATGCAAAACAATACCTATTTTTGCCTGTGTATGGAGAGATTGCAGAAATAATTTTAAAAACCCATATATAATAAAAGACATTGTTGCATGGTTTGAAAAAAAATAACGTATGGATTTCTGGGTTAATGTGGTGGTTTATAATGAGAGCAGACTTGTATAGAAGTTGACTATATATTTGAGAGATCCTTAAAGTATAAACTCATAACTGCTTGGTAATGTGGGTGGTGAGGAAGAAGGAGAAGATATGAAGAAACCCTGTATTTCCCAAATTAATTCTTCCTTAAGAATAGAGAGAAACGTCATTGACAAGAATTATTGAATATTTTCTGTATGCCATAGGTGAGATTGTAAATAATATTCAATATTTAAATATGTATGTATTCATGTGGCTTTGAGCGCAAAAATTAAGAACAGTGTTCTAGATGCCTGTGACTGCTATAACAAACTACCACAAACTTAGTAACTTAAAACCATAGAAAGTTATTATCTTAACAATTCTGGAGTCCAAAATTCTAAAATCAGTACCGTTGGACTGAAATCAAGGTATTGGCAGGGCCATGCTCCCTCTGGAGGATCCAGGTAAGGGTCTGTTCATTGCCTCTTCCAGTTTCTTGTGGCTGCTGTCATTTCTTGGCTTGTGGCCACCTCATTCCAATCTTTAAAGCCACCATCTTCTCATCTCTCTCTGTTCTACTTTCACATCACCTTCTTCTTTTGTCTGTGAAATATCATCTTGCCTCTCTCTTATAAGGACACTTGTGATTGCATTTAGGACCCACCCAATAATCCACAATAATATCCCCATCTCAAATCCATAAAATCCCAGGGATTAGGACCTAATATCTCTGGGGGTCATTATTCAGCCTACTAAAATTCCTACTGATATAAGTCAAAACAGTAAAATGCAAAGATTAGCTATATTCCTCTGTTTCAAACAACAAATAACAATTGATAAACTTTGAAAAGAGAGAGACTAACTTTTGTGAAATATTGTATGACTCCATTTGTATGAGGTCCCTAGAGTAGGCAAATTCATAGAGACACAAAGTAGAATAGATGTTATTGGGGGCTGGGGAAGGGATATGGAGAGTTATAGTTGAGTTATAGTTTAATGGGTACAGAGCTTCTGTTTGGGAAGATGAAAAAGTTCTGGAAATAAACAGTGAAGATGGTTGTACAACATTGTGAATGTACTTAATCATACTGAATTATATACTTAAAATGGTTAAAATGGTAAATATTATGGTATTTATATTTTACCACAATTTGTAAAAAGTCAGTAGAAAAAAATGTGCTCTGCCTTATAAAAAACTTCTGACCCAAGAAGGTCAGAGGTCACAGGTACAAACTTGTGATTAGGAGTGACTTAATTCTCCCACTGCCCCCTTGACTGAACCTGTAGTGTCACCAACATTACCCTAAATGCATGTTTTGAGAGTTGCTTCCCTGCAAGAGGCCCTGGGGGCCACGTGGAGGTGGCTGCATAACTTCAAGACAAAAAAATGAGCGGAAACAAAAAATAAGACAAAATAAGATAAAAAAGAACAAAAATTCTTTACCACTCCTAATGAGGTGCAAAACAAGTTTCAACAACACGTGAAAAAATATGACCATAAGAAAACTGTCAATCAGTTGGACGAATTTAAAAATGTAGAACAAACTGGGTGGTGGGGGAAGGTTTAAAATAAATATGTTCAGAGGATTTATACTTCTGACCTTGAGGTAGTAACGGGTGCTGGATTTACATCTTGTCTTTTAAGAATAAGAAAAGAGATAAAAAATATGACACACTGGTTTCCAGACACTGGATAGTAAACAGCAAAAGAGAGTGATCCTTGAAGAAAAGAAAGTAATTGACATAGGTGACCACTACAAATGCCCCAGCATAGGACAGTTTTCAGAATGCAATGAAGGCAGGGGAAAATCAAACAGAGCCTGGTTGTCTCACGGAGGTAAAGATCAGAGTTTGGGTAGATCAACTAGCTCGAACTTGGGGGCAGCATAACAGAGAAAAAGGAACTACATCAACAAGGCACTGAAGATCTACATAAAGGGCCTCTTGAATTCTGGGGCAAGTACTGATCTACAAATGTGAGAGAGAGAGAACTATTCAAGGCCAAAGGGTGGGGTGGAGGGCAACCCAAATGTATAAAACAGTAGCGCAAACAATTCCCTTCATAACATTCGGGTATAAGGTAGAGGCCTCAGAAATGTATCACCTGACCTGCTCATGAAAAATCTATGCAAACCAGAAGGCAATCAAATAATACCTTTGAAATACTGAAAGGGGGAAAAAACTGTCAACCTAGAATTAAACAGTAAAAATATCCTTCAAAATTGAAAGTGAAATAAAGATTTCCAGACCACCAAAAGGGAGAAAGTCCATCACCAGCAGGCCTATTGTTATATACATATATATACACACATTTGACAGGTAGAAATAAAATTAGACCACATAAAAATATGGAGCTACAAAAAAGTATTAAGGCCCTCCAGGAAAGGTAACTATTTGGGTAAGAGACAAGGTAAATAAGAGTAAATTAACCATGATGTCACAGAAATCAGGAAAAAATAAAGATAAGAGCAGAGATCAGTGAAAAAAAACCCTGAAAAACATTAGAGAAGAACTAGTAGTTCTTAACTCTGGTTCTCTGAATAAATCAAGACAATTGATAAAATATGTACTTCTAATGATCAAGAAAACAGGAGACACACATTATCAATGTCAGGAATGAAAGAGGTCACATAGCTAGAAACTCTATAGATATCAATGAAAAGAAAAAACTAAGGGAACATTATAAACAATTTTAAGCCAATAAATTTTGCAACTGGATAAATCCTTTGAAAGAAGTGAACTATCAAATGTCACTGAAGAATGCAAAAATATGAATGTCCTCTATTACAGGCTAAATTGTGTTGTCATCCAACCTCCCCTCCAAATTTATATGTTGAAGCTGTAACCCCCAGTACTCAGAATGTGACTGCATTTGGAGATAGGGCCTTTAAGGAGGTCATTATGTTAAAATAAGGTTGTGAGGGTGGGCCATAATCCAATCTGACTGGGGTTGTTATAAGAAAAGGAAATTTGGACATACAAAGAGACACCAGGTGCTTGGACACACAGAGAAAAGACCCTGTGAGGACACAGTGAGAACGTGACCATCTGCAAGCCAAGGAGAGAGGCCTCAAAGGAAACCAAACCTGCAAACACCTTGATCTTGGACTTCCAGCCTCCAGACCATGAGAAGATAAACTTTCTGTTGTTTAAGCCACCCAGTGTGGTATTCTGTTATGACTACGTAGTCCTAGCAAATTAGTACAGCTTCGGATCTATTTAAATTAATTAAATCTTTCTGATTAAAAATACTCCAGGATCAGGTAGCTTCACTTGTAAATTCTTTCAAATATTTAAAGATTAATTGATACTAATTCTACACAAAATCTTCCAGAAAGCAGAAAAGATGGGAACACTTTGCAATGCATTTTATGAGGCCAGCATTACTCTGACACCAAAACCAGACAAAATCATTCTTGAAAAAGAAAAATTTCAATTTAATATCTTTCATGAATATAAACACAAAGTCCTTAAAAACATTTCAGGAAATCAAATCTACAGATAAATAAAAGGATATTGTGAAAGGCAGAATGATGGCTCCCCCAAATGTCCATGTCCCAATCTCTGGAAACTTTGCAAAAGAAACTTTGTAAATTAAGAATCTTAAAGTGGGGAAACGATCTTGGCTTATCCAGGCATGCCCAATGTAACCACATGGGACCTTAACAGGGAAAGAGGGAGACAGAAGAGAGAGGGGGGAGATGTGACTACATAGGGATGATCAGAGAAATGCAAAGTTGCTGGCTTTGAAGATGGAGGAAGGGGGACACAAGCTAAGAAATGTGGATGGCCTCTCAAAGCTGGACAAGGTAAGGAAACAGATTCTCCCTCAAAGCCTCCAGAAAGGTACAGAGCTCTGCCAACACCTTGATTTTAGCCCAGTAAGCCCTGTGTCAAACTTCTAACCTACAGGCTATAAGATAATAATTTGCATTGTTTTAAGCCAGTGAATTTGTGGAATTTGTTTAGAGAACTAATACGGATTTTTATTATATTCAAGTAGGATGCATGCCAGGAATGTTTACAGACTAAATGCAACAACAATAGCAACTAAAACATAATCATCTCTACAGATACAAAGAAAGTATTTGATGATGTTAACACCCACTCAAAACAAAACTTCTAGCAAACGAGAAATATATCTACTAAAAACCTGCAGCCATTGTTATACTTGTTGGTAAAATATTGATTTTTTTAACCCCAAGATCGAGAACAAGGCCAGGATGTTCACTCTCACCACATCTAATCACCACTGCATTGGATCCTAGTCAGTGCAAAACTACAGGAAAGAAAAAGAAATCATATACTTTTAATAGACGACATCATTTATGTAGAAATCCTAAATAATTTGTTTACAGAACTAAAAAGCTAATGTAGCAAAGCCACAGAAAACAAGTTAATATATAAAATTGACTTGAATTACTATATATTACTGAGGAACAGTTGAAAATTAAATTTTTTCAAAAACAATACACTGAAAAAATGAAAAAATAAATATTAAAGGTAGCCAAAGAAATGGAAATAAAGTGACATAGTCACTGAATGAAAGTTTTTATTTGAAAACATGTATTCCATATTTATGGAACAGAATAGATATTTCAGGGAAAAGAACCATTTACATATGAAAAGACACCATAAGAGGTAAAAGGCAAGAAAAAAATTAAAATATTTTTAATATCTAGAGTATGTATAGTTACACACACACACATAACTGCATACAAATCAACAGGAAAAAAGCAAAAAGAAAACTCAATACAAAGTTGGGAAAATGACACCAACAGGCATCATTTGTAAAAAAAAAATTATAGAAAATAAGACCAATAAACACAGGATAAAATATCTCATACTACTGGTAAACAGGTAATACAAATTAAAGTAATGTGATACTTTATCATATTCATTTGATAGGTAAAACAAAAAATATCTGGCATGTATGTAAAGCAATAATAACTTCTATGAATTGTTGGTTGAGTGATTGTCAATATCTTGTAAATTTAGAGGTTGTTTACATTGTAACTTTTAGCGTTCTACTTTTAGATATAAAACCTAGATCCCAAGGCTCTAGCATATGTGCAAAAAAAAAAAAAAAAAGCCATGTACATGATTATTCAGTAAAATCTCAGTTTGGTTTTAATAGTGAAAAATTGTAATCATCTAGATGTCCATCAACAGCAGAAAGGATAACTGATGTGCAATGTATTAATATAACACAATGTAAAATAATTTAAATGAAGGAACTGGCAGTATGTATATGAACATGGACAAATTTTACAGGTATACTTTTTAGTGCCAAAAAGCAAAATGAATAATAATTTATACAATATACTATTCTATAAGTTTAAAAATATTCAAAATAAAACTCAGTATTGTTTATGGCTATATAAATGTAGTATAGTAAAAAATATAAAAAATTTTCATCAGAATGAAAATCACCAAATTCAGATTACTGAACACCTCAGAGGAGAGATGGACGGAAGTAAAATCAGGGAGGGATAAACAAAAGATGAAAATAGATTCAAAACAACTAGGGCAAAATGTTAAGGTATCCTGAACCTGGGTGGGTTTATAAAATAAAGTTTATAATATTTTTCTTTACACTTCTCAGTATGTTTGAATTATTTAATGATAAGATAAACCATATAAAAGAGAAACTGCTATTATCTTTATCAAGTAGCTTAAGGGTGACTTTCTTTATCTTACTAATAATGTACTAATTCATGAGTTCACAGCT
Organism: Balaenoptera borealis; assembly: GCF_965194805.1. Taxonomy (NCBI): domain Eukaryota; kingdom Metazoa; phylum Chordata; class Mammalia; order Artiodactyla; family Balaenopteridae; genus Balaenoptera; species Balaenoptera borealis. The sequence goes on from NC_138877.1 coordinate 53,612,024, forward strand.
AAATGAGACAGCACTGCATGACAGTTAAACCTGTTCTTATCCAATGTACTGTTTTTACTGTTATATGAAATAGGTTTCACTGAGAGTTGGTCAACTGTAAAATTATAGCCATTGAGGATAAAGAACTATATCTGATTGTATTAAATTTAAGTCATACTTTGTGTGCATAACCTTTTGCCAGCCGCCTATCTCCATTTCCTCTGACTTTAGGACCCTCTTCAGACAGCAGTTCTGAACCTTTCTTTGAAAGCCCAGAAATTTGTTTTTCCTGGCACATGAGACAAGAGAATCTGTTTACATATGGATGACTTATTGACAATTATTTTAATATCACTTATAAAAATTCCTTTGTGGATCTATGTCTTTATCTGAACCAAGCTTCTGCTATCCTGGTAATTCCAATGCTGAGATGGAAAGCCTCTGTTAAATTGTGAAAGCACATCTGAATGCTATCCTCAACATAAAAATAATTGTTGGGAAGTTCTTGTTCCAGAAACCAAAAGATAGTCCATGTGGAATACATATGTTTAGTTGCTTATGAAATGAGTTATTGCAGTGAATCAGTTAAGGAATGTAACAATGGGTTTTAACAAAATGTAAGGTTGCTATCTATACTTGTTTCATTTGATGCTCAGTGATTCTATTATGTTCTTTAATAGTTTGGAAACCTGGGTTTTAATATTCTCTTTATTTCCTTACTCTGGGACTTTAAATCTCTAAACTGGGGGCAATAATATTTACCTGATTTCAGAAAGCTTTGTAGTGTTTTGATACCTCTGATTCTCTCATAATAGTAATCTTCCTTTTTTAAAAAGGAGAAATGAAGCAGAAACATAAAAAAGTGTTGTCTAGGCATTCATGAAGAATTTGGCTGCCTTGACTTTTCATTTAATTATACACCTTAAAATTAATCTCTTATTTGGGCAAGTTTTAACAGGTTTTAAACCATTAAGTAAGATCCTATTTCCCTGGAGAAAAGATGATTTTGAAACTTAATTGCAATAGGTTTAACAATACAGAAGTCCTGTCTAATATATATATTTAAAACCCTTGAAAATTCATGTGCCATTTCATTCACACAGACTCATTCTTGGAAAAAAAATTAATCATCTGGATCTATATTTCAGAGAAGTGCAAATACCTCAATATAAAACATATTAACATAACATTCTATCACTTTGGAGAAAGGCAACTCTAATCCACAAATTCAGGAACAAAAAAATCCATTGGGGGCTTCCCTGGTGGCGCAGTGGTTGAGAATCTGCCTGCCAATGCAGGGGACACGGGTTCGAGCCCTGGTCTGGGAAGATCCCACATGCCGCGGAGCGACTAAGCCTGTGAGCCACAATTGCTGAGCCTGCGCGTCTGGAGGCTGTGCTCCGCAACGGGAGAGGCCACGATAGTGAGAGGCCCGCGCACCGCGATGAAGAGTGGCCCCCGCTTGCCGCAACTAGAGAAAGCCCTCACACAGGAACGAAGACCCAACACAGCCATAAATAAATAAATAAATAAATAAATAAAATTAAAAAAAAAAAAATCCATTGGTCTACCCTTATAGAAACAACTACTTGAGGTACGGTTTTCAAGGCGGCAAAAACTCAAAAGTTGAGCCAGCTGTTTCAATAACCTAAATAGACTGATTTTGGGGTCTTTGTAGTGAAACAGAAATCAGGTAAGTTTTTCATGACTTGAGGTTTCTTTACAATCTTTGCTGAATCCAGTTACTGACAGCTATTATTCAATCACACATCACATTATAAATTCATACCTTCTGTTCCACAATCAAAATCAGTACCACAGGAGATGAAATGAAAGAAGAACTTGCTGTATAAAAAAATAATAAAATAAAATTCAAAAAAAAAAAACCATTAAAAAAAAAAAAAAAAGAAAGAAAGAGAATCTACTTTACATCTAGGTCTGTTTCAATCACAGCCTCATGCCAGTAAATGAATATTAATTTCCCATCAAGTGAAAGCGATATTCTGTGTGTTAACACGTATGAGAGAAGCCATAATTTGGAAATTATTTATAAGTGTAAAGCTTTGGAAATGACGAATGATGCCCTTTTCAGTGCCATATAGGAATTAATGTGATTTCTCTTTTTAAATATCAGATAATGTGAAAAATAGCTAATTATATATGGATACTATACATATATACACATGTGTATATAGGTGTGTGTGTATGTGTATGTATATATATATATGTATATGAATATATATATTATATGAATATATACACACTCTAAAGAGAAAGTAATAATCCATCCACTTGAGACAGGCAAATTCTGAGAGAAAGAATAGTCAAATATGGTAGAGAAACAGAGGTAGGAAGTACATTTTTCTTACTTCCAGAGTCATGCTTTTCCTAGTCCTAGGGCTTCTACGGTTGTTCTTAAGATGCCATCATGGGGATTAGGCTGAATAGTGAAAGTACTTCTTTGTCTATTAAGATCCTTTGCAATATTTCTTTTGGCTTCTGTTACAATAAATATTTGTAGTTTTGGAGAACGTGATGTGGGAAGTTTACTGCCCTTGTGGCATCAACCAACCACTTGCTATGATCCGCCTTTAGGTACTCACATGCAGAGCACACATGAAGTCCTGTGTTGGGAGTAGAAGCAACGATCATGTTAAACAATATACATTCAATTGAATCATCATATTTCAGAGTGACTGAACTGGCAGTCTTATGCTTTTTCTAGGCCTATCTTTGTGTCAAGGCATAGGCTAGAGGCCTCCTACCTAATGTTTGAACAAATCCTCTGACCGTCATCCTAGGTGATAATACAGGATTAGTGAATCTCAAGAAGTCTCGGAAACTACCCCAGAGATTTCAAGGTGTGGGGATAAGGATTACCCAGAGGGGTCTTCAACACATTGCCCCCTGATGAAATGTGTCCTCACTGGAGCCAGATGGAATCTGTCCTCTGGAACCCTCAGTTTTAGGGAAAGAGCTAATGCAATAGGGAGAGCCACGCTATTTTCAAATTAAAAAATGTGTTTTTTTTGTTTTTTTTTGTTTTTGCTTCAGTCCAAGGCTGTTGTCAAAGAAATAAGCTTCTCTCAGGGTTTCAACAACACGGACCTGTGATCAGGAGTTCTTTACTGCTGTCTGTCTGTGTCACTAGTGCAAGTCTACCTGTGGGCCTCATCTGTCTCCTTATCTACCCACCCAGTGAAAACTGGCAGTGTCTTCGGGCAGGGACAGAGACCCTGTAGGTAACCCCAAGCCTGATCCATGATGTTAAGACCTTGTCAGACTGATATCCCAGCCCTTCCCAAACACTGAAGCTCCATGCAGAAGCCTAAGTGAAGGCATGCCTTGCTTCTTTAGGTACTGTATTTGTGGTTTACTAGAATATAACTCTAGGTAAATCAAACTTAAAAACATTTTTGTTCTTGTTGTTGCAAACAATCTTTTTCTTTTTAAAATCATACTTAATGTTATAGATCACTTGACTAGCTTTGCCTAGCTTAGAGAAAAATCATTTTCTTGGGATGAAGTTAAGCCACTTCTGTGTTTATTTCTGTGATATGTAAATCCTTCCCAGTCCATCTGAGAAAGCATTAGCTATGCTATCTATGCCCTTTCTCAAGGAAACAGTTCCGAGTAAATCCATAGCCATGCAGGTAGAAATAGGACACCTGTTAAGAAATCAGATTTCAGGTTAAATCCGCTGTTGCCTGAACACAAATGTGTGAAATAACCAAGCACCATCAAATGGCAAACAGACAATTTTTGGAATAAGGAGTCAATTGAATGTGGGGCGTCAGAAGCAATCATGTAGGAAAGGGTTTATTTGTAAAAGGTAATTGTCTTTTAGACTGGTATTTTTGGCACTTGGCTCCTAATATGTAGTAAAATTAAACAGAGTTTTAAAAAATTCAGTGAATATGGGCTCTACCCAGGACTTACAGAATCAATATTTCTGAAGTTGAGACTCAGGATTTGTGTTTTAAAATACTACTCCAACAACTTTGATGCCTAGCCAAATTTGGGAAACCACTGACCAAATACCGAATGTAGAAGATAATCTCATTTTCATCAAAACCAGGAGAATTTTTAAAGAACAATTCTCATCACAGTCCTAAGAAAGTACTTCCTAGAAGTCAGTTGCATTACAGCAGTTGTATCTCCTGAATTTCTAGAATGTACATGGGCTAAAGTTAGAATAATTAGGAGATTTATTGCATTTTTGTATTTAAAAATTAATTTTTATCAAGCACAGAAAAATTGTAAATGTATCAGCAATAAATATAGCAGTTAAAATAACAGCAAGCATCAACACTTACAGAGTGTTTACTTTGTGCCAATAATACACTCGAAGAACCTCAAGGGTCAGAGTTGCCATACAGGAGAATCCAGAAAATAGCAAAAGAGAATCTGGATTACTCCAAATAAAAATGATTACTTTTGCTTTTCCTGATTGTGCATATAATTTTTTTTCTCAAGTCCATTAGTGAAACGTTAGTTAACAATAGAACTATTCTGTAAAATCCTAATATATCATTTAGTTTCTCTATACCTACATTAGTTCTAAGTAATGGTTTCCTCATGATTAGCTTAACCTCTTTACAAATTATCAAAAACCCCAAAAGGTCTTTATTAAAGAGAGTTATTTAACTGTAGTTAACTTCTTGGGCAATTTAATCATGTACAGATATCTGAATATAGAGAAGCAGATTAGCGTGTTTCTTACAAAATGGTTTCTGATCAGTGCCCATTATCAATTCAGTGTTTAATATGGATAAAGAGCCCTCAGTGCTCCCCAAGGGGCCATTGCATTTCCACCTGTCCCCTTCCATCCCTCAGAAATATCAGGCATTTTGAAATGGTTCTTGCTTCTTCTCATGCATAGTTCCAACAGGATTACTAAAGACCTCAATTTATATGCCTTATGTATAAAAAGTATAGGTTGATGCATTTGTCATTATGTTGTTTATTTTTACAATATTCCAAAGAAATAAGGAATGACACAGAGCATGATGAATATGTTGAGGATAACGATGATGATGATGATGTGATGATGATTGCAAAAGGGGTAGAAAGAGAGGGAGGAAGAAGAAAAGGATAATGATGGTGAAAAAAAAGAAAAGAGGAGCACAATGTAAGAATTTTTGTTTATTGGTTGGTTATTGTGAGCCAGGTTCAAAGCCAAGCATGTTATATAATCTCTGAAGTAGGCACTAAATTACTCCCTTTGCCATATGCAAAACCGTTTATGTGATTTGCTCTAATCAAAAGATAAAAAGAGAGACGCTAGAACTCAAACCCAGATCTGCCCAATTCTCTAGTGTAAGTTTATGAGAATTATATACTTTTGAAAAAATTGATGAATAGAAGCAGTCTGAAAAAAAATCTTAGTTCGAAAAAAATCATATAGCAATAATTTCAGGTCTCAGGCCGCACAAAAGAATTCTAGATATCTGCAAATGTTCTCCTTCTATGACATTTAATGACAAAGGGAATGGATAGCTTACTTGATAAATACTCAATTTAACTGCTTTTTCAGAATAGTGGGTGTATGTCGACTTTATTGAAATTTTTAATCCCATGAATAAAAAGAGATTATATTTTATGTTTTTATTCATGCAATATTAAAAGTGTTAACACTAAAAAACAAGACTGTGAGACCAAAATTTCATTATGTTGTGTGGAAAGGCATTACGATTTAAAGTTAAAAATGAGAATAGTATCAATATTACAGCCTATTGAGTGATGATTTTAAGTTAAAAAAACAGTACTAATAATTTAAATTTTAAATATGCTATAGAGGAAGTCATTACAAAGTTTTGTGTTTGTTTATACCCGAAGGGTTAGGTATATTTACTAGGTATGCATTTAACACATATTAAAAAAAGAGATCTGAGATTCCTTTAAGATTCAATTTTTCCAAAAATCACCCCTGTGATACAGATAAGCCTCCCCAACCCCCCAAATAGTTCTAGTATGGTATCATTAAAAAGCAAATGGATCTTACGTTCACACTTTTTATTTCTCAATTTCCAATAAAAACTCCCAATTATATTGTCCTTCCCTTAAGAGTCCACACATACATATTTTGGATGTGCTGCCTGGAGATGATGCAAGTGCTGTCAAGTTTCCTATTCTGGATTTTATTTCCTTCAGGATGAGAAATAGAAGTACATAATTTGGCAGAGAGAGAAGTGATTATCCTGTTGCTTAAGAGGCAAATGTTTTAGTGATGTGCAAAATAAAAAGCATTACAAATTCCAAGTGATATGTGATGCAGTTCTAAGTGTGGGAATAAGAATATCCGGGGAAAGGAATTGTTTGTGGGGGATGGGTGAGTCTGAATAAGTGGGAGTTTGTTCCAGAAAACTAAGGTGGACAGATGGAGTTTGGGTTTGGAGCATGACTTAGGTTGAAATGTGCATCCAGAAAAATACACTGTTCCTCTATTTTTCATTTTCCTGATTCACTCCCTAACCTTGTTTTTTGTGTGCTTCCCCCCCCACCCCGCATTTCTCTCCTTTCCTTTTCTTTGAGCCATGTTTTTTTAAACTTATGCTTTAATTACTCGATTACATGACTTCTTTTTCAAAATACAAATACAACCTGAAGTGCCTCCTTTTTATACATATAGAAGATGCTAATGGCAACTTCTCATGATGATGCACTAAATGTCTGAAAAAGAATGAAACAGCAAAATGAATTGAAAGGTGCCACTGCCCTTCTTGTAATCCTATTATTGTGTATTATTCTTAAACATTTCAAGTCTGGTAAATGTTTAATCATATCTTCCCATTGTGTATTTAATTGTTAAGAAACATGTTTTTGCAACAAAAGCTTTGACAGATGACTGTGAGACAGAGATACTAAACATGATCAATAATTGAATGTTCTATAGCTGAGCACTGAGGGCGGAAGCAGAGAAAATTCTGAAAGTGGAACTTGCTTATGAAATATATGCCAAATGTTTCCTAAATCATTTAAAAGTGTTTGAGTATTCCACATCGCAGTTTAAAAAGATTATAACAGTTCCATGACTTAGTAAAGCTTTTCCTACATGCAAAGAAAAAAAAGAAAGATGCTACTGGACTTTAAAAGGTCCAAGTGACAGAACACTGAAGCCTGGACCAGCTGGAGAGCCTTATCTTCCTTTGGGCTTCACTCAAAATTGGCAGATTTTAGACTCAACGTGGTAAATGGGTCTGTTCTGAACAGTATATCCAAAGTGGTATACCTAGGGTGGAGTCTTCAAATGCCATGATTTTTTTTTCACCTTAAAGTAACTAACCTACATGTCTGAACTACTGGAAAACTAACAATTTTACAGAAGTATCAGGCTCCAGGATTTATCTTTTTATTCAAAAATATGATGTGCAAAGTCATCCATGATAGCTGATTATTCTGAGTTGCCAGGTTATATTAGAATAATTTTATTTCTTTAGTGTTTGAAAGATCCATAAACGAATAATAGGTCCTGAGATCTGTGTTAATTTGTAATTGGAGTAAACAGCTGAGCAAGCTTCTAATAGCTCACTGGCATATACTAAGAATGATCATCACCTGTATCAGCCAGTAGGCAATTTAAATGAGTATGTAATAGGAATCCCAACCCTTGCATCTTTTAAAGTTTTGGTGATCGCATTAATTATTGGTTCCCCCAAGAGTATAATACAGCTTTTAGCTTATAATTTTGAAAGGTACGGTGAATTCCAAGCACTTTCAGTGGTCAAAACTGCTCTCACTCCATGAATTGGAAAGGCAACATGGGGACTGTGCCAGTTTTTAAAATATCTGTTTCAGAGAAGTTTTTGTTTCTGTCCAGAAAGTATGGCCAATATGTAACAAAGGCTGGATTTAGCCTCCTAAGAGAAACAAATAACTGGACAAAATAAATGGAACAATGTTTTTCAAAACACTGGACTTTAGGCAACGGAGGATAGTGACTCTTGAGAAAGAAAAAACAAAAAAAAAACCCAAATGAGGTGAGCTCTAAAATTGCCTAAGTTTACTGTCTTGAGGGAGTTTCCAGGTCACAGAGCAAGAAGGAGAAACCCGGGTAGAGCTTGGCAGGTTCCCTGAGTAGAGGAGACAGACCTAATAGTCCAGGGAGAACAAGGTAGCTTGAGTTCATAAGACAGAGTGTTGAGATAATAGAGCTGCACAGAGAATATACTCCAGAGATCTGTAGAGGGATCCCACAAGTGTTCATCAGAGTACTGATCAATGAAAGGATGTGAAAAACTATCTGAGGCTTGGAAATGAACCACCTAAAAGGATTACAACAGAGTAACTTCAGCTTGCCAAGCTTTGGGAATAAAACCCTATTTCCACCAGTCAGACTGGAAACCCTCGTAATTCACTGAACATTTGGTAGTGTATTCAGGAGAATCTTACCCCAGTGGTGGGAAATAATTAGCCATGGACTGAGCACTACTCCAGACCCACCTATCAAATCTTAAATGTAAGACTCAAAAAATCTCAAACTATTTCTCAGTAGCATAAATGTGTCCCAGAACAAAGGTTGGGAATACAGTATTACAAAAATGTCTAGCACCCAACAAGGTAAAATTAACAATGTCTTATGTCCAGTAAAAAATTATCAGGCATGAAAACATGCAGGAAAATGCAACTCATAATGAGGAGAATAAGTTGACTGAAACTGATCCTGATGTTGGAATTGGCAGACAAGGACACTAAAACAGTTATTACAACTGTATTCCATATGTTCTAAAAGCTAGAGGAAAAGTTGAGTATGTTAAGTAGTGAGAGAAAAGATATCAAAATATAGCCAGACTTCTAGAGGTGAAAACTACAATGGCTGAGATGAAAAATGCATTGGATATTATTAACAGCAGACTATGCATTGCAGAAGAAATGATTAGTGAACTTGAAGATATAGCAACGGAAATTATGCAAAATGAAACACACATGGAAAAAAATGTATAATTTTAAAAATGAACAAGACATTAGTAAATTTTGGGATAATTTCAAAATTCTAATTATAATTGCAGTTGGAAGCATGAAGTTTGGCTGAGATGGGGGAAAAGGAGTAGTAGAAAAGATATTTGAAGAAATAATGATATGAAAATTACCAAATTGATTAAACTGTAAACCCACAGTTCCAAAAATCTCAACGAACTCCAAGCACAAGCAAAATGAAAAAATGCACACACACACACACACACACGTGTGTGTGTGTATATATATATATATGCATATATATATATGCATATATATATATTATTTTATCAAGGTAGATCATAATTAAATTGGCCCAAACCAGTGAGAAAGAGAAAATCATATAGATAGCCAGCGGGAAACATACATTACATTTAGGAGAACAAAGATAATTTCTTGCTGGAAACAATGTTAGCAATAAAATAGTTGAGTAATATCTTTAAAGAACTGGAAAAACCCCAACTTCTCAGTCTAGAATTACATACCTAGCAAAAATATCTTTAAGAATAAAGCCAAATAGACAATAAAGGCAAAAAAAAGTTTAAAGAATTTGTCATCAGCAGGCCTGAATTACAAGAAATGTTAAAGAAGTACCTCGGGAAGATGAGAAATTTTCTTCTTATTTAAGTTCATTTTAAAAATACTGAATGATTAAAACAAACACAATAACAATGTATTGTGGAGGTTATGAAAATTGTAGAAGTAAATGTATAACAACAATAGTGCAAGGACCAGGAGGGAAGAAATGGAAGTAAATTGCTGTAAGTTTCTTATACCATATGTGAAATGGCATAGGGTTGCATGAAGTCAGATGGTGAAGTTAAAAGACTTGTAAAACTCTAAAAGGATGACTACAGTAATACAACATTTATAGTAAATAAAAGAAATAAAATAAAATGGACCCATGAAAAATATGAAATTAAACTAAAATAAGGAAGTAAAAAAAATGGTAAGAGAGGCTAAAAGAGGAGGAAAAATGGAACAAGGAACAGATGGGATAAACAGAAAATGAACAGGAAAATTTTAGATTTAAATCTAACCATATAAACACTATGTTAATGTAAATGGGTATTCAACCATCAAAAATGAGAAAATCCTACCATTTGTGACAAGATGGATGGAACTTGAAGGCATTATGCTCAGTGAAATAAGTGAGACAGAGAAAGACAAACACTGTATGACTTCACTTACATGTGAAGAAGAGCAAAAGCAAAACAAAAACCAAGACCAAACTCCTAGAAAAAGAGATCAGACTTGTGGTTACCCGAGGTAGTGGGTCAGGGGAGGGGGAATTGGAGGAAGGTGGTCAAAAGGTACAAACTTCCAGTTATAAGATAAATAAGTACTAGGGAAGTAATGTACCTGATGACTATGGGTAACACTCCTGTATGATATACAGGAAATTGTTAAGAGAGTAAATTCAGAGTTCTCATCATAAGGAGACTATTTTTCTCTTTTTCTTTTTTTCTTTTTATTGTATCTGTATGAGAAGACAGATGTTAGTTGAACCTATTGTAATTATTTCACAATATATTTAAGTCAAACCATTGTGCCGTATGCCTTAAACTTATACAGTGATGTATGTCAATTATTTCTCAATAAAACTGAAAAAAAGGGCTTCCCTGGTGGCGCAGTGGTTGAGAATCTGCCTGCCAATGCAGGGGACACAGGTTCGAGACCTGGTCTGGGAGGATCCCACATGCCACGGAGCAACTGGGCCCGTGAGCCACGACTACTGAGCCTGCGCGTCTGGAGCCTGTGCTCCGCAACAAGAGAGGCCGCGATAGTGAGAGGCCCGCACACTGCGATGAAGAGTGGCCCCCGCTCGCCGCAGCTAGAGAAAGTCCTCGCACAGAAACGAAGACCCAACACAGCCAAAAATAAATAAATTAATTAATTTTTAAAAAAAATTAAAAAATAAAGAAAACTGAAAAAAAAGAAAAAAAATGCAAATGGGATAAAAATAACAGATATTGCCAGACTGGATAAAAAAGTAAGACCTAATTATACGTGCCTAAAAGAAATCTGTGTTAAATAATAAGACACACATATGTTAATAGTAAAAGGACAAAAAATTATATGCCATGCTAACGTTAATCAAAGGAAAAGTTGGAGTGGCTGTATTAATAACAGATACAGTATATTTCAGAGAAAAGAATATTATCAGGGATTAAAGACATTCATTTCATAGTGATAAAGGGATGATGTACCAAACCTAAATGTTTATGTACCTAATAATAGAGATTTAAAATACATGAAAGTAAAATTGATAGAATGTCAAGGAGAAATAGAAAAATCTGTAATTACAGTCAGAGATTTTAACATGCTTATCTCAAAATTAACAAGGAGATAGAAAATCAGTGATCATGTATTGAACTTGAGCAACAATATTAAACAGATTAGCTTAACTGACAAGATAAAATACTCTATCCAAGAACAAAAAATACTCATTCTTTTTAAGTCCTCATGGAAAGTTTATAAGATAATCTATATCCTGGACTATAAAACAAGTCTCAATAAATTTCAAAAAATTCAAGTTAAATACAGTATAGTTTCTGATTAAAATGAAATTAGAAATCATTAACAGAAAGATCTCTGGAAAATCTCAGATGTTTGGAAATTATATAACACACTTCTAAATAAGCCATGTTTCAAATCTATTTGAAACTGAATAGAATTTTTAAAAACTCAAAAATTGTGGGATGTTGTTTATTCAGTACTTAAAATTGGAAGCACTAAATGCATGTATTATTTTTTTTTAAAAAGTCTCAAATTAATGACCACACCTTCCACATTAAGAGTCTAGAAAACAAAGTGCAAATGACAGCTAATGTAAACAGAAGAAAGGAAATAATAAAGATTGGAGTGTAAATCAATATAATAGAAAACAAATTTAAAATACAGAAAAAATAAAAAAAACGAAAGATAGTTCTTTTTAAAAATTTTAAAAATAAAAATAAATTCTAGCTAGAGCAGCCAGAAAAAGAGGGAAAAAAAGTACCAATATCAAAAATGAGATAAATGACATCACTAGAGATTCCATGAATATTAAAAGCACAATGAGGAATATTATAAACAACTTTATGCAAAGAAATTTGACAAAAAGATGAAATGAAAAAAATTTTGGAGACGAAGAAGAAGTATATATCTTGAGTAGCCTGATATCTCTTGAGGAAATTCAATCTGTAGTTAAAACATTATGAAAAAAGAAAACTCCAGAACTGAATAGGTTTCCTGGTGATTTAAGACAAAAAATTAAGGATGATGTAATACCAATTCTACAAAAACTTCTCCAGTAAATTGTAGAGGAAAGAATATTTCCTAACTCATTTTATGGGACCAACATTATTTTGCTAACAAAACCAAAGACAAAGCAAGAAATAGAAACTGAAACTAATATCCCTTATAAACATGGATACAAAACTTCCTAACAAAATTTCACTGATCAAATCCATAAATATACAAAGTGAAGTTCATCCCAGGAATGCATGGACCATTTACCATTCAATAACCAAGAAGTATTATTCACCATATTAACACACTAAAAAATGTAACACCATATGATTATCTCAATTGGTAGAGAAAAAGCATTTGACAATATCAAACACATATTCCTGGTTTAAAGAAAAACAAACTCTCATCAAAATAGGAATAGCAGGGAATTAACCTCATTTCTGCAGACTTTTGGCATATAAACCATCTCTTCTAGGGTTTTAATTGTACTTCGCTCCAGGAAAAGGTTGGAGTTGGATTCTAGTTTTTATGTCTAGAAATTATGAGGGTGGTAAAATGGGACACAAGCAGAATTGCCTTGTCCTTACAAGGTAAATGCTTTAGGCATGGTCATTACAGGGACTTCAAACAAGGCAAGGACAAACTAGCTACTTCTGTTGGCTTGAGAAGCTCAGTTGGATTTAGTGGTTCAAAGTGATCAGTTTGATAGTAACCTAATCCTATGACTTTATTCTAATTCTCAGTTTACCTATTCTCCCCACTACCCCCAACCCCGTTTCCTAAGGTCAGCCATTATATTTGTAAATATTATTAATATTTTATTTTGCCAATCATTTTGCTTCTTTAGTCCTTCTGCTGCAATTGGTAAAGACTATTATTGAACGGTATCTTAAAGAATTAAAACAAGGTCCTATTGTATAGCACAGGGAACTATATTCAATATCCTGTGATAAACCGGAATGGAAAAGAATTTTAAAAAGAATGTATCTATCTCTCTGTGTATCCATCTATCTATCTATCTATAACTAAATCACTTTGTTGTTCACCAGAAATTAACACAGCATTGTAAATCAACTATACTTCAATAAAAAAGAAGAATTAGGACTCTGATTGTTTGTCTCATTCTTTAGGCTTACAAGTCAATTACAAAAAAGGAAGCCATCACTACACCCCTAGGTCATGATCAACATTTTATTCAATAGTAGCAGCTACTTAATCAAGACTTGTACATAATGGGCACAGGAGAGCACAGTTACTAACAATGCACCTTTTTGCTGCTGCCCGTCAGGGACTGTTGGAATCCTGTTTTTGTTTTTTTAAACTGTAGCTGTATTCTTACTGTATCCAGATCTATGCATATTGAATGACCAATCCTAGATAATGATTATTGAATGTCTACCGCCTGCAATCATTTCCAATGTCATTATTCTTTTGGTTATTTCTGTAGTTGCAAAACCTGGAAATGTGCTGGCAAATTTAAGAAAAAGGAAATTTTCTTCAAAATTTTAGTTCAAATGTTAGTTCTACAGAATGGAAGATGACTCATAATGTGATGACTTTTTTTTAACACAAGCAAATTATTCAAAGATGATTGGTACTCAGGAATATTCAATATTTCCCCTACAGTCAGTGTGCTTTGCCTGTCTCTCCATATGTAAATAGGGTTTATTTATCATGCTTATATTCTTAACTTAGTCCATAAATTATAGAATATGGGATCATGACAGAAATAGAGAAGGATTGGTTATTACCTAGAGAATCTGTATTTTGAGCCGGGGATGATATGTGATTGGACTTTCTGTTGCTTCGCTTTTGAGAGTGTGAGAGCATATTTTCAGTTGTCTGAAATTTGAAAGTATTATATTATATGACAGTCTTTCCTTATGGTAAAGTAATTATAAAAGCAAGGGTCATATAACTTTTGAGTAATCAAAAGGGTGAGCTATGTTGGATATCTGTAATTATTTTGGCCAGCTTAGTTCTAAACTACCTTTCTATTTAGGGAAAACCCTTTATTATACAGGTTTTGGTGAATGGGGAGCAGATAATCATTGCTCTCTCAGACGCTGCAACTAAGTTTTTAGACACATAATTTAGGCTCAGCCAATCATATGTTCCAAATGGGACTTGGAAATTTGAGAGTGGTGCAAAGGCATAGGAAGATTTAGAGTTTATTCACAGTGGCAGAGATGGAATTGAGATTCTGTTGATCACAGCAGGCCATGTCATCATAGGGTTTTTATGAAGATTTAATAAGTTGGTGTATACAAACTGCTTTGAATAATTCAGAGAGCAGATCCTAGGTAAGCATTTTTTTTAACATCTTTATTGGAGTATAATTGCTTTACAATGGTATGTTAGTTTCTGCTTTATAACAAAGTGAATCAGCTATACATATACATATATCCCCATTTCTCCTCCTTCTTGCATCTCCCTCCCACCCTCCCTATCCCACCTAGGTAAGCATTTATTATTAATAAGTGAAAGGCCATTTCAGGCTTCACTAAAATCAGACAAGAGTATTTTACTAGCCCAGGAATTCAGAATTAAAATCACTTCTTCCTATAATAGTGTTCATGCCTTTATAGTTTAGTTTGTATTCGCTTGGGTGTGAAATAAATATTTTATTCAATAGCATGTTTACATAAATCAAGTGAATCAAAGTATAACCTCCAGTCAGTGTAATTCATTTACTCTTGCAAAGGTCACCACATGATCTATCACTTTGGACTTTTTATGAGTTTTGGGAGTAGACTTGCAAAAAGGAACACGGAACTAGTGCAACCCATAGATGACTTCACTCTCCTTGGGAAGAAAAGGAGAGCCGGTGTGTGGTGCTGCCTAAGCACAAAGCCAAAGGTAGTAAGTGTAAGGGTGGCTATCCAGATGTAGCTGATCTGTCCAATTCATTTCACCACATCGAGCTCCTGCCCTAATTGGAGACAGTCCTATGCAATGCTTCAGGAAGTCAATTGTGGGGAATGCTGTTTGCATAGTATATGCCATCTACTGCTTTGCATCTTGTTCTTAGGATTTCTGGAATTCAGTGTACTTGAGTACTGCCAAAGTGTGGTCTCAATTAAGATAAATGTATTTTATTCCCTCTCTCCCCAGAAGTATGTGAATAGTCAGAGATGTTTGCTTGTTTATTTACTCTTTCTTATATTTATGATAGAAAAAATTAGTATCATGGTATCATTAGATAAATTATAAAATTCTTCTCCATTTTTATACTGTCTAATGGAGTCTTCATTTTATAGATTAAAGAAGCTGAAATCTAGAAATGGTAATGACTTGTCCAAGGTCAGATAAGAAATGGCAGAAGTGGACTAAAATCTAGGTTTTGATGACACAGGTAATGTGCTTTTCACTACAGTCACTCACTAAAGCTGCTTCCTAACAGAGGATACTTTATAGTTGACTAACGCTCATCACAAAGGAGAGTAATTTCAAGTCATCTGATTTCCAATTCTATGTTTTGACTCCATTAGAAATAAGAACTGATGTCATTTTATAGAAAAAAACAACAACAACACTATAGGCAAACTTAATTGAGCCCCTATACATCCTCTCTGTCAGTGTTAATATGGATATATTATGAAATACAGTCCCCCTAATTAGCTCCTACTAGTTTTTGCCAAAGTAACCTGACAAAGAGCCGATAATGATTTGAACTCTGGGGTGAGTCCAGGTATAATGAACACACCTAATTTATGTTAATACAAATTGCAACAATAGACCTGGAGCCATTGTGTTCCAATAAAGTACAAATTAGAGCTAGCCACTTTAAAAATTTTCAAACATCATATATTTCATATCATTGTATAATGTGCTTTTTTTGTAAATGATAACTATTAATTTATTTTTTCAATGTATATCTAAAGAGCATTTGACATATGCAAGGCAGGATTTATAAGAATAATATTATTAAATATTATTCTAAAATTGTATTTTATTGTTCTTCAGAGTTTAATGACATAGTGAGTAATAATTTTATTCTTCTTGACTTTTTTTTTTAGCATTTTGGCATTTTTCTACCTGTAAATATGTAACTCAGTAATTGTGTTCTATTATACATCTTCATCAGTTTCCTGTGATTGAATTTTTTTGAAATTTTTGAACTTGAAATCGTCTTGAAGAGAATTCATAATTTTCAACCCTATCAAGGTAAACATGTGCTTGTTTGTAGGTTTATCAAAATCTTATTCAAAACCCTTTAAGAATAGAAGCATCGAGATCAGAAGTTTCCTGATTTTTGTCTCATTTTCTTACTAGTGTTTAAAGGCATAATATTACAATAAGTTCTTATTCTACTCCAATTAAAAATAATCACAATTAAAAATAATCACAGACCAATTTCTAAAAATTATTATGTCAATTATTTGTGCTTGATTTGAATTTGATAACTTCTTAATTTTCTCAGTTCTGCTCTATACCAATTCAGACATCAGAGGATAAAGAAGTTTTATTATATTCTTCTCTGAATAGTTCATCCATCCATTTGCCTTAAATTAATTTGGATCTTTCCTGATATTACTATTTTTCTACACTGGAGACTGCTTACTATGTCATCTTTCATATACGTCAGAATTGGGAATTGTAGTAAGTATCCTTCATAATCTCCAAATCTCTTCCAGCCCATTACTCTCCTTCTTTCCAGTAAAATTCTATTCTCATCTGCACATTTTTTAATCCAGTTATATTTCTAAATGCTTCTTTCCTTTTTTCTCTCAACTTATGTGTTCATCACTGCACTTGTCTTCATACTGTCCCATCTCCCTTTTCTATTGAATCCAGTTAACAACAGCAAAACAGGTCTGGAGAAATCTTTCCCTGCCTTCTCTGAATCTACACCATGGCTATTGAGTGCTGGTAGGAAAAATAATCAATAATCACACACACACACACACACACACACAGAACCAAACACACACTCGTAATTCTACAATTTATGGTTTTCCCAATAAAAAGTTTTCCTTTTCTCATCAGCTTTCTCTCCTGTTCTCCAGGGTGATATTTTGTATCTTCTCTATCCTCAAAATTCTACTCCACAACCTATACCCCTCCCTCTTCTTCCCAGATAACACATAACCTTTGCTGAGGTCACAAAGGCTTTGGAAGTCATTATTTGGGCTCTCCCTCAACTTCCTTCCACCTATAACTTATTTTTATATATTCCCAACAGTTCCTATAGGATCACATTATTAAAAAAACAATCAGCCAACTTCATCAAACTCTTACTCAATGTGATTGTCAGAGTTCTAAGATTTTTTCTCATTAGCTTCTCACATAAAACCTATGCTTTATTATCATTCTTTAATTTTATTTGTGAGGGAACTGAGTACAGGAAGCTTAAGCAATTGATGATGTCACTCGGTTTTAAACGAGTATTGCACCAAGGTTGTTTCAACCAGGAGAAACACTATGTTGTGGCTCTTCCTAGCTAAGACTAATTATTCTCTCTCTATTCTCTACCTAATATTTTCCTGCCTATTCATGGATTTTGCCATTTTAAAAGATGTACTGATATCTTGATGTTTTTATTATTCCATGATATCTCAGGATTCAACTCCTTTAATAAATATCAATTTGTTATCTATGCTCTAATGATGAAAATCTTAAATGATAATAGGGTCCCATATGCCAGTTTATTATTACCTATAGAAAAGGCATAGTTTAATTGAAACATAAATCTGTATCTCTTGGTATGTATAAAAAGACAATAGTAATCTGGAATATTTGCTATGGTGGCAAGATATTATTTAAGACAGGAGTCTAGATCTCTTAATTTTAAGGTAATTTTTCAAAATTTAAGGCAAATTTTCATAATCTTTTAAAAATATATTTTTAAAATCTTAAAAATATACATATATAAATAAATTTTAAATCATATAATTAATATATAAATATATTAGTCTTTCAAAAAGATGAAGCATTATAGCTGGGAAATTGAAGAAGACACAAAAAAATGGAAAGATATTCAATGCTCATGGATTGGAAGTATATGTTACAACGTCCACATTATCCAAAGCAATTTATAAATTCAATGCAATATCAATCAAAATTCCAATGACACTTTCCACGGAAATAGAAAAAACAAAGTTCTAAAATTTGTATGGAACCATAAAGGACCCTGAATAGCCAAAGCAATACTGAGAAAGAACAAACCTAAAGAAGTCACACTTTCTGATTTCAAATTATACTATAAAGCTATATTAATTAAAAGAGTATGGTAGTACTGGCATAAAAATAGACATATAGACAAATAGAACAGAATAGAGAGTCCAAAAATAAACCCATGTGTACACAGTCTACTAATATTTTTAATAAGGGAGTTATGAATACTCAACGGGGAAAGGATAGTTTCTTCAATAAATAATGTTAAGAAAACTGGATACCACATGCATTAAAAATAAAATTGGACCCCTATCTTATACCACTCACAAAAACTAACTTGAAATGGATTAAAGACTTAAACATAAGACCTAAGGCCATAAAACTCAGAGAAGAAGACATGGGGGGAAATCTCCTTGACATTGGTCTTGGCAATTTTTTTTTCCTTTGGATTTGACATCAAAAGTACAAGCAATAAAGGCAAAAATAAATAAGTGCAACTTCATCAAACTAAAAGCTTCTGCACAGTGAAAGAAGCAATCAACAAAAATGAAAAGGCAACTTATGGAATGGGAGAAAATATTTACAAATCATATATCTAATAAGGGGTTAATAGTTAAAATATATAAAGAACTCATACAACTCACTAATAACAACAGCCAATCGCAATTGAAAAATGAGCAGAGAAACTGAATAGATATTTTTCCAAAGAAGATATACAAATGGCCAACAGGTACTTGAAAAGGTGCTCACTAATTATCAAGGAAATGCCAATCAAAACCACAATGAGATATCATCTCACAACTCTTAGATTGGCTATCATCAAAAAGACAAGAGATGACAAGTGCTGGTGAGCATGTGGGGAAAAGGGTACCCTTGGGCTGTGTTGGTGGCACTGTAAACTGGTGCAGTCACTATGGAAAACAGTATGGAGTTTCCTCACAAAAATTAAAAATAGAACTACCATATGATCCATCAATCTCACTTCTGAGTATATATTCAAAGGAAATGAAAACAAGATATTGAAGAGATATCTGTACTCCCATATTTATTGAAGCATTATTTACAATAGCCAAGACATGAAAACAACCTAAAAGTCCATCAATGGATAAATGGATAAAGATGATGTGGTGTGTATATATAATGAATTATTATTCATCCATAAGAAAGAAGGAAATTCTGCCTTTTTTGACAACATGAATAGACCTTGAGGGCATTACACTAAGTGAAATAAGTCAGAGAAAGACAAATACTATATGAAATCACTTATATGTGGAGTTCAAAAATGACAAATTCATAGCAATAGAGAGTAGAATAGTGGTTACTAGGGGCTGGATGTTGGGGGGGAAAGGAGAGATGTTGGTCAAAGGATACAAACTTCTGGTTATAAAACAAGTACATTCTGGGGATTTAATGTACAGCATAGTGATTATAGTTAACAGTACTATATTGTATACCTGAAAATTTCTAAGAGAGTAGATCTTAAATATTCTCATCACAAAAAAAGAAATGGTAATCATGTGATGTGATTGAGGTGTTAGCTAATATTATGGTTGTAATCATATTGCAAATATATGTGTATAGTATCAACACACTGTAAACCTTAAACTTAATGTTATATGTTAATTGTATTTTAATAAAGCTGAAAGGAAAAAAAAATTAAAAATACAAATGGGGTCTTCTTAGTCCTTCACTTAAAAGTCTCAAATGACTTCCCTTGCCTTTTAGAAGCTCTGTAAGGTCAAATTTCTGCTACTTCCTTCTAAACCCACTCTCCACTAGTTATTCAGTTCCCTACTCTTGTTCTGATAACAGGACATTCACACATACTCTTCTTTCTGCCTGTATTCTTCATCTTCCTCTGCTTCCCTACCATGCATAACTCTTCCTTCAGGTAAATTTCAGTGACACCTTTTCACTAGCTCTACAGACTAATTAAGTCTCATTGGTGTATAAAATTTTTATTGCATCTTGTACTCTCCCTTTTTGATATTGATAACACTTGTATTAGTTGCTCTATGTGTTCTTCATATTAGATTTTAATCTCTAAGAATTCAGCAACCACTTCTTTTCTGCTCACTGCTTGTACCCAGATCTGTTACGGAGTAGGGATCAATGAATACTTGTTGCCGATTTGATATCTACTATTTCAAGTTTGGGTGACTTGGAATATGAAATAATTATTGAATAGAAATAAGGAACTCAAAGGAAGAGCTATTTCTCATAAGACTAAATTTATGTTTTTATGCTCAATTTTAATTTAGGTAGGACTTTTAGGTGTAGATATTTAGAGGCAATTAGAATTATGCAGCTTAAAAAGTAGAAAAAAAAATACATTAAGGTGAATACCAAACTGAAAATACTTATAGGTACTCTTATATTGGTAAGAAAAAAAAAACTTGTTGCAGAGAATATAAAATTTCCTGAGTATGAGCAGCCACTGTGAGGATCTAGTCATTAAAACTGTGAGAATTAGTGAGTTTGCTCAGGAAAAATACAGGAAGAAAGCCAAGGACTAAACGTGAAAGAACGGCTAAATTTTGGTGATAGAAGAAATATCAATAGCAAGTAAAGAATATGGAGAAAGAAGAGGAGGATGTGGTTTGTATAAAGTTATAGAAATCAGAGAAGGGAGTGGATGAGTCAGAACAAGAGCTACAAAAGCTCGAGGCTGGAGACTGAGGAAATGACGCTGGATGAGCACATGTCCAATGGTGCTTTTTAAGGAACAGGTTAAATAGGGTGAAAAAGTTATATTTAAAGGGTTTTAAGAACTATTTGGAAAAGGCAGGTAGGGTAACAATCTTCTCAAGGATGCTGGTCAAAAGTTGGGACAATGGGATTTTAGCTTAAAAAGAAGGCAGTCGTTTATTTTTCTTTTAAAGAAAAAGGAAGACTTGACCAATGAACTGGATTGAGTTAAAGAATTAAGAAAAAATAGATAATTGAGTAACTAACTTAATAGAAAAGGCATGGAGATTATTATTTAACTTTATCATCATCATCATCATCATTATTATTACCACCATAATTATTAGGGTCAACCCTATCTATAGGCTCAAAGAATGCAGGTTAAGAGTTTTGGCTTTTCAAACAATAATAATAGCTGTAGTTTGTTAAATGTTTACTATCTGCAAAAAGTCTGTTCATTATTCTTTACTACCCTATGAGGTGGAAATTATTACCTCCATTTTAGAGATGATGATACTGAGGCTGTGAAATTGAAACATTTGTCAACATCTTACTGTGTCAACACAGAGTATCTAACTTGGTCTGTCTGACTCCAAACCCAAATCTGTCCACCAGAACATAATGCTGTTTCCCTGCAAAGGAAACCACTTCCTCAAGTAAATCCAAAAGCAACGAGGGAGAGATTCACAGATTTTTTTTAAGTAGAAAAGGAGGGCAATGGTGTAAACTTACATTGGGATGGTTTCAATTTTCTCAGTAGGAGGTGAGGTTAAGTGCTGAGAGGGGAGGGAGGAAGGCTGGGATTAGGGACTTGAGCAGAGCGGAAATATTTGGAACAGCTGCAGTAAGGAATGCAGTGGGGAGTCAACAAGTGATAAATAAAAGAATTGCTGAGATACAATGAGAGCCCAGCTGAGGTCAGTTGACTTGGTCACTATTGTTTAGTGACTTGCTTCAGTTTATGAACATGGGAAGAGAAACTGGGCAAGGGGGGTTATTGAAATGTGGGGATTGGTAAATGGAAATAGCAGAAGAACAAAGAGCAGGGAGACTTCGGCAGTTTGAAAGTGCATTATTGACCTGATGAATTTTGTGGGTTTTGGCAGAGTGGAGAGAAAGGGTGTGGTTCATAGCCAAGAAGAGGAGTGACTAGAAACATGCTAAAGAGCATGATGAAGAAGGAGACAGAAGACAAGGAGATACAAGGTGGAAGGATAAGAGTCTGTCTGTGGTTTAAAAGTAATAAAATAATTTGTAAAAAAAAATGATTGCTAACATTTAGTGATTGCTCATCTTGGGCTAACACTGATACCTGTGTTACTATGTTGAATTCTCACAATAACACCATCCATCAGTTGAAATATTATCTCTACTTTATAGATGAGGAAACCAAAAGTTAGATACATTAAGTAACTTGAAGAGGATTTCAATCCTCCTGGGAATGGAAGAGAGGCGATTCAGGGATAGGCTCTTGGGCAACACAGCTCATTATACAATGAGCACACTGACTACAACGAGGGCTGATGTGCCCTTTTGTAACATAAATTTAAATACATGGTTTAATTTACATGGTTGAATAATTTCAATTCTTTGAGATCCATTAGTAAAAACATATATATTTGCCTATATGTAATTCTTACGAAATTCACACATACTACTTTATGCATTTCATGTCTTATGAAAGCTTTCTGGGGAAGGTGCACACCTGTTAATTGTTACTAACACCCTTAGACATATTTTATGGGTCAGGCTGCAGTGCTCGAGAAGGGTTTTAGTCGTTGCAGCTGGACGAAGCTGCACAGTTTGAATGCCTGAAATTTGACCTAAATGGTGTTGACATTACAGTGACTGTGAGTGATGGAAAAGGAAACAAAAAATCTTGGATTTTTTTCCTCTACAGAGACCTCTTCTCCACAAATTAATAACAACAACAGGCTTAGAAAATATCTCTTGAACTACAGACCGCAGCCAGCAGTACAGCTGCATATTTCCAAGAGGCCCACAGAGACTCTGCCTTTTAGGTTAAATCCTTCCACTCATAAAAATCCCCTTGTTTTGTTAGTGTCCTCTATGCTTTTTATTTCACTTTATTTTTAAATTTCATTTTATTATTTTTTATTTTTATTTTTCATTTTATTTTGAAGTTTAAGTGTTAGTAGAAAATATCTCTGATACTTGACATGGATAACTTTAGGAATCTAAAGTTTATCATGCTGTGATTTAAAAGAAATAGAAAGGGGTAAATGTAATTGAATGCAATAAATGTATATTGACAAATTAATGAGTAAAGTGTTGGGTCTCTGTAGAGATTCCAAGGTGATTGAAGCATGATCTCTGTTCTCAGAAATGATATTATTTAGGAAGACGAATAGACACCTAGAGCAAACATTATAATGTGAATCATGAAGTTACTTTATTTTGAAAAGTTTTTGAAAAAGTAATTGGGCAATATAGATGAGGGCAATATTATTCATGGCTAGTGGATCTGAAAAGTGATTGAGGTAACACTGAATTCATTATTAAGGGTATGTAAGATTTTGATAGGTGAATTTATGAATAAAAACCAATTCAGCTAGGTAGTATCTCAGTATCACTGGCAGCAAGTCGAGAAAGTGAAGAGAATTTTCATGAAGTAATAGGGACTGCTCTCTTAGCGGTAGTCCAAGCTATATGCAGAGAAATATGAATTGAAGAAAATTTTTGCAGAAAACCATAGAACTGGTCAACTGAGGCCATTCTGGAGATTCTTTTAAGGTTTGGTTAAGGAGTAGGAGCAGCATTCTGTAGTCAAAGGTGAGCAGTGAAGGATTATGAACAACTGAGTGATGGAATTGGTATATTCTTTAGGCAACACATTCACTTAAAAAATGAATGAAGCGATTACCTGGAAAATTACACTTAATTACCATTTCATTGTTTACTTGTATGTTTTGGTAAAATAATGTGCAAATTTTAATTATATTGACATGTGATAAGTGATAAGAGAGTTAAAGAACTGATTCTATTTAATGACAGAAACTTTGAATGAAGAAGACGGAGGAGAGGTGACCTAGATGTCCTCTGCCACTTCTCTTCCAGGCAGGAAAGTAGATCTGAGTTGTTGACTGACTTTGCTACTTGGAACAGCTGAAAAGCTGGTGTGTGTGTGTGTGTGTGTGTGTGTGTGTGTGTGTGTGTGTGTGTGTGTGTGTGTGTGTGTGTGTGTGAAAGATTAAATGTGTTTATATCTGCTTTGCTGAGGTGGCAAGACAGGAAGACCCTCACCGAGAACAAAAATGAGATGAAGAAGATCAACAAGGTGTCAACTTTAATAGTAAAATAGTTATTTTACCAGCAAAAGTGAGTTTTTCCAGGAACAGCCACAGGAATTGCAATTTGTGACATGCAAACTACGGAAAACCACAGGCAAATCCAGATAACAAGGAAGGGGAAGTTGCTTTTATAGAGAAAAGCAGGGGAGTTGGGAGGGGCTGTGATAGCCAAAGAGTTCATTGGAGGAAGCTAAGAGTCCAAAGTATGGAGGCTTTTTATTGGTTGGTATGTTACAGTCTCCGATTGGCTGGGCTGTCCTCAGTGGGAGAGTTTTCTTCTTCCTGTTGGATAACAGAGTAGGCAACTCCTTCCTGTTGGAGGTTACAGCCTTATGTCTCTTCCTGTTTGGAGCAACTGGTGATGGAGGCAGGGTGTGAGAGCTCACCCTACAGGCCTGTCCTAACTCCAATTTTAGCTGTGGTTTTTAAATTCTGCAAAGGTAAACACAACAGAAGGTGCTTTCACCTTAATCACTACTGAAAAAACCTGGATACCTTGAATTTCTGTTCTGATAGTTGCATGGGGATGAGAATAAGGAAATAAAGTCTAACCTAGGGTAAGGGGCCCCAAATAAGAAACTTCTATAAAGCTGGGAAAAGGATTTCATTGGCATCATAAGGATAAAAGGAAAATAAAACTGCTAAGCAGAAAGTGACAGCAAAACCAGACAAAACCAACAAAAAACAAATAAAACCTGTCTTAAACTTGGCATCTGGAGCGGAGGAAAAACAATCACCCCTCACTTCAGTCTGTGTTCATACAGGGTATCTGTATGTACAGAAAAAAGTAACTAAAGTGATTTTAGGTTGGTAGTACAGCCTAATGCAATAAAGAGAATGGAGTTCAAGGAAATAATGCTAACACACACACACACACACACACACACACATATATATATATACAAAAGAGGAATTTTAAAAAAAAGGTTTCTCTCCCAAATTATTATTTTTTTTGATATTGGCATAACTTTGATACTAAAATGGATCAGGATGGAATAAGAAAGGAATCTTATAGGCCAATCTCTCTTATGAAAAAAAAAAATTTAAAACAAATAGTAGCAAAGCAAATTAGCAATGCTTAAAGAAGTAATGATTCAGTATGCGCTAACTGCATTTATCTCAGAAATGCAAGCTTGGATTCATGTTAGAAAATTGATTCTTATAATTCACCACATGTGTCAGGACTATTTATTGTCCTAATATTTATTTTCTCCTTCTTCCATATAAATACAATTTCTGCCTAGAAATATGCTTTCCCAGAAATACATTTTTTTTAATGAGGGCAATTGTTTTCCCAGAACAGCACACTAATTTCCCAGACTTCTCTGCAAACGCATGCTGCCGTAGGACTAAATTCTGGCCAGGGGATGTGAGATGGTGTGATGTGTATAACTTCCAGTCAGTTCTCTTAAATTAAAAAGGAGCATACCTGATTTCACCCCCTTTTCCTCTTCTGTTGACAGAAATGGTGATATCAGTACAACACCCTTATGAACAATGGAAGGATGTAGGCACAAAAAGGCAGAAGTCTGGAACAGATTCTATACCAGACTTGTACTTTTCATGCCTGGTCTATTAAATTAGAAAGAAATAAACTTTAGTCTGCTTTAAGCCATCCTTACTTGAGATTCTTTTACAGTTACTGAATCTATCTACTAAATAATAGACATTAATATCATGAAGAAAACCATATGATCATCTCAGTAGATGAGGGAAAAGCATTTAAAAATGTTCAACATCAATTCATTAAATATTATCAACTCAGGAATTGAAGAGAATTTCATTAAGCTAGTAAAAAGCATAAAGACATCTACAACATTTTTAGTTAATATTATAATTAAGATGAAATAGTGTTAGCATTCTCATTAAGAATGTGGTGGATTAAAGATGGTTATTAATTGTTTGACACCCTTCTTGTCAAGAGCTAGATTCTATGTCTCTCTCCTTGAATTTCCGTAGGCATTGTAAAGAAGTGGCAGAAGTGACACTGCACCAGTTTCTGGGCCCAGGACTTAGGAAACCATCAACTTCCACTTCCAATATCATGGAACAGTCTCTCTGGGAGCCCTGGTCACCATGTAAAAAGTTGAACTACACCGAGAATAGCTTGGTGGGGAGGCCATGTGTACACACTCAGATTGTTAGTCCCAGGTAAGCCCAGATGCTCATTCATTCCTGCCAAAGCTCCAAACACGTGGGTGAAGCCATTTTGGACATTTCAGACCAGCCCATCTGCCAGCAGAACGTTAATAAGTGGCCACAGTTAAAATATATGGAACAAAGAATTATTCAGTCTAGTCCTTAATATTCTTTTAAAAGTAATAGAAAAAGTAGTTTTACCTCCCAATTAACTTTTAAAAAAAATTAATAGACTTTAGTTTCTAGCATAGTTTTATATAATAACTTTTTAAAACATCTTTATTGGAGTATAATTGCTTTACAATGGTGTGTTAGTTTCTGCTTTATAACAAAGTGAATCAGCTGTACATATACATATATCCCCATATCTCCTCCCTCTTGCGTCTCCCTCCCACCCTCCCTAACCCACCCCTCTAGGTGGTCACAAAGCACCGAGCTGATCTCCCTGTGCTATATGCGGCTGCTTCCCACTAGCTATCTATTTTACATTTGGTAGTGTATATATATCCATGCCACTCTGTCACTTCGTCCCAGCTTACCCTTCCCCCTCCCCGTGTCCTCAAGTCCATTCTCTACATCTGTGTCTTTATTCCTGTCCTGCCCCTAGGTTCTTCAGAATCTTTTTTTTTTTTTAGATTCCATACATATATGTTAGCATACGGTATTTGTTTTTCTCTTTCTGACTTATTTCACTCTGTGTGACAGTCTCTAGGTCCATCCACCTCAGTATAAATAACTCAATTTCATTTCTTTTTATGGCTGAGTAACATTCCATTGTATATATGTCTAGCACAGTTTTAGATTCAGAGAAATTGAGCACATAGTATGAAGAGTTCACATGTACCCCTCCCCCATACAGTTTTCCTTATTACTAACATCGTGATTTAGTGTGATGTATTTGTTAAAATTAATGAACTATTATTAACTAAAGTTCATAGTTTATATTAAGGCTCACTCTTTATGTTGTACAGTTATATAGGTTTTGACAAATGCATAATGCCATGTATCTACCATTAAAATATCATGCAGAATAGTTTCACTGCCCTAAAAATCCTCTGTATTTTTTCTCTTCATGCCCTTATCCCCAACCTATGGCAACCACTGATATTTTCCCTGCATCTATAGTTGTGCCTTTTCCAGAAAGTCGTATCATTGGAATAATGCAGTATGTGGCATATTCATTTAGCAATATGCGTTTAAGTTTTCTTCATATCTTTTCATGGATAAATAGCTCATTTCTTTTAATCACTAAATAATATTCCATTGTGTGGATGTACCAAAGTTTGTTTATCCATTCACCTATTGAAGGACATTTTCATCGATTCTAGCTTTTGGTGATTGTAAATAAAGCTGTTATAAACATACATTATGTGAAGGTTTGCGTCTGGATGTAAGTTTTCAACTCGATTGGGTAAGCCCCTAGGATGTAATCGTTGGAACATTTGGTAAGACTAGGTTTAGCTTTGAAAAAAACTGCCAAAGTGTCTTGCGAAGACTGAACCGTTTTGAATTCCCACTAGCAGTGAATAATAGTTCCTGTTGCTCTGCATCTTCACCAAAATTTGGTATTGTTATTTTTTTGTATTTTAGGTGTTGTCAGTGTTTTGGATTTTAGCCATTCTAATGGGTGTGTAGTGGTTTCTCATTGTTATTTTAATTTGCAATTCCCTAATAACATATTATGTTGAACATCTTTTCATACGTCTATTTGCCATCAGTATTATATCCTCTTTGGTGGGGTGTTTGTTCAGATCTTTTGCTCATACTTAAATTGGGTCGCTTGTTTACTTATTGTTAAATTGCAAGAATTATTTGTGTGTTTTGGATGCATGGCTTTTATTAGATATGTTTTGCAAATATTTTTCCCAGTTTGTAATTTACCTTTTTATTCTCTTAATAGTGTCTTTTTCAACAGAAGAAAATATAATTTAATGAAGTCCAACCTGTTAATTTACATTTCACTGTATGGTCCATTTTGAGTTAATTTTTGTGAAGGGTGTAAAGTCTGTGTTTAGATTCTTTTTTTTTTTTTTTTCTGTTTTTTTCTTTTGGCAGGGAGGGTTTGCATGTGGATATCCAATTGTTCCAGCATCATTTGTTGAAAACACAATCCTTTCTCCATTGAATTGCTTTTGCTTGTTTGTCAAATTTGTCTCCCTTGTTTGTCAAAATTAGGCTTATGGTGGATGTAAGTTTTCAACCCCTCTGAGTAAATACCAAGGAGCATAATCACTGGATTGTATGAAAGCAGTATTTTTTCTTTTTTAAGAAAATGACAAAGTGTCTTCCAAGTGACTGTACCATTTTGCATTCTCACCAGCATGAATGAGAGTTCCTGCTACTCCACATCCTCACCAGCATTTGGTGTCATCAGCTTTCTTTGGTTATAACTGAGCATTTTTTATGGTTTTATTCTCTTTTATCTCTTAGTCTATCAATTACACCTCTTTTAAAATTTTTAAGTAGTTGCTCTAGATGTTTCCATATACATTTATAACTAATCTAACCCCACTTATGTAGTGTACCTACTTTATAAAAGAGTATTTCTAATTCTTCCCTCTCCTCTCTTAACACATTGCTTTTATTTATTTTACTTACACATATGCTATAATCACCTAATACATTTTTGCTATTATTTCTCTGAACAGTTACCTATTAGATTAATTAAGAATAAAAAACATAAACACCTTATTTTAATTTCATTAATTTCTTCTCTGATGCTCTTTCTTTCTTTACATGGATCCAAGTTTCTGACCTACATAATTTTCCTTCTCCTGGAAGAACTTAACAATTTCTTGCAAGGCAGGTCTGCTGGCAGAAAACCCTATTAGCTGTTGTCTGAGAAAGCCTTTATTTATTTTTCAGCTTGAAGAATAATTTCACTGGAGGCAGAATTCTTGATTCATAGTTTTTTGGTTTTAACATTTTTTTTACTCCATTCTATTCTTGCTGGCATGGTTTTTGATGAGAAGGCTGATGTATTTCTTTTCCTTGTTCCTCTAAATAAAGTGTCCTCCCCTGCCCCTATCTCTAACTCCTTTCAGGATTTTCTTCACTTTGAATTATGATGTGCCTAGTGGTAAATTTTTTGGTATTTGTCATGCTTTGTGTTCTCAGAGTTCTGGATCTGTGGTTTGGTGTCTGTCATTAATTTTGAAAAATTCTCATCCATTAGTACTTCAAATATCTTTTGTACACTTTTCTCTGTTCTCTTTCTGGTACTTCTATACACATATATTACACCTTTGTAATTGTCTCACAGTTCTTGAATATTATATTCCATTTTTCTCTTTTTTTTAATATACATTTTATTTTGGGAAGTTTCTATTGACCTGTATTTGAGGAAACTCATTCTTTATTCATCTGTGTCCAGTCCACTGATGAGACCATGAAAAACATTCTTCATTTCACTTATAGAATTTTTTATTTCTAGCATTTATTTTTGATTCTTAGAGTTTCCATCCTTCTGCTTACATTTGTTCTTACTTGCTGTATACTCTTTCCATGTGAGCTCTTGATATGTTAATCATAATTATTTAAAATTTCCTATCTGAGAATTCAAAAAAACAAGTGCTTCAACCGATTCAAAGATGCTTGCTTTGTCTCTACAAGTTGTGTTTTTTCTTGCCTTTTAACATGTCATGTAAATTTTTGTTAAAAGCTGAACATGAAGTATTGTGTGATGGGAATTGAGGTAATTAGGGGTTTTTGTCAGGTCTTATGTTAATTTTGCTAGTCACTGAGCTGTGCTTCATGTATGCTGTTGCTCTAGATGTCAGAGGCTTTGGTTTCTTATACTTTCTTTTTTGCTATTTTCTTCCTCCCTGTTGTCTTTGGATTTCCTTAAAAATTCCTTCTAAAATAGAAACTGTGTCTAACAAGTCTCGCAGTTAGTTTAAATCCACTGTGATTATACTGTAGCCCGATTATTGTCTCCAATGTCTTCTGCTTCTGCTAAGCTGATCTTAGATCTGACTGTACATATTTACCTCTCTCTCCAAATCTTGAGGCAGTGGTTTGCCTTGTGACCTCATTCTCTGATACACCTATGAAAAGTCATTGATTTTGAGTTTGTTCATCTTTTTTGTTGTTGTTGTGAAAGTGGGAGTTATGCCTTCCAAGTGCTTTACATGTTGAAACTGAAACTAAAATCACTCCAATGAGCTTTCTGAGGGCAGCATAATTTTGACATCAAAAAAAGACTAGCACAGTATACAGATGAGAACTTACAAGCCAAGGTGTGTCACAAAATTATGGGATATAATAAAATAATTGTTATTTTAAGCCACTATGATTTAGAGTAGTTTATTATGCAGCAAGAAACAATCAAAATACCAATATATAAAGCTATGTTATTAGAATTATAAAGACAGTTTGGTAAAATTGCTGGATACAAATTTACACAGAAAATCAGCTGAGGTTTTATACGTCATCTACAATAAGAAAATATAACTAGAAAATATTCTTTAAAATAGTAACAAAACATAAAGAACACTGGGACAAATCTAACAAAAGATGTACAAGTCTTTTATGAAAAATATTAAAACTTTACTGAAAGTTAACAATGAAGACCTAACTGATGAATAGATATATTATTAATGAAAAAATTCAGTATTCTAAAGATATCAGTCTCTTCAACTTGGCCTATAGAATTAATAAAATACCCATCAAAATATCGACAGTTTTTAGTGGAAACTGCCTATTTAATTCTATGAAGTATACGAAAGGAAAGCTAGAAAGACTATTGCTGCAAAAGAAGAAAAAGTTTTGGAGGTCTTCTAGCTTTACTTGGGAGAGGTGATGACTTTTAATAAGGCTAATTAATATCAAAGAAATTGTAGAATTGAGGGAGGAAGATCTAAAATAGTGTTGGCAGAGTATTCTTGTCTCAGGTGTTCAATTCAGCCACTAAATCTTTCCTGCCACCCACTCACACTCCACTTCCATCTTAATTTCCAGTGAAAACCTGAGTTTCTACTAGTCGTTTTTCAAAATGAGAATTTTTTAACTACCAATTTACTGCAGTCAATACTCAGGGCATTAAAAAGCAGCATAGCTTCATCTGTACCATATTTCCAGGGCAGAAATAGAGATGCAGACGTAGAGAACGGACATGTGGGCACAGTGGGCGAAGGGGCTGGTGGGACGAATTGGGAGATTAGGATTGACATATATACACTCCATGTGTAAAATAGATAGCTAGTGGGCACATGCTATAAAACACAGGAAGCTCAGCTTGATGCTCTGTGATGACCTAGATGGGTGGGATGGGGGGGATGGGAGGGAGGTCCAAGAGGGAGGGGATGTATGTATACATATAGCTGACTCACTTCACTGTATGGCAGAAACTAACACAACATTATAAAGCAATTATACTCCAATTAAAAAAAAAGAAGCAACATAGCTATTATGAACAAGGTGGGAGGAAAACATTTTCTTAACTTTGAACTTGTGAGGTCACATTCCTGTGCGTTTCCAAGCTTGAAGTAGAGATCTTGACTCCTGCCCCAATGCTACAATGTTAGAACTTTGCCTTCAGAGAAACTTTGCATTGGAAAACTGGAAAAGAAGAAATACCCCTTCCTGTTCTCAATTTATTATTTTCCCCCTTGTTTCTAAAATGAGGATATTCAGAAACACAGGTACATTTCATGTAACACTGAATTAAGAGAGGATGAGGTGGTGGAAGGTGGGTAGGAGGTTGGTTCTTTCCTGAAGTGTTTCAGTATTGAGGCTTTCTTTTCCCCATTAACTCAAATTGGTTCAATTTTACAGAAATGAACCACTGAAGTTAATAAGTCAGAATTCAAGGCTATATTAAAAGAAAAATGTTTTAAAATAGTATAAATGCTGTTTGTGTTTAAAGTTTTAAAGTCTGACCATGACAATATGAAGAATCTAATGGCCACATCTTAAAATCCAACATTTTGAAATCATTTTGAAAATAGCTGACTATAAAAATGGCCAATAAACCCTGCTTCTTCTTTGTCAGACAATAATTACAGGAATTAGCAGATGTGCTGAAACTAGATGCAGTACAACTTACATATATTTTCCTGTGGATTACATGGTTCTTGTTTATTATTTACTTGATGGCTTAAAACAAAATTCAATAATTTGTAGGCATTGTCTACAACTTCCCTCTCCTTATTTTTTGGCAAATCATTACACCAACACTTGTAAAAAACCTGCTATGTTCTTTGGTATTTATCAATTTAGCACACATCAAGCATTTTTATGATCCAAGGTTGTACTGCAGATGAGTTCAGTATATTTTACTTCAAATAGTTTTAAATATTTAATATTTTTTATAATTTAGTACTTGCATAATTTTGAAACTTACAAACACTTGGCAAATGTATTTGCATTTGTGAAAATTGCACCACCCCCATGCATACCTAAATAAGACTGAACAAATATTCCAAGTGTCTTCGTAGCAGGTCATAGGGGTCATTCCAATTGGAAAACAAGACTTCAGATGCTATTTCCTTAACTAAGCTAATTGCAAACAAATGTTCCTTTTGTCAGAAAGGAAAGAAAAAATATTAAGCCCAGTGGAAAAGCCCTTTCAGCGCTTGGTGCTAGTTTCTGGCAGCCTAGGTAGTCCAAAGATCTCATTTTTTCTTTAAGTTCTCCTCAGTCAGAACTGCCTGGGCTCAGTTATTTTACTCCTAATTCAACTTCTATTTTTGAACTTATCTTAAGGATTTCTAATAACTGGAATTGATTTGGGGTGCTAGAGATTATTACAGTGCTCCTCATTATAGTAATTCCCACAGCTATTGGCCAAGAGGAAATAAACAAGGCACCCCCCAGGGCTCAAATCGCTAACCTACAGACTTCCCGAAGAACAGTAAGATGCAAGAGTCAGAGGGAGGAAAATGCCAAGTTTGCTAATAGAACTGCTCACACAGAGAAGAAGACACTTTGAAAAAGTTGATTTCAGCCCGTAAGCTGTGCAAGGGAAAAATACTTGGTGCACTAAAGAAAGCAAGCCCAATAAATACAAAGAACAAGCTGCTTTATTCTTTATTCCATACTTGCATTAGCAAGTTTTCTGTTTCAAAGACCTTGAGGGCTAGGGAACTATTCACCACTGTATTAATCGGTAAAGTTAAATCACTTGCCCTGCATTTTCCATAATTCCCACATTCTCTGCATAACCATTGGCCACCTGTACTCAGCACGTTCTCACACGTGGTCATTAACTCTGAAAACTAATGCAAGCCAAACAAAGCCTGAGGAATAAATGGGTTGCCATAAGAAAACAATTAAAAAGTCACCTGTTGTGAAAAGACATATTTAATCAAACCTGGGCAAAGAGACCACCCAAGATTAAACAGAAGTTTTCCTACGAGTCTGGTATTTACAATACAGGTGGATTTTTGTGAATGAGTGATAAAGAATAAAAGTTTCTGATATAATAAACATTCAATTAGTTTGTTATTTATAGAGTATCTTAGTTTTTTCTTCTTAAAGAACCAAAAGTAAACCATATTTTATACAAATTTGATCATTAATGATATTGTGCAATGTCTGCAATTGCTGATTAGACTACTCATTGTATTCATCTGGATTTGTGCTATAAACTATATTAAAATTTGAAAGATGAATTCTTTTTCTACTTAGAGATAAATAATCATGGGGATACCTATGTACTATTTCCAAATCTTCCAACTGATCACTTCTTTCCTCAAGATAGATTCTTGAAAGCACAGTGTTTAAATTTCCAACACAAACATTTTTTAAACATTTTGAAACAATTAAAACGGTTGCATCACAGTTAAATTTACTGTTAATAAATTTTAAATTTCTAAAATTAATGGAGGAAAGCATTTATCACACTGTTTTACCAAGAAAGACTGAAGCACACAATAGAATATATGATTTGTGCTAAACTCTTTGGGGAGAAAATAATCACGCACTTTCAATAATACATGAAAACACACATTAAAAAACAATGCACATTTGTTGTTGAAAGAAGAGTAACTTACTGATACTAAGGAATATAATTAAGCTGTAATATTAAATCAAATATTACCATCAATGCTAGTCAATTTCTCACTTAAAAATGGCAATGGAAATGGTAAATCACTATTGTCTCTGTGCTAAGAACTTTAAAAACTGGTTTTTTTAAATACCATTTGCCTTGCATAAATTTTATGCAGAATTTGAATGTTTTGTCTCAAATTCATAGAAAAGCAACTAAAAAAAAATTTGGACCTGAGTTTCCATATCTTTAAAATGGGAACAAATATTTGTGTGTGTCTGTAGAGTCACTATACATGCAAAGTGGATGAGAACGTAGAGGGTCTGGGTCAAAACCTGCCACTGGTAAGCTGCATGACCCAAGACAGCTTTCTTAAACCATCTGTGCCATACTTTGTTCATCTGTAAAATGGGCGTCATGTTAACATCTACCTGATAGACTTATGAGATGAAATTATTCACTGTAAGTCAAGTGCTAGCATACAAGGGCTATTTGTTAGTTATCGACGATGTTGCTGTTCTTTCATATTTCATGGGTTTCTGATGAACTCAGGAGATAAAATATATAGTCTCCATGCACATATCAAAGCATTCCCTTATATAATTCATGATCAGATAGTATAAACACATTTTCA
The DNA here is from genome assembly GCF_965194805.1 of Balaenoptera borealis. Classification (NCBI taxonomy): domain Eukaryota; kingdom Metazoa; phylum Chordata; class Mammalia; order Artiodactyla; family Balaenopteridae; genus Balaenoptera; species Balaenoptera borealis. The sequence goes on from NC_138877.1 coordinate 53,647,071, forward strand.
TGATTTTGATTTTGAATCAGCCTTTCAAAGGCAAAATGTAGTCATAAACATAATGCTTGATGAATTTTACCAATTAATTTACTACAAAGGAGATAGCAAGAAGTGATAGATGCTTGTGTTTTAGAATATCAAAGAAACACATGTGCCTGCAACAGAACGATGATTAATACTTCTACCTCTTTTAGAGTCTTTGTAGGCCACTCAAGGTCTTTCTATTATCCTCCACTTTATCTATATGACATATACTAGTGCAGTAACGTACTACAGATATTCCACAGAGCTTAAACTCAGTATGTCCAAAACTGCCCTTATAAACTTTCTTCTTTATAGCTACCATGGCATTGCTGGATTGACCTATTTTAAAAAATTATCTTCAACAATTATCATTATATTTTATTTGCCAGGGTTTCACTTTCACATTCACTTCATCACATGTTCCTATGTATTCTACCCCTTAAACAGCTCTTAGATGCTTTTTATTTTTTCCTTCCTGATGCTTTGGTTCAGGCCCTCATCCTCTTTCATACTGAACTATTGTAACTGTTTTCTACTTGTTCTCTCAAATTTGAGTCTCCTTCTCTTAAATCTGTCCTCCACATGCCTGTCAGTAAGACCTCCCTAACATGCAGACTCTTTCCATATATCAGCATCCTTACTGGCTATAGAACAAAGTTTAATTTCATCAGTACATTATAAGGGGCTTTGACCTCATCTTGCCTTTACTCTTCTTTCCTCTCCTCTTTTTTTCCTCTACTCCTCTTCCTACTCCTGCCATATCAAACTACTAGCCATTCTTGAGAAGGTGCCCATGTCCTTCTGTGGCTTCATGCTTTTGCATTATGCCCTCTGCTGGGGACATTCATCCTTTTTCTTTAAACAAGAAATTTCACTCATCTCTCATGAACCAGATCAGTGTCATCTCCTTTTCAAATTCTCACTTCACATCCCAGAATAGACCATTCTTTCCTTCTCTGTCCTAACATGGTGTCATATATTCAATTCTACTATAGAATTTACCGCACTCTATTGAAATTGTTTGTTTTTATTTTTCCACCATTGAACTAGAAGCTGCATTAGGCTGGATATTTGTCTGATTCTTAATATTTTTTTCCTTTAAAGTTGCCAAATTTTAATTTTTTTTCTGAAGAGGAAATTTTAAAAAATTCTAACATTTATTATCACCATTATGTTATAAGAGAAAGGCTGTTTTTACATCAAAAGTTGGAAGAACATACCCTCAGTGAAAATAAATCTTTTATATAATTAATAATATGTATGAACATTTGACTTTTTTTTTGTTCTGTTTTGTTTTTGTTTGTTTTTATATTTGATTTTTTTTTAATGTGGATATCTGGACTAGCTCAGATTCAGGGCCTCGATGTTGGGAACCACTGATTTAATATACTGATTTAGTTTGAACTCAGGTTCAAGAGTAATTGAAAGAGACTCCAAGAGCTTACTTGTGTGATGATTTTTGGGGATGCGCTGCACTTAGCGTGAGCCAGGGACTGAATACCTTTGATAAATATTCATTGAATGAATGGACATGTTAAGAATGACCACTTAGTTAATTAGTTAATTCAGAAAATTTGTGGGACAACGCATTTCTACATCAAGATCAAGTTACAGGTGATTATTTCAAGTCTATCTTTTTCGCTTCTACCCTGTTTTCCCCTTTGCTTTTGTTACTCTAATTCATGTTTTTCCTCTTTTTATCCCTTACATTTAATAAATTTGCACATTGAAAAACTCTCATTTTTCTTTAACCTAAAAATATCTATTCAACGATACTGCACAATTTTTTTGGTCTTAGGTTTATTTTATACCAAATTAGCAGAGGCGTTGTTTCATACCAACTCATGAGTAATCTTATTTTTTAAAACCTACTGTCATATAAAAGTCAGATTTTTACTCTTGTGATACCTTTATATACGTGGCTACATCATAATTGTTATTTAATAGTTATAAGAAAGGAACAGGTTGAAATCTCTGACTTCCAAAAGAGAAAGGAAAACACACTTGAACTTGAGAGAGCAGCTGTAATTCTTATCTTGCTTTGGAATGCTTAAATTCCAATCTGGGCTATAACAAAGAGCAAAGGAGTTGTTTGATCTCCTCTTGTTCAAGTTTATTCATCCCTAAATGGGGGAAAATAGAGTTTCTTGTAACCTTTCTCAGAAATAAGTTATATGAGCAAATGCATCAAAAGTATTTTGGACTTCTCAGAAGAATCAATAATAAGAATACTCATGATAATAATGGCGTTATCATAAAATATTGAGGTATTTTATCGTGATACCAAGTCTAACGAAAGTCCATGCATGGCTCAAAGACTCGTTTTACAGTATTATACTATTATCTGGTTATTATTAGTTGTGAATAGTTTCAAACAACAGCCTAGTCGGATAAGGAATTTAATCTGGATCAGTTGTGGGCTTCCTCAAAAGTGCCCTTTTGACAGAAGGAATGTATTTTAAGCTCTTAATGTCTGTCTTTGAGAATTTTCTGTCACAATATTTTCTTGACTTATAATTTAAAGATACTCAAAGTCTACCAAATAATTCAAAATAAAATAAAAGTGAAAAAGTAAAGTTGTTGCCCTGTTTCTCCTTTGGCTCTAAGGAAATGCAGAGGGATCCGCAGCGAGACCACCAGAGAAGAACAGCTGTCTTATGAAACAGCAGGAAAGAGTGCTCCAGGAAGGACAGGAGGAACCCCACATAGAGATCTATACCATGAAAGGGTGTGTGTCTGGAGGATGACTGAACTTCTGAAACTCTTAAATAAAATTGCTCAGCAACATAAAATGAGAAAACACTCCCAATATAACGTAAACCAAACACAGAAATGTCCCAAGGAAATGCAACTCAAATTAAAATATTCTTTAACTTGACTATTCTTAACTAGATGTGCGTAAAATGTTTTTTAAGTGAATGTTAAAGGTCACCAGATGCCAGTATTTTCTTTAGGTAACATTTTCACGAGCATTGGTGGACAGCAAAATGAATTAAATGTATCAATTTCTTATTTTCAATGATGATGACTGATGATACAGACCATCTACATTAGAGGAAACGCTACCTCTGCCCACTGAAGCCTCATCACTTAGCTTTTAAAAAAAAATCTCTTTTTAAAATGCTGCTCAAAAGCATCTTCTTCCTAATGGCTTCCAAGAGCACATTCCTTCTGTGATGAACAACCCAATCACTTATTTTATGTAGCTCCGTCCAGCTGCTTCTGCTTCTGGTATATACCCGATACATTCCTGTCCCACATATTGTTATGTGTGTTTGGAGCTTGTTTTATCACCTTCATTGACTTCCAATTTGTCACTGGATCAAATGGTTTCACGTGACCATTTTCTTTGAAGAAACACTGCATCTTTTCCTTTGTTCAGTATGTGGTCATAAGTAGTGTTCCTGAGGCTTTTACTGCATTTTTTGAATGTAGTCCCACACTCTGAGGAGCTCAATTTGGGATATGGCAGAAATAACTCTTCTGTACGTAAGTCTTCTCATTGCTTTGTCCTTAAAACACACACCTAGATGCACACACATGTACTGATAGCCATGTTTCATTACTTTCTCATGTATTTAATAGCAAACATTTATGAATTGTTTCAACAAGAATATATACTTTGTCTCCCCCATATAGCCTTCCTTGGTAATTGCATCCAACACTAATATCTCCTTTCACTGTGCTACTCTGGGATGTGTGCTGAATTACTCAGCAATAAGATCCCTGAAAAGAGAGAACCCTTAGCTCAGAGAGGTTGAGGAACTTTCCCAGGCTCAGAGTCATTAAATGAGATGAAGTGTACAAGCTGTTAGTATAAAATAAGTGATCTGAAAGTTAGATATTATTATAGAAAAATGGTGGTAATCACTTATTTAATCAATTGATTTAAGATATTTTTTATCTCCCTAACTAGATTCTATGCCCCTTTAAAGCATTTATTGAATTGTTATTGTCTTGCATAGCATTTGCAGCTTAGCAAAGTGGACAAAGTATTTGCTAATTGAGTGATGTCAGGAAGGCAGAGGCCAGGGCAAAGAGTTAGAGGATATACACTGTACACAGAACAACAACAAAATCCTACCAAAGCATAAAGTTGGTAAGATTCAGATGGTTACAAGCAGGAATTGGGTGGGAGATGGAGGCTTTTGGAATAGTTTCCCAATAATATTCTAGAAGAAAGCTGAAAAATCTATTCTTCTCACAGTTTCTGGCCCAAATCAAAACTAAAAATGTAAACATTATTTAGTCCCAAGCCTTTGATCTTTTATATCCTTATTTTTTAATTAATCTATTATATACAAAATGATGCACAGTTATAAATGATTAAGTATAATCATTTTCTAAGAGGCATAGAATTCATTAGGAGAAAACAATATTAATGGAAACTGCAATTCAGAGTTATAGCCAAAAAAAACAAACAAACAAAAAAGAATCTACAAAATAGATTCCAGGAGCATTACAATAAAATGTTAGACAAAGTGGGAACCAGGAAGGGAAATGAGTTTTAACAGAAAGAAAAGAAGTTTACAACCTCCTGTGGCTCAAGGGAGAAAAAGCTCACCCACATTGCTCCCTTTAAGAGTTTTTCCAGGTTTAACTAGCTGCGTGGAGGTTCCCATATGGCTATTAAAGAATTATATTAACAAATAGAAAAATAATAAGTATATTAAAAACAGTATATAATCATGCTATTAGAAGGGAAGGGCCATGTCATGAGCACATTATGTTTAAGAGTTTAGAAGAGTAGGTACTCAATAAACGCCATGCACAGCGCAGCCTTTGAGAGCTTACTTTCTAAATCCAATATATAACTAAATAAATAATGCAGCCTTGATAACCCTCAAAATAGAAAGTAAATGGTCCATTAAGAGAACACATTAAGACTTCTTACTGACTCATGCATGGACCCTTCAAGTGCCCATTATTAGGTAAATGCTCCCATCAATAGTATTACCCACACAGAAAAGTCTGCTTAAATACACCTTCAGGCCATAAATTTCCCATTCTTAGTCAGGTATTGACCAATGTTTCTGATTTGACATTTTAGAATTTTATAAAAATGTTACATTTTTTGCTTTAAAGTTGCATTTTTAAATGCTATGGCTTATTTTTAGAAAGCAATAGCACTAGAACTAGTGTCCAACAGAAAGGTTCTTAGGGGTCCATGGCTCTCATTCATACTGTCACCATGAAAGGGACAAAGCAGCAGGCTTCTTTTTCAATTATACTATACTCATAGACAAATCAGCATTCTGAAAGACATTATTTTCCATCAAATACCAAGGGTACAAAGTAGACTCTATGGTTCACTTGATGTACACTGTATGAGAATGTTATCCCTGCTTTCTGAGTGGGAAACTCATTTCACACAGACCTAGAAGACACACCATTCCAAATGTATTGGATTTCAAGCAGATTCATTCCCAGGCTGCCTAAATTGCATTTTTCTCAACTTCTGGATGTCTAAACGGGCGATGTTCTTCAGCGTGGGTTTCAGGCACACATCAAAAGTTAGAGTAAAATTGTCCACTCAACTGTCTTCCAATCCTGAACATGAAGCTGCTCTGACTACTCTGGTTCAAGAACTCAGGCTCTTGGACAGTTTCTTCTAGTTCCAGCCTAGAACACTTTCCAAAATTGTTCCTCCTCATCTCTTGGGGATTAAATTTTATCTGTACCTTTTTGATCTCTATTTTTCTGAGTTTGTTACATCCCAGATAGCTTTCCTTTTGGTATAACTTTCTCCCTGCTCTTCTCAAGCTAGCTTTTTGGTAGTCTGTATTCTTACTCTGGTCATAGATTCCCTTTATTCCCACCTACCGCCACATCTGGACTAACGTGGACTCATGGTTCCTATTATGACAGCCTTAGTCAGACAATCTGTAGAGTGGTTCTATCAGCATTCCCCAACCTTATTTTTTATCAGTAGGTAAATGATGGCTTTTTTTTTTTTTTTTTTGTCTGTAGAAAAGAGGTCGATGTAATACACCTTTAATTGGAGAAGGGTTTAGTCATCACGTAAGTCATTATTCAGATAAAGCTGCTCAGCAGTTTATACATCTGGGAATGAATTAAGTATGTGTCATGTGGAATCTGTTGGACACAATTTTTAATCTCTAAAACATTTGTGAGGAGGAAGTTAACGCTATCCTTTCCTTCAGCTAAAAGGTCAAGGTTAAGTGAAGGTTGTGTGAAAAGGGATGGAGAAAAGTATCTGAAAGAACTATCCAGAGAAGGAGGAAAAGGGGAAAAAAATGATAAAGAGAACAGGAGGAAATAAAGAAGAGGAGAAGACAGGAATGAAAGGAGAGAAGGCTGAGCAAGAAAGAAGAGGAGGAAAGAGGGGAGGGGAGAGGGAAGGTGAGGGGGGAAAGGAAAATGGGAATACCACTATTCAGGAGGAGCATTGTTAGGGTAAAATATTTATGCTATAGGTTATATGCCAAACAAATTGAAATTCTTATTCTATAGCTGCAGAACTAGAGTGGAGCTGCCATATATGTGTGTGTGTATATATATATATATATATATATATATATATATAAAATATTCTCTATATATTACTATATATACTATATATACAGTTAGTCCTCTCTCTGTCCCATTCAACATCTGCTAAAACCACAATTATGCATTTAGAGTTGTACAGACGTGCAGGTACACCTTCATATAATTCATCTCATCTCCTCTCTCTACAGCTTTCACAGTGGGATGTAAACCTGCATTTTAGATTGACTCCAAGGGGCATGAGTAAGCCTAGAATGTCAGAACTCTATAATGGCAACTCAGACTTCTGAGAAATATCATGGTAATCAGACCATCGGTTTGGTGAAGATGGCAACCCCCCAAATGCAAAAATTAGATTAGTAACAGAAACAAAGGTGAACAATTGGAAAAACTGAAGAAATAAATTCATATCAGGTCTATAATCAAAACTATTTTTGTTGTTTTAAAAGTATATGACAATCGTTAATAAAGTATATACTTTTTCAAATGCATATTTGCCATTTGTTCTTTTAGTTTTTAATTTTCTTTATAGTCTCTTCCCATTTTTCTATGGAAGTATGTGTATTTTCTTTTGTACATTATTTTGAAATTGAAATTTAATTTTTACCTAATATTGCCCAGTTTTAATATTTACTTAATTCAATAAATATTAGAATGAACAAAATCAGTCCCTTGTCTTGCCCCTTCATATCTTGATTTCAGCTACTCTGAAGGCAATTATGTTATTTTAGTTATTTCTTTTAGGATTTACCTCTGTACATCTAAACAATACATTAAAACTGCTATATTTTGAGTGTTCACTTTACATACTATTGAATTCCTATTATGATAGTTATATATTTAGCTCATTTTTACCTTATTTCTCCCCCAGCACATAATCCAATACCAACTCTCTCAATATTGTTATGTAACAATTTTAGTTCCATCAGTATTTATTTGTTATAATTTAAGAACTATGGTTATCTTATTTAAAATTGAGTCTGGTAATATGTTTTCCTGACTTGTGTCCAAATTTTTATTTTCTCTGGAGTCAATAATTTTCTTCTCTCTCTCTCTCTTTTTTTTCTGCTTGATTTTCCCTATACTATCACTAACTTTTCAACAAATTCTTCATCACAGGTGTAATATTTAGGTCTATATCAGGCTATTATTTAGTCCATATTTTTCCTTGAGAGATCTTTGCTGAGTTCTCTAGTCTGCTATTCTGATCGAAACTGGTCTCTCTCTGAGAAATGATTCACAGCTCTCACCTTGAAGCTTTCCTTACCATAAATCATTATCTCTCTATATTGTATCTCCTATTTCCTGAAGGCCATGAATTTCTTGGTACGCTTCTCTCGGGAGAATATCTTCTATTGGTTTTCTTTAAAAGAGTACAAGGGAGACAATTTTTGTTAGGCTGACATGTCTGAACTTGTTCTATACTTGTAATTGATTAATAGCCTGATGGAGTACTGAAGCTGAGAATGGAGATCGTTTTTCCTCAGAATGTTGACCATGTTGCTTCATTATTGCTTGCCACCTAGTACTGTTATTGAGACATCTAACACCATGCTCAGTCTAACCTTTTCTATGCTAACTTTTTGCTTTTCTCCTTTTTGGAAAACTTTGGGATCTGTTCTTTCTTCTTGGGGTTCTAGTATTTAAAGCAACAATGGTAGAAAAGTTTCCAAATTTTCCAAGAGACATAAATGCACATATTTTAAAAGCTGAGGTAATTCCAAATAGGATAAACCCAAACAAACCCATAAACTTCATAGCCCATAAACTTTAGTTTATAGCCCATAAACTAAAGTGAGTATCCATGTGTTTACATTGATATAAATAAATATAAATAAATAAAAAGATGGATGGATGGATACATAATAGATAAGGGACAACTTTCTCTTATAGTACAATTTGAATATATAGAGAAAAAAATCATAGAAATAGAAAATCACCATTTTGTGGACACACTGTAATAACTGTCCTAGTCAAGTATCATCAGTATATGCTAAAATTAGTTGGGGAAAGTACTATGAGAAACAGGATACTTATTAATTAAAGTGAAATAATAATAATATGGAGCAGAAACTTGGCAGACGCTGCCTTAATGACGTTATCAAAGTTAATATTACTAATAATGAGATGTGTTATCCTCATGTAGCTCTTATGATATCAGGTACTGAGAAGGGTGCAACTAGTTTTTGTGTTGCTCTTGCCAAAAAATGTGACTCAGACTCAAGGAGAAATGTAAACTAAATGCAATGAACGATCCTGGATTAGATATCAGGATGATAAAAAGAAATTAGTGGGGAAATTGGTAAATTTGAATAGATTAGTCAATTATATTGTATCAATATTAATTTCTTAATTTTTATAATTATACTATGGCCATGTAATTTGTTAACATTTGGAGAAGCTGGTAAAGAATTTTCAGGAACTCTTTGTACTATATTTGCAACTTTTTATATGGCTGAAATTATTTCTAAATAAAAAGTTATAAAAGCAAAAATAATTAAATCACTAGTGTGACTTCTGTCTTCCGTTTGCAACTTGATTGTTCATCAGCTATGGTTTCAAATTTGTTAGTATAAATATGCTGAAATATTTGGAGGTCTACATAAAGAAAACGGAGTTACATTGCATAAAATAAGTTTAATATTTTACATTAGATCGTACAGGATTTGAAGTTAAAATCTCTTAAGAAAATTTGTTACCACAGTTACATTAATTTTAAATTCAGATTTAGATTTATCTGTAACTTATAATTTTAAACTTTTGTAACTTCTTCCTGTCTTTTATGTAAACCTTTTATAGTTGAATAAAAATCAAGAACAGATTAGGAAGTACTATAATAGAGGAAGCCCTTGCTTATCATCATATCTTTTCCAAATAAAGTTATCCCAGTAAAAAATCTTTACAGGCATGCCCTATTTGGCAAAGAAACTATGTATAAATGTTTGTGTTTCAGACAGAGAGTAAATTATAAACTGTGTAGCAATTTTTCATGATTGGCAAAGAACAGAGCATATTGGGGTTTTGAACATTCCACATGGTTTTATTCACTTTTATCCTCAATTAGGCATTTGGTACATGTGAAGGCAATATTGGAATTGAGATAAAATATTTACACTTTATGTTTTGTGTAAGGCTAAAAAGAAGATAACATCTTACTGGATAGTTTGAATTGGTTGGAATTTGACCAGTTAGAATGAATAACTCTGCTCGAAAATCTTTATCTAGATGGTCAGAATTTAGATGGGTAAGCTGCCTGATTAATTCCAGATTTCAAATATTTTCTTTCCAAATTTTCTTCCTGCCAAGATAATTATCAGGAACAATATAGATGAGTACAAATGGTTTTGGAAAATTTTATGTTGTTTAGGGTTAAAAATAAGTTCATGATATTTAAACTTCAGCTGTGCTTGGTAAACGTATCCTTTGCCATATTCTAATTTTTTAAACATCTTTGGAAGTAATCCTTGCAAAGTTTTGTCACACTCAGTGTCATTTGGAAGACGAATTCCAGTTGGCTCTGTTTCATAGCACCTGCAGATTTCAGAAATAACTAAAGATTTTCAGTTGACATGTCCTAGATATCAATTTATGTTACAAGTTAAAATGATTAAATCTGTGTGCTTGTGAGCAAGGTGCCTTTGTTAAGAAGAATATCTAATGATAAAGAGCAAATAAAGTCAACCAGTGATTTAAATCTCTGCTCTAGAAGGGAAAATATAAAATTAATACTTGGAATTTGACCTCAGCTGTTAAAGGAAAATGAATTTTAAGAATATGTAGAAGCATGTATCTTAGCTTTTTTCAATGTTGCTGATGTTTCATGAGCTAAGTAAAAAATTACTCTTTGCAGTATTGTATGGTGTGTATAAATCAAGCAGTATTTTACTAAATTAATGTTCTACAATTAAAGCTTGTAACATATAATAAACCCTTATTATTTGATGAGCTGTCTTTTTGAGAGTTAGAATAAACAATGAAGAATAAAAAAGGGATGCAAATTGCCTGCAGTTTGGGCCCAAATCCCAAACTTTCAGTGGGAGAAAGACTTCTCTTGAGGTCATATACGGGAACTACACTGATTTTATTCCAGTTTTGGGTCGGAGCCCCTGGAATGATAATGGTCCAGCAAGGTGAAGGATAACAAATTGATAAAAGGTTGAAAATAACAGAATCATGAAATAATAAAAAAATTTTGTACACAATCATATACCTGGGTCACTATTAAGTTTAGTTATTATTTGGAAACTTGAGGATATGAGGAACTGGCCTGGAAATTTATATGCATGTTCAGCACTGGGGGTTTAAAAAGAGATAAGAATATCTGAAGAGGTATTTGGGAATTCTGTCAAGTCCTGAGTTTACCTGAATTTAAATACTTTGGGAAATAACAATCAACTATCTATAAGTGGATTTTGAGAGAAGAAAACATTTTAAAGACGTAGACGTCTTTGACCCTAGATCTTCCTTAGAATAGAGCAAAGGAGAGCTAAAGGGGCAATTTAGGTGACAAATTCTGGGCTTTACTGGCTCGTTTCTCTACTGCAAACTTAGAAAGATACAAAAGGAGTTTGCTGAAAAAGATGGGTAGAAGCACAGTTGCCATTAAAGGGCTAGTGTGTCTCCTGGAGAAGGTGCATTCGTCTCCAGAATGTTTCAGCAATAAGACAAAACTTGAGGAATACTTGAGGGGGACTAGTAGAAATATCTCCTTCCAGGGAGGCATGAGCTACTTCTATCTTGGTCAGCATTATGTTTTCAGGCCGTAATGGAGTACTTGACACTTAGATGGCATTTAGCAAAAATGTGTTTACGAGAAAGAAATTTAGTCATTGCCGCTGTCCTTACATTTTGGATCTCGCTTCAATTATAGTACTTATTACCGAATGCTGAGTTGTCTCATAGCATGCTCTGTTTGAGAGAGAACAGAATTTCAAGTAGAAGAGATACGGCTTTCAACAACTTCTACTCACTTCTAGTTTGAGAATCTAGGAAATTCACTTAACTCCATTGGGCTTCAGTGTCCTCATCTGTGAACTGAGATTAATAAAAACCAAAATCATATACAAGAAGCATAGCATGATGCCTAATATAAAAAGCAGAGTGAGTAGATAGAATGACATGGATGATAAATTCAGGATAGAAAATACAGAATACACTAATTACAATTTTGGGGTAAGGTGTCTGCTGAAGAAATTGAGCCAAACGAAGAGGTGGTCTTAGAAATGCAGGGGGGCTTCCCTGGTGGCGCAGTGGTTGAGAGTCTGCCTTCCGGTGCGGGGGGCACGGGTTCGAGCCCTGCTCTGGGAAGATCCCACATGCCGCGGAGCGGCTGGGCCCGTGAGCCGCAGGTACTGAGCCTGCGCGTCTGGAGCCTGTGCTCCGCAACAAGAGAGGCCGCGATAGTGAGAGGCCCGCGCACCGCGATGAAGAGTGGCCCCCGCTCGCCGCAACTAGAGAAAGCCCTCGCACAGAAACGAAGACCCAACACAGCCAAAAATAAATAAATAAAAATAAATAAATTTATAAAAAAAGAAATGCAGCAAATGCCAAATTCACTCATGATTTAGGCAATAGTACTAGGGTTTCCAGGTCATGAGAAGGGCAAACTGTTACATCCCTTAACAGTGGTGAATATTTAGGAGTTATCTGAGCAGTGCTCTAGCACAAGAGCAAGGTAGATAATTTCTGTCATTGGCTGGCGCTTAGTATCCCATGCCTCCAGCAATGCTGGAGTGTTAGACATGGAAGCTGGGTTGGATAGGGACCTAAGCAGAATCTCTGTCCTACTGGTTCTCCATAGAGAGTAAGAGGAGGAAAAAATGGCAGGAACAACTTTGGAGTCCAGTATATCACTGCAGGGGCCTGAATCTGAAGACTCATTAGTCCATTACAGACAGAGACTTCGAGAGAAGTGTGAGAGTCAGCAGTGATTATGAGACCAACCAGTAGAAGCTGGGGTAAGGCCACATCATCTCTACCCACAAAATAGAGAATAAGGAGTGTGGGAAGTGAGCTAAGGTTGTTGATGGGTTTCTTCCTGGGTCACATTGCGTTCTCTCTGTCAAGGACAAAAATGAGAATAAGCCTGAGGTGACAGGAAGGAGAACTGGACAGACTGTATCATTCAAATTCCAGGGGAAACCAGAAAAAAAGCAGATGTCTTAGCACATATAGGATGCCTTATAATTTAGGCTCATATTTCTAATATATTTGGCAGAAGGTCTCCAGAAGAAAGGCAAATCGTAAAGATATACAAAAATCAGGGAAGAAAGTTTAACATTCAAAGAGATAGTTTAAAATATGGCTGGCCTTAAAATGTGACAGGCACACTGAACTGAATTTGACCTTCTTGGCAATTTGTAATGAAAGATAAATACTTTCACAAAAATAGAATTTTTGTTTATCTAAATTAAATGATAAACATTATTCCTCCTGGAGTCTGCTTTATCCTAGATCTTCAATTTTCAACAATAAAGGATGTCTTCAGATATTTTTATCCAAAGCCTTTTCCTTCATTCTTCTGAATATCTATTTTCTCCTTTGCACTGTAAGGAAAATTAATAGAATGGGACTGACTCATTTTGTAAAACAGCTCAATCATAGTTGGATATGTGTATGTATAATCTCACTTCATTATAACCTTTATGACTTGGATATATTTATCTCATAACTCACAGAAGATATCATTTTTATTTTCTTATAAATCATTTTTTTTCTGATTATGAACAAAACTATGTTCCAGATGTTAAAATTAAAGCCGTGCTTGTTTATAAAAAACAATTCTGTGCAAAGCTTCCCATCAACTAGCAACATTTTTTATACTAACAATTGATGAGTCTCACGTTAAGGCTCATTAGTAAACAGGCTGAGTTCCAAGTTGTTAGAAATTCTCCAAAAGACATTCAGGTTTTTTTATATATATATATATATATATATATATAAAAGAATTCAGCACTAATTGTAGTAGGCCTGGGGATACAGTCAGTAGTTCTGCTTTTTCTTAAGAAGCCTCTGCAGCTTGGTGAATCATGGGGAACCCTATAAGGAGAACAAAAGTAAACCAAGAATACAGCACTATGGCATATCACATGATAAAGAATGGTATCCCAGGGTTTCTCATGACCTATTCCTAACAGCTCATGGTCCAAACTTCAATGTTGATTTTTAGCCAAAATGGTGAATTTTAGCCAACACTTCCTAGTGGGCAGGTGAGTAGGAAGTTTCATATCACTCCCAACCAAGTCTTAGTCAGTTTGTCTTCCTTTTCAGTCAGCTCAACCAACAAGTTCCTGTGGTAGGTTATTGGCTACAGGTTGTTGGGTGCCATTGATGAAAGAGGTGCTACCTTAAGTCAAATAGCTCTTAAGTTTAAGAACAAAGATATGAATCCAGGCCTCCTGATTCCAGTTCCATAGCCAAAATATACATTAAAGTGCTTAAATAACTAATCCTTTTCAGGAGAGTTAAGTAAATTTGGGTTTGATTCAATAATCCAGAAAGCACCTGTGTGTGGTTCCTTTAGAGAAGTAGAACTCCTTTTAATGTCAATAGAAATAGGACTTTATATTGAATTCAGGGTAGGGCTCCAAATGGACATTCCAGCTGCCTGATCGTATTTCTTAGTAATCTTTTAATATTTATGGATAGAATGCCAAAAAAAAGTTTTGTGTTTTAATCAGTTCCTAAAAGGATTAGATCTTAACTTTAAGTATTAAGCTTTTGCTTATCTTGCCAAAGCCTTCAGTTTTGTTGGAATCCTAATTACTAACCTATTCCCTTATGCAGATGGTCACAGGGAGGTAGTTCCTCCTTCCTTGACCAAAGTAATTTATTAGTTTGTTGACAGATTACACAAGGCTGAGCTCTCTGCTTATCACAGTTAATGTCTCAAATATGCCCGAGGAGTGTGTATTTTGTACTTGTAAGGTCATCATGTTACCACAAGCTCTAGCCTGTTTGTTTGAACAAGGGCAAGAACATGCACACAGACCATTCAGTAAACTTACTAGTCAGAGGTAGGGTGGTTAACAAAGATAAACACTCTATCTACACAGTACCTGAGGAAAAGGTCTCCAAATTCCTAGCCTGTTTTCACATTCCAATGCCAACACAGATTTTATAGAAACTTATTTATTTGCCCTTAGTTTTGATATACATGCAAATAGTTTAGTTTATTTCTTAATTATGTATCTGTATCACAATAGATTTAATTCATGCAGAATTACGTGTCAGAATTAAGAAGTAAAAAGATAACTGGGACCATCAGATCTGCTACTCATAAAATGTCTCTAAATTTTTCTTAACATTATATCTAATATTTAAGTGTAAAAGTGTAAATTGATGAATTTCTTAAATTTGCCACCTATTATAAAAGTAGTGTCTACTTGTTTATGTCCTCAGTCAGTTAACATTTCTGAGGTCTTTCATATAATTTTAACATTTGAGATTTAATATTCAATCTAATCACACCTCTTCTCATAAAATTAAAAAAATAAAAAGGGTGAAAATTCCTTCAAAGAGTCAAATGGATTCAGATCAAAGTTCGATTAAGGCCTGACGTATTCTAAACAAAAAGTCAATTAAACAATCAGTTACTTTGTTCACAACTCAAGCATATTAGAGTTATGGAGACATTATATCAACAAATGAGAAAAAAAAGATAATTTGTATTAAGGAAACATCTCAAGATGAAAAGTACTAATTCTCTTTTTTCCTTCATTTTTTTTTCCCAAATGTAAAAATTACAATTCACTGTTAGCCAGAGCTCCTTGAAAAACGGCAAGTTATAACTTGCCAGCGACTCAGATAGCAGAGGAGTTCTCTGTCTCTTTGGTTGAACAACTGCCTATTTTTGAAGGCTCATTTGGTCTACAAGGTGCTCAGGAGACTAACTCAGTGACAAGAGTAAAAGGGTTTCTTACGGTTCTGCCTTGAGACTCTATCCTGAGTTAGTACATTTTAGGGATTCATGTCACCAGGGACACATTTTTCACTTCCCTTTTTTTTTTTTAATATTTATTAAGAACAAATCTTGTTTTGTAGTTCAGGGTTTTTAAATTATTTCAATTCGTTACCACAAAGAAATTATGTTATTGTTTATATTATTTTATTTTTTAATACCAAAGCTTTTGCATTTCTTGATTATTTACTTTTTGTGCTTTATATCGTTAAATCTTCTATTTGGAAAATTTATATTCTTTTTTACTTTTTATAATCCTATTCTGTTACATTTATTCTACACTATTAATTTATTCAATTACCTCTTTGTCCACCACTTTATTATTTACCTTTCTTTTTACACTTTATTGTCTTCAAAACACTTATCCTATTTGATTATATGTTATTCTATTTCCTCTTGTTGTAATGGCCACAACAGGGTAGCAGTGGAAGACAGAAGTAGTAGTACAGAGCATTTGTTTACTCATTGTGGAAAAAATGCATTATATGACCCCAAAATACTACACACAATATTCAGGAGAAATGTTAATTACTGAAGAACCAAGCTTTGGAGTTTATATCATCAAAATAATAACAAGAATTTGGTGCTATTTCTCTCAGCCATTTCTCTGAGATTGAGCCCCTATAATACCAAAAAAGAGATTGTTTTCTCAGGACAACCTGAGTGTAACAGGTGATGCATATAAAGCTTCAGGAAGGACACTCTCCTGATTCTCTCCTGACAAGAGAACAGATGTTCAAGGGCATGTGTGCTGGGCCATCAATAAGCCTGCTGATGAGCACGTGTTTGCCAACTTACGTTGTGTGTTTCTCGTGAAGACCTCAATGACAAATCTCTCTAAGGCATCCTGCCTGAGAGGAGTTTCTTCTCCTGAGGAACTCTTTTTACTGTATTTGCATTGTGAGTGGCAAAGCTGACCACATTTCCCTCTTCATCTTGACTGTTGCAATAGTCATTGCACTTCTTGCAATTTTGTAGCAGGAATTTATAGGATAAACCTGGTGTGCTAAAATTCAACCTTGGCTGCCTCTTTTCAATTGACATTCACAGACTTTTTGTCCACTTAGTATTGTGTGGTTTCACGACAGCTTTCTCTGCTACCTTGGAAAAAATGTTGCGTATTTTTCCAGGGACTAAACATTTCTTAGGGATATGTATAATGACTAACAGACCGCTGCAAAGTTACAAAGAGGGAAGAGAAAAAGGACGTTTTCAGGGAACTCTCCATCAAACCATTTAAGCAGCAGTGAATTTTAATTGTTCTTATGGAGTAAAATTATGCCTTTATTATCATATATATCCTTAAATGTAGTGCCATATCTGGGAAAGACTAGATTAGAACTAACTTCAGGGAAATGTCTGGAGTATAACCTCTTGCTGTCCCTCACCCTGAGAATATAAGGAAATTATTCACATATGCTCAGTGCAATGGGAAGATTCCTTCCTTCTTCTTGAGCACAGCAAAATGGTGATTGCCATTGAGGGCACAAGCCAGAGAACTCTTGAGAATGAGCAGAGGAAGAGTCCTCTTCTTCCTACAGAAGAGTTAGGCATATATCTATCTTCTTCAGAACACCATTTAAATTTAAGTTTAAATGCATCCATGTTGACAGCAATCTAGAGAGTCGTGTGAATTTTCTGGAAGCTCTCAGAATTTCAGGTGGAACTGTATTGAAGGTCAATGGTTGCATTGTATTTCTTTATATGAAGCTGGACAGTATATCCTGGAAAGAAATGTTACTGCCTACAGTTACTCCTTTTAATTCTGTGTTAAACACAGTAGTGGCTATGAGCAAAGAGATAACTAAGCAACAAAAATTATCATTTATCAAAGGATATACACACAATAACTTTAAAATATCATTATTTTAGGGAAATTCAAATAATATTAAAAACAACTTAGGGCTTCCCTGGTGGCACAGTGGTTAAGAATCCGCCTGCCAATGCAGGGGACACGGGTTCGAGCCCTGGTCAAGGAAGATCCCACATTCCACGGAGCAAATAAGCCCGTGCACCACAACTACCGAGCCTGCACTCTAGAGCCCACGAGCCACAACTACTGAGCCTGCGTGCCACAACTACTGAAGCCCGCAGGCCTAGAGCCTGTGCTCCGCAATGAAGAGCAGCCCCCGCTCGCCACAACTAGAGAAACCCTGCACGCAGCAACAAAGATCCAACTCAGCCATAAATAAATAAATAAATAAATAAATAAATAAATAAACAAACAAACAAACAAACAATTTAATGTAGAAACATTTAAACAAGAACAAAAAAATTCCATTCTGGTTTTCAGTTCATATCAGTTTAAATTTAGCCACCACAAATCATTTCATCCTAAAATGATTTCTTTTAGCAATAAAAATAATAAATTCCATTACCAACCAAATATTTCATTCAGATCAAATTAAATCACATGAAATTTAATTTCTTTCTTTTTCAATTGAAGTATAGTTGATTTAAAATATTGTGTTAGTTTCGGGTGTACAGCAAAGTGATTCAGTTATATATATACATATATTATTTTTTTAAGATTATTTTCATTATAGGTTATTACAAGATATTGTTCCCTGTTTTATACAGTAAATCCTTGTTGCTTATCTATTTTCTATATAGTAGTGTGTATCTGTTAATCCTATACTCCTACTTTATCTCGGTACCCCTTTGCCCTTTGGTAACCATAAGTTTGTTTTCATGTCTCTGAGTCTGTTTCTGTTTTGTAAACAGATTTATTTGTATTATTTTTTAGATTCCAAATATAAGTGATATCATATGATATTTGTATTTCTCTGTCTGACTTAACTTCAGTTAGTATGATATTCTCTAGGTCCATCATGTTGCTGCAAATGGCATTATTTCATTCTTTTTTATGGCTGAGTAATATTCTGTGGTGTATGTATACCACATGTTCTTTATACATTCATCTGTTGCTGGATACTTAGGTTGCTTCCATGTCTTGGCTATTATAAATAATACTGCTATGAACATTAGGGTGCAGGTATCTTTTTGAATTAGAGTTTTTGTCTTTTCCAGATTTATGCCCAGGAGCAGGATTGCTGGATCAAATGGTAGCTCTATTTTTAGTCTTTTTAAGGAAATGTCATACTGTTTTCCACAGTGGCTGCACCAATTTACATTTCCACCAACAGCATAGGAGGGTTCACTTTTCTCCACACCTCTCTAGCATTTATTATTTGAAGACTTTGTGATGATAGCCATTTGACCAGTGTGAGGTGATACCTCATTTTGGTTTTGATTTGCATTTCTCTAATAATTAGCAATGTTGAGCATGTTTTCACATAAGAAAGCATAACTTTTAACTCAATTATTATAAAATAATAAAGGCAAGAAAATCAATCATATATGAGTGATCTGTATATTTTGGAAATTAACCCCTTGTCAGTCGCATCATTTGCAAATATTTTTCACAGTCTGTAGGTTGTTTTTTCATTTTGCTGATGGTTTCCTTTGTTGTGCAAAAGCTTTTAAATTTGATTAGGTCCCGTTTGTTTATTTTTGCTTTTATTTCTTTTGCCTTGGGAGACTGATCTAAGAAAATATTGCTACAATTTATGTCAGAGAATGTTTTGCCTATGTTCCCTTCTAGGAGTTTTCCAGTATCATGTCTTATATTTAGGTCTTTAATAAATGGTCTGAAATTTGATATTACCACCTTAACTACACAAATAATCTATTTTTGAATATCTTGTCTATTTAGCCACATTTGGCCTTTACTATAGATTTTCTACGGAATCTTTAAATTTAATGCTATCATATAAACACAGCTTGAGTGATATCATCAGATAACTGCATTTGTGTATGCTAATGGAAGACACCTGTCTCCCCATTCTCTTTGTCATCCTTATACATACGAAGACCAAAATTTAGAGCTCTACATGGCAGGTCCTGTCTGGAGCCCCACTTCTCCCTTCCATGTCATAGTCATGTATCAATCTGCAGTTCCACCTGTCAGTGCTTTCCTTTTCCTATGTGTATGTCAAACATCAAAAGAAGCAAAGTTTCTTGGTCATCATTGATACCTGGGTTTCCATCCACAGTGTCCCTCTCTCTCTCTCTCTCTCTCTCTCTCTCTCTCTATATATATATATATATATATATATATACACATATATATACATATTGGGTGTATACATATATAAAAATACATAAATGTGTGTGTATGTCTAAATACATATGTGTATATACATATATATACACCCCACATACATACATGATTTTACTTACAACAAGGGCTTATACAGCCACTAATGGCAACGGCCAACTTTAATGGGATTTTTAAGCCAAAATAGCCAATATAGTGATCCTAAAAAAAATATATTGGATCAAATTCCAATAGCTTGTTAACCACTGACTTGTGAAAATTGAGAATAGGTACCACTAGAAATGGTTATTTTTATACAATCCATTTTTATGGCCTTGCAAAGATATTCCTGCTCCTATAATGCTTTTCTCAGAGTGAATTTGAAACCAAGGTAACATAATAAATTAGAATATACATCATAGAATTCTGAGCATGAGTTTGAATACTTTTAGAGATAAATTTTGTGTATCTATAAACTATTAAACTAAATAGAAGAAAAGTTTCTTTTTTAAGTTTCTTTTTTAAAAACGGAACATTAAAAAAATCTATTTTAAATTTTCCTTTAGTGAAGCTGTATTCTTTTTCCCTGAAAACCTTTTATTAAGTCAATGGATGATTCTTAGCTGTATGAAATAAAGAAAAAATGATTTTTCCACATATGCATAAGATTGTAACCATATGCACCCAACAGTTTCTACTATGGGTTATATTACATCAAAATAAATGACAAAATCTCTGCCTGGAAAGCCAATATTACTGGGGAATAAGTGATGTAATAAAAATAACCAGAGTGTTGTCTGTTAACTTTGAATGGAATGCACTTTCACTGCAGTTTTCAGAATAAGATTGCTATATATATATAAATATATATATATGTATACATATATATAAAGCAAAATAAGGGAACATTGAAATATATTAAATAAATTCAATAATTAAAAATATGTGTTATTTGCATTTTATAAACTCTTTTTTTTTTTTTAGTATAGGCATTATTTAAGAGAAATGAAGTGGGAAGTATGATTAATTAATTAGCATTGAGTACTAAGATTTGTGACGGAGAGTAAACTTCTAGTCTCTCCTCCTGAGTCACTCATTAAAGTGAAGTAGTTTTTACGTACTGAGATTTGCCTTAAGATTAATTTTGGTAAAAGAGTTGTTCTAATACAATGTTTGAAAACTACCGGATAGTGTTAGAAGAGAACATCCTTTCCTCAACTCCGGCTTTCTTGAGGAAAGATCTTCCCTAAGCACGCTGTGGGCTCTGTCACATCCCCACTTCTACACTGGAGTTGGATAGTTGATGGAACTACTTGGTTAATGGTTACCAAAACTGGTCTACAATTCTCAGTAAGGTGGGTTAAGCTTTCAGAAGTCCATTGAATGGGATTTGATAACTTTACTGCTTCTTTCTTAATTTAGACTGATGACCCAAAGAAGTGTGTTAAATATGAAGAGTTAAAATTTCCAGTGGTGGGCTGCCCCAAGTCGTAGGGGTAGTCTCCTTTGTTTACCTTGTTTTGTTCTCATGACAAGTTATATACCCTGGTTTTATCTGTAATAAATTGGATATTTTTGTTTTATTTCTTAAACTGACTATAAACTGGTCTGAGAATTAGAGTGATGGCTGCCTCCAGGACTCCAATTGATCAAATCACCTTCAAAGGTTCTCTCCTCTATACAGAGAGAATAAAATTTGCTACCAACTAGTGATTGATTACTAGGTGCCATGTTCTATTTTATATGATTTTCACATACCATGTCTTTTAACTCCTATATAATCTAATATGGTTGCTACTCTTATGCTCATTTTACTGATGAGGAAACTTAGACACAAAGTTTTTAGTTACTTTCCGAAGTACTAACTAATGAGTGGCCATGACTCAAATTCAGTTCTGTCCAATTTTAAAGATTATTCTTTTTAAAAAAATCATTCATATGACATTTAACATGGAAAATATAACAGGACAAAATTAAATTAACATGTGTATTTTGTAATGTATTAAGTGAGAAAATGCAAAATTTAAAAAAAAAAGAAAATAAACACAGGTGCCTGCAGTTTAATTGTCTTTTATCTGATTTCCCCTTTCAATCTTCCATCTCTGATCACTCCAGTGTTAATAGGTTTATTTCTTCAGAACTTTCCTCTTGCTCTTATAAAACTTATATACACATGTAGATAATTTGGAGTTTTTATATATTCATAATCATAATCTAAAAATTACTTTAAAACTCTGTTTTTCACTAACTATACATGGTGCATCAAATTCTATTTTTAAATTAATTCATGCACATTTATTACTTTACATGATTTAGGTCATACGTGGTTGCCTATTTTTAAAGTTTTATTTTTTCTTTAATTTACTCCCTCTTCCCCCTCTTCTTTCTGTACCAATGCATACAGCAATACCACTCACTACAAACATACACATAACAAAGTAAAGACTGACTGTACCTAAGCAGTCTTCTACATGTTTATGTATTCATATAAAGTATGTAGATTTATAACTTGAGTTTAGATAAATCAGGTTACAAGATCTCAACTTTACAAGGAGTTTCATTTACTACTCCTATTTGTCTTGAAAAGTTTTCTTATTATTTAAAAGGATTCTTAAGGATTTCTTTGCTTCAGGAACAGATGGGCACCCTCACATGAGAGCCACCACACTAAGTTTTATGGCTAATGCATTTTGTGGCAAGTTTTCCATTTGAAGTCTAACAGTTTATAAATTTATAGCAATAGAAATATTGTGCAACATGCATCCCATGATGTCATTTCTTTTGTTGATAATGGTATCATTTACATTCTTTCCATGGGTTTCTTTAGCCTTTACTATTTTTTTTAATTAAATGTCAAATTACTTAAACTATTTATAGACACAGACATATTTTGCTTATCAGTATGGCTGAGAAATGCATAAGAGTTACAAAAGAATTTAAAGAGAAGAGTTAGACAACAAAATAGAATAATTATCTGAAGGATTTATAGGATTATTCAGGTTTTTCTCTTTGATATGAGATTTATAAGTTCTATTTTTCTAGTAATTTGTCCATTTCAAATTTGTTGGCGTATAGTTGTGCATAACATTCTCTCATCTTTTACATATCTGTTTCCTGGTATTGGCTTTTGGTGACTTGTTTCACTTCTTTAAAACATTCCTCTAATAAGTCTTGGCAGAGATTTATCAATATTATTATGTTCTAAGAAACAGCTTTTGCTCCCTTGATTATCTTTGTTTTATTTTCTATTTTATTAATTTCTGCTCTTATTACCTTTTTCAATTTTTCATTTTATTTTATTGTTCATTCTATAATTCAGATAGGGGCTAGTGTCAGTGTCAGCCTTTTGTCTAAAATGGTAAATGTATTTAAAAATGCATTTTTTTTTTATTATACTTTTTACCACTTGTTATGATTGGTGGATTTGTTTTTTGGTTTGGTTGCTCTCTTCTTTGTTTCTTTTTTTTTTTAATTACTTAAAAATTTTTTTTAATAATTATTTTTTATTTTAATTATTTTATTTTATTTTATCTTCTTCTTTCTTTCTTTCTTTTCTCCCTTTTATTCTGAGCCGTGTGGATGACAGGCTCATGGTGCTCCAGCCAGGCGTCAGGGCTGTGCCTCTGAGGTGGGAGAGCCAAGTTCAGAACAATGGTCCACAAGAGACCTCCCAGCTCCATGTAATATCAAACGGTGAAAATCTCCCAGAGATCTCCATCGCAATGCCAAGACCCAGCTCCACTTAACGACCAGCAAGCTACACTGCTGGACACCCTACGCCAAACAACTAACAAGACAGGAACACAACCCCATTCATTAGCAGAGAGGCTGCCTAAAATCGTAATAAGGCCACAGACACCCCAAAACACACCACGAGATGTGGACCTGCCCACCAGAAAGCCAAGATCCAGCCTCATCCACCGGAACACAGGCACTAGTCCGCTCCACCAGGAAGCCTACACAATCCACTGAACCAACCTTAGCCACTGGGAACAGACACCAAAAACAACAGGAACTACGAACCTGCAGCCTGCGAAAAGGAGACCCCAAACACAGTAAGTTAAGCAAAATGAGAAGACAGAGAAACACACAGCAGATGAAGGAGCAAGGCAAAAACCCACCAGACCTAACAAATGAAGGGGAAATAGGCAGTCTACCTGAAAAAGAATTCAGAATAACGATAGTAAAGATGATCCAAAATCTTGGAAATAGAATGGAGAAAATACAAGAAACGTTTAAGAAGGAACTAAAAGAACTAAAGAGCAAACAAACAGTGATGAACAACACAATAAATGAAATTAAAAATTCTCTAGAAGGGATCAATAGCAGAATAACTGAGGCAGAAGAACGGATAAGTGACCTGGAAGATAAAAGAGTGGAACTAACAACTGCAGAGCAGAATAAAGAAAAAAGAATGAAAAGAATTGAGGACAGTCTCAGACACCTCTGGGACAACATTAAATGCACCAACATTCGAATTATAGGGATCCCAGAAGAAGAAGAGAAACAGAAAGGGACTGAAAAAATATTTGAAGAGATTATAGTTGAAAACTTCCCTAATATGGGAAAGGAAATAGTTAATCAAGTCCTGGAAGCACAGAGAGTCCCATACAGGATAAATCTAAGGAGAAACACACCAAGACACACATTAATCAAACTATCAAAAATTAAATACAAAGAAAAAATATTAAAAGCAGCAAGGGAAAAACAACAAATAACACACAAGGGAATCCCCATAAGGTTAACAGCTGATCTTTCAGCGGAAACTCTGCAAGCCAGAAGGGAGTGGCAGGACATATTTAAAGTGATGAAGGGAAACAACTTACAACCAAGATTACTCTACCCAGCAAGGATGTCATTCAGATTTGACAGAGAAATTAAAACCTTTACAGACAAGCAAAAGCTAAGAGAGTTCAGCACCACCAAACCAGCTTTACAACAAATGCTAAAGCAACTTCTCTAGGCAGGAAACACTAGAGAAGGAAAAGACCTATAATATCAAACCCAAAACAATTAAGAAAATGGTAATAGGAACATACATATTGATAATTACCTTAAATGTAAATGGATTAAATGCTCCAACCAGAAGACATAGACTGGCTAAATGGATACAAAAACAAGACCTGTATATATGCTGTCTACAAGAGACCCACTTCAGACCTATGGACACATACAGATTGAAAGTGAGGGGATGGAAAAAGATATTCCATGCAAATGGAAATCAAAAGAAAGCTGGAGTAGCAATTTTTGTATCAGACAAAATAAGACTTTAAAACAAAGACTATTACAAGAGACAAAAAAGGACTACATAATGATCAAGGGATCAATCCAAGAAGAAGATATAACAATTGTAAATAATTATGCACCCAACATAGGAGCACCTCAATACATATGGCAAATACTAACAGCCACAAAAAGGGAAATCGACAGTAACACAATCATAGTAGGGGACTTTAACACCCCATTTTATCAATGGACAGATCATCCAAAGTGAAAATAAAAAGGAAACACAAGCTTTAAATGATACATTAAACAAGATGGACTTAACTGATATTTATAGGGCATTCCATCCAAAAACAACAGAATACACATTCTTCTCAAGTGCTCATAGAACATTCTGCAGGACAGATCATATCTTGGGTCACAAATCAAGCCTTGGTAAATTTAAGAAAATTGAAGTCGTATCCAGTATCTTTTCCGACAACAACGCTATGAGACTAGATATCAAATACAGGAAAAAATCTGTAAAAAATACAAACACATGGAGGCTAAACAATACACTACTTAATAACCAAGAGATCACTGAAGAAATCAAAGAGGAAATCAAAAAATACCTAGAAACAAATGACAATGAAAACACGACGACCCAAAACCTATGGGATGCAGCAAAAGCAGTTCTAAGAGGGAAGTTTATAGCAATACAATCCTACCTTAAGAAACAAGAAACATCTCAAATAAACAACCTAACCTTACAGCTAAAGCAATTACAGAAAGAAGAACAAAAAAACCCCAAAGTTAGCAGAAGGAAAGAAATCATAAAGATCAGCTCAGAAATAAATGAAAAAGAAATGAAGGAAACGATAGCAAAGATTAATAAAACTAAAAGCTGGTTCTTTGAGAAGATAAACAAAATTGATAAACCATTAGCCAGATTCATCAAGAAAAAAAGTGAGAAGACTCAAATCAATAGAATTCAAAATGAAAAAGGAGAAATAACAACTGACAGTGCAGAAATACAGAGGATCATGAGAGAGAACTACAAGCAACTATATGCCAATAAAATAGACAACGTGGAAGAAATGGACAAATTCTTAGAAATGCACAATCTTCCAAGACTGAACCAGGAAGAAATAGAAAATATGAACAGACCAATCACAAGCACTGAAATTGAAACTGTGATTAAAAATCTTCTAACAAACAAAAGCGCAGGACCAGATGGCTTCACAGGTGAATTCTATCAAACATTTAGAGAAGAGCTAACACCTATCCTTCTCAAACTCTTCCAAAATATAGCAGAGGGAAGAGCACTCCCAAACTCATTCTACGAGGCCACCATCACCCTGATACCAAAACCAGACAAAGATGTCACAAAGAAAGAAAACTACAGGCCAATATCACTGATGAACATAGATGCAAAAATCCTCAACAAAATACTAGCAAACAGAATCCAACAGCACATTAAAAATATCATACACCATGATCAAGTCGGGTTTATCCCAGGAATGCAAGGATTCTTCAATATATGCACATCAATCAATGTGATACACCATATTAAAAAATTTAAGGAGAAAAACCATATGATCATCTCAATAGATGAAGAGAAAGCTTTTGACAAAATTCAATCCCCATTTATGATAAAAACCCTCCAGAAAGTAGGCATGGAGGGAACTTTCCTCAACCTAATAAAGGCCATATACGACAAACCCACAGCCAACATCGTCCTCAATGGTGAAAAACTGAAGCCACTTCCACTAAGATCAGGAACAAGACAAGGTTGACCACTCTCACCCCTATTATTCAACATAATTTTGGAAGTTTTAGCCACAGCAATCAGAGAACAAAAAGAAATAAAAGGAATCCAAATCAGAAAGAAGAAGTAAAACTGTCACTGTTTGCAGATGACATGATACTATACATAGAGAATCCTAAAGATGCTACCAGAAAACTACTAGAGCTAATCAATGAATTTGGTAAAGTAGCAGGATACAAAATTAATGCACAGAAAGCTCTTGCATTCCTATACACTAATGATGAAAAATCTGAAAGTGAAATTAAGAAAACACTCCCATTTACCATTGCAACAAAAAGAATAAAATATCTAGGAATAAACCTTCCTAAGCAGACAAAAGCCCTGTATGCAAAAATTATAAGACACTGATGAAAGAAGTTAAAAATTATACAAACACATGGAGAGATATACCATGTTCTTGGATTGGAAGAATCAACATTGTGAAAATGACTACACTACCTAAAGCAATCTACAGATTCAATGCAATCCCTATCAAACTACCACTGGCATTTTTCACTGAACTAGAACAAAAAATTTCACAATTTGTATGGAAACACAAAAGACTCCGAATAGCCAAAGCAATCTTGAGAAAGAAAAACGGAGCCGGAGGAATCAGGCTCCCGGACTTCTGACTATACTACAAAGCTACAGTAATCAAGACAGTATGGTACTGGCACAAAAACAGAAATATAGATCAATGGAAAAGGATAGAAAGCCCAGAGATAAACCCATGCACATATGGTCACCTTATCATTGATAAAGGAGGCAAGAATATACAGTGGAGAAAAGACAGCCTCTTCAATAAGTAGTGCTGGGAAAACTGGACAGCTACATGTAAAAGAATGAAATTAGAACACTCCCTAACACCATACACAAAAATAAACTCAAAATGGATTAAAGACCTAAATGTAAGGCCAGACACTATCAAACTCTTAGAGGAAAACATAGGCAGAACACTCTATGACATAAATCACAGCCAGATCCTTTTTGATCTACTGCCTAGAGGAATGGAAATAAAAACAAAAATAAACAA
Source organism: Balaenoptera borealis (assembly GCF_965194805.1). Classification (NCBI taxonomy): domain Eukaryota; kingdom Metazoa; phylum Chordata; class Mammalia; order Artiodactyla; family Balaenopteridae; genus Balaenoptera; species Balaenoptera borealis. Next base: position 53,674,696 of record NC_138877.1, read on the forward strand.
ATGGGACCTAATGAAAATTAAAAGCTTTTGCACAGCAAAGGAAACCATAAACAAGACAAAAAGACAACCCTCAGAATGGGAGAAAATATTTGCAAATGAAGCAACTGACAAAGGATTAATCTCCAAAATTTACAAGCAGCTCATGCAGCTCAATATCAAAAAAACAAACAACCCAATCCAAAAATGGGCAGAAGACCTAAATAGACATTTCTCCAGAGAAGATATACAGATTGCCTTCAAACACATGAAAGAATGCTCAACATCATTAATCATTAGAGAAATGTAAATCAAACTACAATGAGATATCATCTCACACCGGTCAGAATGGCCGTCTTCAAAAAAATCTACAAACAATAAATGCTGGAGAGGATGTGGAGAAAAGGGAACCCTCTTGCACTGTTGGTGAGAATGTAAATTGATACAGCCACTATGGAGAACAGTATGGACGTTCCTTAAAAAACTAAAATAGAACTACCATACAACCCAGCAATCCCACTACTGGGCATATACCCAGACAAAACCATAATTCAAAAAGAGTCATGTACCAAAATGTTCATTGCAGCTCTATTTACAATAGCCAGGACATGGAAGCAACCTAAGTGTCCATCAACAGATGAATGGATAAAGAAGATGTGGCACATATATACAATGGAATATTACTCAGCCATTAAAAGAAACGAAATTGAGTTATTTGTAGTGAGGTGGATGGACCTAGAGTCTGTCATACAGAGTGAAGGAAGCCAGAAAGAGAAAAACAAATACCGTATGCTAACACATATATATGTAATCTTAAAGAAAAAAAAAAAAAAAGGTCATGAAAAACCTAGGGGAAAGACGGGAATAAAGACACAGACCTACTAGAGAATGGACTTGAGGATATGGGGAGGGGGAAGTGTAAGCTGGGACAAAGTGAGAGAGTGGCATGGACATATATACACTACCAAACGTAAAATAGATAGCTAGTGGGAAGCAGCCGCATAGCACAGGGAGATCAGCTCAGTGCTTTGTGACCACCTAGAGGGGTGGGATAGGGAGTGTGGGAGGGAGGGAGATGCAAGAGGGAAGAGATATGGGGACATAGGTATATGTGTAACTGATTCACTTTGTTATAAAGCAGAAACTAACACATCATTGTAAAGCAATTATACTCCAATAAAGATGTTTTAAAAATAAATAAATAAATAAAAATGCAGGTGTTCCTCTAAGTAGTGCCTCGATATACTGAACAACTTTTGGTATGGTTTATTTTATCATCACTTATTTCAAAGCTTTATCATTTTCTACTATGATACCTTTTAAAATATGTAGGCTATTTAGAAAACTACTTTTACATTAATAAGTATGACATTTTCTAACATGTTTTTGCTTTACTGCTTCAAATATAATGAATTACGGTCAGAGAAAATTCAGTATTATTTCAATCTTTCGGCATTTTTTAAGACTCACTTTACTGTCTACCACTGGTCATTATTTTTGGTCAATATTGCAAATATTTCTTACATGTATATCTGAAAATATTGCTATACTGTATTTTTTATGGTTAGCATTCTATATATTCCAGGGGATATATTTAAAAATATGTTGTTCACAACTTATATATCTTCATCTATGTTTATGTATTCTACCGATTATTTAGTAAAAATTTTCACTATTATTGTATATTTGTCTAACTCTTCTTTCAGTTTTATTAAATTTTGGCTTCTATATTTTAAATTCATATTAGGTGCAAATACATTTATAGTTATTACATACTCTTGGGAAATAGGAATAAATGTCATTATCACGTGGCCCCTTTTAAGTAAAGATTGTGCCTTAAAGCCAATTTTGTTGAATTTTAATAAAGCCCTACCAGCTTTCTTTTTGCTACTCTTTGCTATAATTTTCTATTCCTTTATATTCAAAATTTCCACACTCATATTTTCTTATAGATTGTGTCTGTGTAAACAATATAAAGCTGTTGCTGTTTCTACTGCTGCTGCTGTTGGTTTCAAACAGTATTTGACTGAATAAATGACTAAAACGAGTCAATTACATGGAGCTGGAGGAAGTCTGTACTAGTTTAATGTTTACTGAAGCAATGGGTTCTTTGTATGTATTGAAGCTGCATGTTGCTTCCTCTGTAGCTGCTCTGGGGTTTCCCAAACCTCAGATCTTGGACAACCTATCTAAATTTGGTCAACCTTGGGGATAAATGGATAGCTAAATGTGAGTAAATGGTTTTGGGATATTCTGATCAGTGATCTCTGGGTCTGTATTTTGTTAGATGCTTGCCTGAGAAAGCGGAGTTAAAGTCTGCTAATGACTAATCCCAGCTAATCTTGGAGTAGATTAGAAAAATTGAAGAAGAAGGTGAAGAAGATGGAAGAGAAGAAGGAGGAGGAAGAGGAAGAGAAGAAAAGAGTGAGAGGAATCAGAAGGATCTCCATTAAGACATCATTCTCAGGAGATCACTTCTGAGATGAATCCAGCAAGAATAAGTAGTCTGTTGAATACACTGTATGCATAGGCAGATCATAAAGTGGTCAAGTAAATGGTCATATTTATTCTTAAGGTACAGAACACATTGCTCTGTGAGCTTCAGAGTTTTCTCGTATTTTGTATACCACTGGATTCATTTACTAACTACATGTATATTAAATACAATTGGTAAGAAATTCAGACATGGAAAGTTTGGAAAAATAATAATATGAACAGATCAACCAGAGCATTTGACTGTTTAACTGACTTTACTTTTTCTTATTTTCATACTTTAAATATTTTTTTCACATTTGCTCATTTAACTATTCTTAAATCATGGAACAGGATATTAAAATATTTGTAGAAAACACCATCTTTAAGGAAGGTAGTTAAGCTTTACTATGGGCCAGCTTTGATGTCCTTGTCTACTTTCTGGAGGAGACCACCTTGAAAGACATTTAGTTTTAGAAAGAATATATACCTTGAGATCAACCATTAACCTGAGTGTTCTTGTAAATTTTTCTTTGGTGTTTGGAAAGAATTTTAACCAAATTATTGATATATTTCATTATAATAAATTTTACGTTAGAGATTGAATTAAGAATCCAAGTGTCCCGAGATAACTGTTAAAAGGCAGATTAAAGAATTCTACCTCTGATAAATGCACTACTTATGTGAACATGATAATTATATGAGATGTTGAATGTGAAAGGAACTGGGGTTTTGTTCTCATCATAAATGGTGGTTATTTCCATTCTAAATCATAAATGGCATTCTTAATGTGGTATTTTGAAGATGGCAATGTATACTTAGAGAATATTTCTCATGTGATTATCAATGCTCCTTACAAATGCTGAATAGAGATGAAAAGCACAATAATATGCATTAGTAACATGGCCTTTATTGTTTACGGAATCTGATTATCTGACTGACCCAGATTGAGCCGCAATATCTTTTTGTAAGAAACAAAGAGACATATTCACACAATTTTTTTAAAGCTTAATACAAATTTTAACAAGAGATCACAGTTAGTCATTAAAAATAAAATGAGCATATTATGTGTATGCAAACGTAATATAGCTAACAAAGAGATTGGAAAATGCAGACCAGATAAAAAAGAAGTCACAGCACTCAAGACACTAAAGAAATTGAGCCAAAGGAATCAGGAAATCAGTGTGAAAAAACGATTCCTCAGAACATTGACAGAAAACTTACCTAGAGCATTGGGTATTCCATAACACTTGCCATAAGGACTTGAGCCAACATGATCTAAATCTCAAAGCACAAGATAACCTCACCTGATAGCTGGGCTAAATTTTGACTAATTAATTTATTTAAATTGGGATTATCTTGGTTATTTGCCTAAAATTCTCCCAGGAGATCAGATTGCAAAATGCTTAGTTGTTAAATTTGATGATTTATAGGATGAACAGGTTTAAAAATGGGAGGCATATTATATGAAATGAGAACATCTGTCTCATGAGCTTTCAACAGGTCAATGACCCTTTCAGAACATGTTTATATGTTCCTTCTGTTCTCATTCATAAATGCCAAAAAGCATATCTCACCTAATCTGATTTCGGAGCAGGACTGAAAAAAAGACTATGTTCCACACTTTATTTAAAAGCTGCAACAATAAAGATGTAAAAAGTTGAAACCCTGTTCTTGGTTGTTCGAAAAAAAGAAGTATTGATAGAGAAAAATTATGAATGAAATAAAATACTTTTTTTCTCAGAAATACATGTATTTTAGATTTTAAAATACTGAAGTATAATAGAAATGTAGAAAAGTACACAAACCTTATGTGTGCAGCTTGATGAATTTTCAGACTGAACACACCAAATGAACTGGTTAGTTTTCACACAAACACACAAATCTGCTGTGATTATTTCGGTTGCATTAATTCCATGGAACAGTGTGGAAGTAACTGGCATTTTTATATCAAGTCCTTTAATTCATGAACATTGTACATCTTTTTATTTAATTCTTCTTTAACTTTTCTAGAAAAGTTGATTTTATTTTTCCATGGAGGGATAGGGCATATTGTTCAGTAGATCCTAATTAGATACTTTATTGTCTAAGTATGATTTTAAATGATATTTTTCAAAATCTAATTTTCTGATTTTTGGCCAGTATAGAGAAATACAGTTGTCTTATCATATTGATTCACCCTGTCAGTTTCACTTAATGATTTTAATAGGTTATCTGTAGGTTTATTTGGATTTTCTATGTACAATTAGCTGTGAATAATGACAAGATTTTTTTTCTTCTTCTTGCTTTATCGCACTAGCTAATTATCTCATATAGTGTCTCTCTGCCAATCTCAGGGTAGAAAAGATTGTAATATTTCACCATTAAGTAAGATGCTGGCCGTAGGCTTTTGTTTCTACCCTTTATTAGAATAATGATGTTCCCTTTCATTCCATTGTTATCCTAACCAGAATCTTTTTAAGGGTAAGTAGGGATTTTCTAATTTTGTGAGAGGAAAGCATTTAAAAAATAGAACAGTTTATATAAAATCATAAAAAATAAAATAATTTGAGCAATTACAAATAGTTTGCTGTAACTAGCCTGTTGCATGCAGTTTGGGGAAGTGTGAAAAGAGGAGGCTGAGCCTTGAGGCAGGAACAAGATCATAAAGAATCTTACAGTTCATGCTGGGTGTTCTAAAGGCAGTGGGGACATTGAGGAGTTGAGCTAATTGAGTCACATTTTGTCTACTTTTTTTTTTTTTGAGAATAGGCATGGCTTTGAGTGATAGAAACAAGTAATTAGGATTCCTTTGTAAGTACAGTATAATTTGTTTATACTGCATCCACTTGGTGCCCACAATCTTGGCGTTAATAGTTCCACAAACTTTCCAAACCTTGAGACTATAGAAACTCTAAAAAGTAACCATTCCATAACATACTAACTTTATTAAGGGCCTGGAATTTCTTTCCATATCTTTTATTTTAGTATCCTCAGTTCCTAGCTCAGTGCTTGGAACAATATTGGTGTTAAACATTTATAAATACATAATAAGTGAATGTGAAAGGAAAAAAGTAAAGCAGAGCTCTTTTTTTCCCCCTCTTCCTAAACCCAATATATATGTTTCCAGGCAAATAGTCAGTCAGCCACCCAGCGCTGCTTCCTAAGTCTTTCCTTCGTGGAATTTGACATTGTTATATTATTTCTCTAAAGGCTTCCCATGTTTTTTATACCTCTGGCTTTTAATTTGCCAGGGTCATCATTCAAGGTTCATATCCCATTTTCACCTGTAACTATAATACAAAAGCCAATTTTTTTTTTAAACAGTGCTAAATCTATTTATTTATTTATTTGTTTGTTTGTTTGTTTGTTTATTTATTTATGGCTGTGTTGGGTCTTCGTTTCTGTGCGAGGGCTTTCTCTAGTTGTGGCGAGCGGGGGCCACTCTTCATCGCGGTGCGCGGGCCTCTCATCATCGCGGCCTCTCTTGTTGCGGAGCACAGGCTCCAGATGCGCAGGCTCAGTAGTTGTGGCTCACGGGCCTAGTTGCTCCGCAGCATGTGGGATCCTCCCAGACCAGGGCTCGAACCTGTGTTCCCTGCATTGGCAGGCAGACTCTCAACCACTGCGCCACCAAGGAAGCCCCCCAAAAGCCAATTTTTAAATACTTTTTGCATCTTAATATACACTAACATATATGAAATCAAATTTATATTATGATTGGTCCAGCCTCATCCAGAGGAAGGTGTTCTAGAACCTTTTATAATTTCAGACAGAGTGCAATTTTTGTTACACAAACCACACTTCTTAATGGTTTCCAGAACTTTTTATTCTATGATTCCTGTTGATTTTAATTATAGCACAAAACAGTTTGGGTGTTGGAAAGAGGACGTCTTACTCAATATCTTTTCTTAATTGCTCCATGTCATTTGATCTGTCCTAACCACCACAGCTCTGAGATATTTATTCAATTATTAGATGAATTCAATTACAGTATTTAATGCAATCCCAGAAATCTCCAATTCTAGGGAAACGATACAACTATTGCAGTACTCTAAATTTCAGCATATGTATTTGCTTGCTTTATTCATCAGCTATACAATAATACAAATATAAATCACAGCATTTTAAATCTTGGAGAGGTGTTCATTGTACTGAGGAGAAAAGTGAGGTACAGAGGGTTAGGTGCTTTGCTCATGGATACAGCAGCTTATTCTTGGAGTCAACCTCAGTTTTGTCCAAGGTTCTTTTTGTTTCAGCTTGGAATATATTCCAAGGCCAGGGATATATTCACCGTTGATGGGAAATGGGTAGCAAATTAAAACTCTATTATTTAATAACCTAAACATATAAAATATATTTCAGCAGAAGTTAAATGTATTAACTAGTCCTGTGAATTATAAAACTATAAAAAGCATTAGAGAGGAACACTGACTGGGATTTTAAAAAGGATTTCAAATTAGTTTGTGCCTAAAAAAAGTTCTTTTCAGATTTTCTAATTCATCCATCCACCTTAATGTCTTTTTAACTCTGTATAGTCATTCATCAACACATATGTTTGGAGTTACAATTATGGATAAGTTACAGACTTATCCGTAATTTTTTGTTCCTTGAGTAGTTTTAAGCTAATGGGGTAAACGAGATATGCACACAAATAACAATAACACAAGTTGAGGCACTTTAAGTGCTTGGAAGAGGCACACATAAAGTGAAAATGACATTCAAAGAAGATCACGAATAAACACAATCAAGAATGACTTCATAGAGGAGAAAGCTTTTGAATTCAGTCCTTGAAGTAAGGATCAAACTCAAGCATACATCAAGAGGGTAATGACAATGTAAGCACAGAGAACCTAGCGAATAAAGTCATGTCGGCAAAAATGCAAACAGTATGGGTAGATTGCTGGGTCTCACACCCAGAGTTTTTGTTTCAATATGTCTGGGCTGGACCCTGAGGATCTGCATATCTCACAAGTATTCATTTCATTATGATCCTGCTGGTCCAAGGACTACATTTAGAGAACCACTGCTCCATTCTAAAGTAGTCTCTCCCGTTGTGCAGGTTTAAAGGCTGCCTGCAATCTTGGGATTACTGTAATCCATGTAATCTGGATCGTATGCCGAGCCTGAACTAATCACTGCAGCCTGGAGGTTCTAGTTGGACAGCCTGGGTCTTATGCCCAGCTTTGTATCTGGGAGCAAGGTCACATGGAGTGAAAGAAGTAAGAATCCACAAAAGATATTTTAGATACTGTTACCGAAGGGAAGGGGTCAAGGCAAACACAAATATTCACCAGTGTGCCCTAGTACACAGCTCTTCTAATTCATTGAGTTATTAATAAAAGCATACACAGACTTATATCTCCCGTTAATAATAACTTCAAATGCTTAGACAGCTTCATTGAAATGTGGCATTTGGACTTTAAAATGTAATAATATCAAACATAGTTTGTAAGAGTATATACATTTCTGAACATTTCCATCCATAATGCACAATTGTTGAGGAGAAACTGCTAGTTATTTTCAAATTACTTCCTGTAAATGAAGTTAGTTTAGCATCAACACGTTGCACAACTCAAGGTGGGTAGCACTCACTTTGTTTGCTACATGAGTTGTGCAACATGGTTGATTCTTAATTACATTCAAAATTTTCCAAAAAATATAGCTCATTAGATAGATACCATTTTCTTGGATTTGATATTCTATTGGTCACTGTTACAATAGCTTTCCTAAAGAAAACATTTTTTATGAATCTAGAAGATATTTCTTCCTTGGCAGGTATGGTTTCTGCTAGTCTGGATGGAGATTGCACTAAGAAGACTCAATGTGGATCTGAATTCTTTCATACGCATCCTTTTCAGAAACATGTTGACTAGAGTGCCAGAATGTCTGCACTGTCCATGAATCCACAATCTCCCCGTGGGACTGGGATAAAGTTACCTACTTTGTAGCATTAACTACAGTAGTCACAGGGTGGCAATTTTTTTTATTTCTTTGGACACACAGTTAGCTGTAATATTCCAGCAACAGATAGAAAGCCTTCTAGCAAATTTGCTACCAGCAAGAGTTGCTTATGGAGGAAAAAATATTAAAGCCCACTTGAAGTTTAAGCTTCTGAAAACTTAGTGTCCAAACACAGAGAAAGTGATTTCCAAATAGACTGACCATGTGAGGGATATTTTCATGCATTTTAATTTTATGGGAAATGGATAATTTGAGAACAAACAGAGAAAGCAGGAGAATAATTCTTCAAGCAAACATACTATCCTGTAAACTTGTCCTTGTGAAAAACTGCCCCTGAGCATATTTAAGGGCTTATTGTTCCATTTTTTGTGTATATGAGGTATGATCATACATCTGGGGAATGAGTTATGAAATGGAAAATGTTCCCTGGTCTGAGACTACAGACAGAGCTGTTCTGGTGTTGCTTTGGCGGGGTGACAATATTTAAAAAGTTTTCTTAGTGCAACCAGAGTTGAGAGTCTCAATTTCTCACAAAGGGTAAAATAAAGATTATCACACCTCACTTGTTTGATTTTATAATTTTTACTAAGAAATCACAACAGCAACTTGTGTGTTCAATTACACAATAACTTTGAAGTATCTTTTCTGAATTTATTTTTTATTTGCTTTTAAATGTTATTCAGTATCTAGTTAAACAAACGTGTAAAACATGTGAATGTTTGTATCACTGTCCAAAAGACATAGATGAGTAGCAATTAAATAAATACTATAACTTTTTCCTTGGCCCTAGGTTTGCTGATTATGGACAGAAGAAGTTAAGAAGTGTAATTTTCTTATAATACTATGTCTCTATTACTTGGAGAAGATTTATCCAGTTGTTAACATATTTAATCTAATTTCCCCAAGCATGGTGTACAGGTGGGTGGTATGTAGAGAAGCATGACGGGGTTTGGGCATAAATCGATTAATTTTCTATTGTTACTACTTCATTAAGTTTATTGAAAGAAAAAATTTGCATTACTAAAACATGAAGTTCTATTTTGTTTTATTTAGACACACTTTTCAAAAATGTCTTAAATAGGACATCAGCAAGATGGCAGGACAGGAGGTCCCCTGCTCATACTCTCCCACTCCAACAATAATTTGGCAGCCTTCCATGAACAAAAGTGCCTTTGTGGGAGCTTTGAAATCCAGGTAGGGATCTGTGAAACCACAGTGGAGCCCAAGACAGAGTGTCATTTAAGGCCTGCCCACACCCAGATGACAGGCTTGTGGACTACAGTTCTGGCTACACACCAGGAAATAGCCACATCCCTCATGTGGCTACAGCCCCATTTGATTTTGGTCCTGCCACCAGCACTATCCACCAAGTGACTTGGGAGGAGCCACACCTCCCTGTGCCTTAGGTAACAGGCCCAACAACATCAGTGCCAGTTGTGTGCCCTGAAGCATTGCATGGCCTGGCTCCAGCCCTCTCCAACCCCTAGATATACATTGTAGAGAGATGTAAATAGTAACATCAATAACATAAAACATGGTGGGAGAGAAGTAAAAGTGCGGAGTTTTTGTGTGCAATAAAAGCCAAGTTGTTTTCAGCTTAAAATAGACTGCTGTAGGACTTCCTATGTAAGCCTCATGATAATCACAAAGAAAATTTGTGATAGATATATAAAAGACAAAGATAAAGGAGTTAAAGCAAAAATTACAAAACCCCATCAAATTACAAATGAAGGTAGCAAGAAAAGAAGAAAAGAACAAAGGAACTACAAAGCAGCCAGAAAACATTTAACAAAATGACAACGGGTAAGTCTTTACCTATCAACAATTACTTTAAATATAAATGGATTACATTATCCAATCAAAGACACAGAGTAATTGAATGAATAAAAAAATAAGATCCAACAATATGTTGCCTAAAGGAGACTCACTTTACCTTTAAGGAAACAGGCTGAAGATGAAGGGGTGAAAAAACATGTTCTATGCAAATAATAAACAAAGGAGAGCAGGGGTGGCTACACTCATATTAGAGGAAATAGATTTTCAGTCAAAATCTGTCACAAAAGACAAAGAAGTTCACTATATAATGATAAAGAGGTCACTTCTTTAAGAGAATATAATAATTGTAAATATATACACATTCAACATTGGAGCACCTAAATATGTAAATAAAGCAAATATTAACTGATCTGAAGGGAGAAATGGACAACAGTGTGACAGTAGTAGGAGACTTCAATATCTTACTTACAATAATGAATAGACCATCCAGACAGAAAAGTAATAAGGAAACACTGGACATTAACTACACTTTAGTCCAATAGACTTAATAAAATATACTGAACATTCTGTCTACAAAAATCCTAAAATTCATATGAAACTTCAGAAGACCTTGAATCGCCAAAGCAATCTTGAACAAGAAGAACAAAGCTGGAGGCATCACACTACCTTAGTTTAAACTATATTACAAATGTATAGTAATCCAAGTAGTATGGTATTGGTATGAAAACAGGTAGACAGACCAACAGAACAGAATAGAGAGCCCAGAAAAAAATTCCATGCATATATGATTAACTGCCTTTGACAAAGGTGCTGAGAATACACAATGAGGAAAGGATATCCACATACAAAAGAATGAAATTAGACCCTAATCTAACACCATACACAAAAATCAACTCAAAATATAATACTAAGGACTTAAATGTGAGACCTGAAATTGTAAATCTCCTAGAAGAAAATACAGGGAAAATCTTCCTGATTTGGCAATTATTTTTTTTGGGTCCAGCTCCAAAGGCATTAGCAACAAAAGCAAAAATAAACAAGTGGCACTATATCAAATTAAAAAGCTTCTGCACAGAAAAGGAAATAATAAAATGAAAAGACATCCTATGGAATGGGAGAAAATATCTGCAAACTATCTGGTAAGGGGTTAATATCCAAAATATATAAGGACTTCATGCAACTCAAAGCAGAAAATCAAATAATCCAATAATAAAAAAAAAAATCAGCAAAGAACCGGAATAGACATTTTTCCAAAGAGGACATACAAATGGCCAAAAGGTATATGAAAAGGTGCTCAACATCAATAATCATTCCGGAAATGCAAATCAAAAACAAACACAATGAGATATTGTTTGGATACTATCAAGAAAAAAAAAAAAAGAAAAGAAATAGCACGTGCTGGTGATGGTGTGGAGTAAATGCAATCTTTGCATACCGTTTTTGGGAATGTAAATTGGTACAGCCACTATGAAAAATAGTGTGGAGTTTCCTCAAAAAAATTAAAAATATAACTATCATGTCATCCAATAATCCCACTTCTGGGCATATATCCAAGGGAAATAAGCATCTCAAAGAGATATCTGTACTCCAATGTTTATTGCAATATTATTCCCAATAGCCAAGATAAGGAAATAACCTAAATGTCTATCAGCCCATGGATGGATAAAGAAAATGTGGCAGAGATACACAATGGAAGGTTATTTATTCATTAAAAAAAGGAAAATCCTGCCATTGCAACAACATGGATGAACCTGGAGGACATTATGCTAAGTGAAATAAGATGAACATGGAAAGGCAAATACTGATGATCTCACTTGCATATGGAATCTAAAAACATCACACTCAGAAGCAGAGAGTAGAATGGTGGTTGCTAGGGGCTGGGACTGAGGGAAATAGGGAGACGGTGAAAGGGTACAAACTTTCAGTTACAAAATGAATACAATCTAGGGATCTAATATACAGCATAATGACTACTGTTAATAATACTGTATTTACTGCATTCTGAATTGGCTAACAGAGTAGATCTGAAGTGTTCTCCACACACACACACACACACACACACACACACATACACAAACACACACACACATAAATGGTAACTATGTGAGGCAATGGATGTGCTAATTAGCTTAATTATGGTAATTATTTCACAACGTGTATGTATAAAATCATGACATTGTAATCCTTAAATATTTACAATTTACATTTCCCAACTATACCTCAATAAAGCTAGAATAAATTGCTTAAACAAAATATTACATTTTTCAGTTTGGTAAAAATGGTTCATTTCCTTCCACTCATTGTTTCCTTCCGCTCATTCCACTCATTGTTCAGGTAGATTTTGAGGGTAGGAAATTGTGTAAAGGTTCTTTCTCTGTGGCTGGTTTATTACCAATATTTACTTCCTGTTTATTAGATATAGAAGTAGATATTTTCTTAAAATAATATGCACTTAAATTCAGTACATTTTGAATAATTGAGATGTTCTGATATTTACATAGCGTTAAATTATAAAATCTCCCACTCCTTTCTCTTTTTTTTTCATTGTGTTTGTTCTCCTTTTCTCAATTGTATTTACAATATCAGTCATATGGGGGTTTTGAAAAATACAGGTGAGAGCAAAATCAGGACCCCTGGATGCTTCTCAATATTTGGTAACAGAAAAACTTGAAGCACTTTAGGTGTACAGAGAAGAAGTCATACATGTTACCCTGCAGGTAACCTGCAGGATAGCCTGGGAATCGGTGTGCCCGTCAGAGGAATAGTCAAAACAGGGATATTCAGTCATTGAAGTCAATTTCCATTTGCATTACTTTTGGAGTAAACTGGTTTTGATAGCAATAATGGCACCTAATTTTTTTTTAAATTAAGCAATTCAATATTTTGATATATTCTTTAACATTGATGAATAATTTGGAGTTGTCTTCACTACTAAAATAACAGTAAATCCTAACTTCAAAAAATTTAATGCATTGGGTACTTTTGTGGGTGCTGAGTTTTTGTTTCTTTTTAGCATATTGGAATTCAAGTAGATTTACTCATTCATATCTGTGCTTATCTAGAAGACTTCTATACAACATTGTTCATAGTAAAATATATTTTGCTTTTTTGGCTTTTTTTTCTGACAGATATTGAGAAACAGCATGTTGCTTTTTTAAGAGTGTGTGTTCATGCATGAAGGTATGGATATCTTTCTCTAACTTTCCCGTTTAAATTATGCTTCATCTTAACATATCTCTGGATTCCACAATATTATTCCTTTTTGTCCCATTCTGTCAGCTCAAACTTCTACAAACCAACGCCTGTCTTTAGCTTCAAAATATAATCCTGAGGAACAGAAATGGGGACATATAATTGTGGAGACAGTACCCTCCATTAAAGACAGTTGATTCTCATGAGGAATTCAAACTGAGGAGGGTTTTAAATACTGAGCAGTAACTTTTAACATTATTACTAATTAAGAAGATTTATTTTCCTTTGGCAAAATGAAAGCAACAACATACCCAAGGCACAGATGAATTCAACCACTTGGATACATATTTGCAATAAGAATGATGTTATTCCTGAGGAAACTGCATCAGAATATAATGGGTCTGATAATATGTGTGTAAGCTAAATATTCTCCTTTAGAAACAGAAGACACAGATTTATTGAAATGAAATTCACTCCCCCTCATTTTCACTCCCTCTCATTTCCACTCCTCTCTCCTCATATTTAGTCTCAGAAAATTGACAGAAGTTGGGGCCTAACTGAAGCGGTTATGGAGTCGATATCCGTCATAGATTCTTTCTCTCCTCAAGTCAATGGAAAACCAAAGAAGGTCATTTTCTTCCTTCCTTCCTTCCTCCCTCCCTCCCTCCCTTCCTTCATCCCTCCATCCCTCCCTCCCTTCCACATTTTTTTTTCTTTTTCTTTAATAAGTCTTATGATGCCCCAGAAATAGCTTTTAACCAAAAGGTCATTTATGGGATTATGTTTGATACGACTTCTGAAATCATAAACTGGTTGTAAAAGCCAATTCAGGAATTTAACTCTTGCAGTGGTAAATAGTCCCCAGTTTTCCAAGACACATATTTAAAATCTTCTCTTTGGTCTCTGTTCTCCAGCATAGCTATGAGACATCTATCAGGGGCAAGGGAAATTGACTGATGCTCTTTTCTAGGGTCTGTTCACCTTAATGAGCCTATAGCAGCACATAGCTTTGATGTTCCTAATCAGTCAACAGCATTTCTTTTTATCAACTTGAAAGAGAAAATCAGTAATACAGGTGTGTTGGGTAAATTATAAAGTGATATATTGCTGATATGCTAAAGTGGGCATTAAAGACTGGGCATTTACACTTAAACATAGATAATGGATAGATTTTTAAAAAATATTTTTGGAAAAAACCTACTGAAAATTGAAGTTAAATAATTTAAGGATGCTGTTTTAATACATACTGAAAAGATTATAAATCACACACACACACACACACAGATACTTTCTATTCCAGCAAAGATATAAAGATGATATAACAGAAAGCTATAGAATATAAAACCCCCTTTTCTAGTGCATAGGAAATAGTCTGAAAGTTTTATAAACATGAAGAATTAAGTTAAAACCAAAACGACTGTGGATAGTACTGTAGGTCATTTATCAATTATACATGCGAGCAAACTTTTTTTTCTCATGCAGAACTTCTAACGGAACTTCTGTTTCTGGCTGAAAAATAAATCTGTGTATCATTCAATATTGCAAAGTCAGAAACGAGGTAGTATCATTTTTAATTTAGTCTATCTTACTAGGTGTTAAAAATGTCTCTCACTTTTGCTGATCTCTTGATCTACTTTGTCAAAATACGTAGTGGTTGAGTAACTTTTTTTGTGTAGTTTTTGGTGATGTCCACTTCCTACCTCCCTCATTGTGTTTACAGCAAATGTACTGTTTGTGTACAGCAAAAGATCATCAGAAGCGCTCTACTTAATGGAGTTTAGTCTAGAATTGCTTGCTGTAAACAAAGATGAGAAAAGGACACGTGCTTTACCCAAGAATGTGGTCTAGGGTCTGAAGTTTTGGTTTTATGAGCTTACCATGTTTTTTTTTCAAATGAATGTGAATTTTGGAAAACAAGCTCTAGATATCTTTATGCATGGTTTTTTAATGTGAGATAGCTAACGGTTGCCTCAGATATAAATTTGATTCTGATTTCTCATATTTAATTTTTTCAGTAGTGCTGGGGCAACTGGAAAACACATGTTGTTTACTTTATTGAGAAACTGATTCCCAATCAATTACATATATATCATAGGTTTCTCATGGGCCAAACACTGTCATAAGTGATGTAAGAAATCCAATTGAACTATATAGTAGAGATTGTGGTGGGAGTGAAAGTAGGGGTGGTGGTGGCAGTTTTACTTATTCTTACAACTAGTTTTAAAAGCTATTTTGTTGTTTGAAATAGAATAATAAGATGACATATTTGTTTTTTAGGGAAAAAAGACCTGCATACAACAAATAATGCGTTAAACTCAAGCTGAATGATAAAGAGAGTGTCAAATAAATGCCATGGACATATGAAGAACACAGAAATTTAAAGAACAAGGAGCTTGAGTCAGGAGTGTCTTTGT
This sequence comes from Balaenoptera borealis, assembly GCF_965194805.1. Taxonomy (NCBI): domain Eukaryota; kingdom Metazoa; phylum Chordata; class Mammalia; order Artiodactyla; family Balaenopteridae; genus Balaenoptera; species Balaenoptera borealis. Next base: position 53,690,469 of record NC_138877.1, read on the forward strand.
GAAAGTTGTGTGACTTGAGTTGGCAGCATTTTATATGAAGTGAGCAATAATAGGAAACCACAGATATAGTAAGACATTTGGAATAATAAGGACTCCAGGATCTGAGGGGCTTTTATAGGACTGTGACTAGGAGTTAATGCAGGGAATGTAGATTGAACAGTCATTCTGAGTAGCTTGAACTTTCTCTTAAAGCAATGGGAAGATACTGAGTATTATTAATATTAACTACCATTTATTGCAAATCTATGTTTTTCAAGCTTTGTGCTATGCAAGTTCTGTGTATTATCCCTATTTTTTTATAACAACCCTTTAAGAGATATGAATAGAAATAGAATAGCTTCACTTTCATAAAGTTATGCATTGTGGTAGTGAAATAAAATGACATGCATATATTCTGAGTGTGTCTGCGTGGGTTGGTTAAATTAAATTATTTTCATCTCTTTAATCACAGATTTACCTTATGGTAACTATACTCAATGTTCTAGACACTGAGCGGAAACAGGATGGTAAGTGGTTGAACTGAGTGTCAAATAAATTCTCTGCTAAGACTGTGTTCTGCCCTCTACACCAGGGAACCCTGCAGAAGCAGTAGGTTTGTCACCAACAAAGTGGCAGTTTGAAAGCCCTTTGTCACTGTATAAGGTGTTTTCAAGAGAACAGAAACTGAAAAATTAAGATGCTGATTTGGCCAGAGTCACAGAGCTATAAATGAATGGTGTTTAACTGTCTCCTTCCCCAAATAACCTTCAACTTTATGTTGTTGTCAGTTCTGCCACATGATAGACATCAAGGTGAAAGGATGCTTGATTTTGCACTGCTGTCTTTATGCTACTGTGCAGTTCTTTTAATTTTCCTGGCCTTTCCTGGCCTTGTTTTGTAGAGAGAAAAGACTAAAGCTTGAAAAATCTCATGAACTAAATAAAAAGCATCATTGTTTCTATTTCCAACCTACTTTTGCACGTGGCTGTCCAGTTTTCCCAATACCATTTATTGAAGAAATGTCATACTACAGATATCGAAAATATTCAGCTTAACTTCTAAAATCATATAGATAGTTCATTCACATATAGCCAATTCTGTTAGAAGCTGTAAAGATAGAAGACAGAAAAATAATTGGACTATTAAAAATGCAGTAATTCCTTCTCTTTCAGTCTTCAGAAGTACTTTGCTAAATGACTGAGGAAAATCACACAATTAAAGAAAAGCCCTGTTTTTGTAAATTAGCATAAAGTGTAGTGTTTCACCTACCTCCTAAGTCATATTAAACTCTTTTTGTTCTATATTTTGCCAGTAACTACATTTTTGATTTTCAGCCATCATCAGGAATGCAGTCTCTACAACAGGACAGTCTCTTCAATAAATGCTGTTGGGAAAACTGGACAGTTACATGCAAAAGAATCAAACTCTACCACTATCTTACACCAGACACAAAATTAACTCAAAATGGATTGACCTGAAACTAAAACTCCTAAAAGAAAACAAAGGTAGTAAGCTCCTTGACATAGGTCTTGGTGATGATTTTTTTTTAATTAATTAATTAATTTATTTTTGGCTGCACTGGGTCTTCATTGCTGCACACCAGCTTTCTCTAATTGTAGAGAGTGGGGGCTACTCTTCGTTGCATGGGCTTCTCATTGCAGTGGCTTCTCTTGTTGTGGAGCACAGGCTCTAAGCACACGGGCCTCAGCAGTTGTGGCTCACGGGCTCTAGAGCGCAGGCTCAGTAGTTGTGGCGCACAGGCTTAGTTGCTCTGCGGCATGTGGGATCTTCCTGGACCAGGGCTCGAACCCGTGTCCCTTGCACTGGCAGGAGGATTCTTAACCACTGCGCCACCAGGGAAGTCCCTTGGTGATGATTTTTTAAATCTGACATCAAAAGCAAAAGCAACAAAAGCAAAAATAAATAAGTGGGACTACATCATACTAAAAATCTTCTGCAAAGCGAAGGAAACCATCAGCAAAATGAAAAGGCAACCTACTGAATGGGAGAAATTTTTGCAAATCATATATCTGAGAAGGTACTTATAAAATATATAACAAACTCACACAACTCAACATCAAATAAACAACCCAATTTAATAAAATGGGCAGAAGATCTGAATAGATATTTTTCCAAAGAAGAGATACAGATGGCTAACAGGTACATGAAAAGATACTCAACATCATTAATTATCAGGGAAATGCAAATAAAAACCACAAGTAGATATCACCTCACACCTGTTAGGATGGCTAGTATCAAAAAGACAAGAAACAACAAGTGTTGGTGAGGGTGTGGAGGAAAGGGAACTCTTCTGCACTGTTGGTGGAAATGTAAATTGATGCAGCCTCTATGGAAAACAGCATGGAGGTTCCTCGAAAAATAAAAGTAGAACTACCATACGATCCAGCAACTTCACCCTGGGTATTTACCGAGGAAAACAAAAACACTTAACTCAAAAAGATATACGCACACCCATGTTCATTGCAGCATTAGTTACAATTATGGAAACAATCTAAGTGTCTGTCAATAGATGAAGGCATAAAAAAATTGTGGTATACAGAGACCTTCCTCGACTTAGTTAGTTATATCCTGATAAGTTATATCCTGATAAGCCCATCCTACATTGAAAATATCATACATTAATACACACCTACCTAATATCAGAGCTTAGCCTAGCCTACCTTCAACATGCTCAGAACCCTTACATTAGTCTCCAGTTGGGCAAAATCATCTAACACAAGCCTACTTGATAAGTAAGTGTAGAATATCTCATGAAGTTTATCGAATATTATACTGAAAGTGAAAAACAGAATAGTCGCCTGGGTACAGAATGGTTGTAAGTGTATTAGCTGTTTACCCCTGTGATCGAGTGGCTGATTGGGAGCTGGGGCTCCCTGTTGTTGCCCAGCATCACAAAGAGAGCATCGTATCCCATACGGCTAGCCCAGGAAAAGATCAAAATTCAAAATCTGAAGTATAGTTTCTATTGAATGCGTACCACTTTCGCACCATCGTAAAGTTAAAAAATCGTAAGTTGAACCACGTAAGTTGGAGACTGTTTGCACACACAATGGAAATAAAATTAATGAAATCTTGCCATTTGTGACAACATGGATAGACCTCAAGGGCATTATGCTAAATGAAGTAAGTCAGGCAGAAAAAGACAAATACTGTATGATCTCTCATATGTGGAATCTAAAATCGAAAAACAAAAAAAGAAAACCAAGCTCACAGATACACAGACCAGACTGGTGGTTGCCAGAGGTTGGGAGTGTGGGAGGTGGGAGAAATAGATGAAGGGGGTGAAAAAAAACCAGACTGCACATTTTTTTTCTTTTTTATAAATTTATTTATTTTATTTATTTATTTTGGCTGCCTTGGGTCTTCATTGCTGAGTGTGGGTTTTTTTCTAGTTGCGGCGAGCGGGGGCTGCTTTTCGTTGCAGTGCGCCGGATTCTTACTACAGTGGCTTCTCTTGTTGCAGAGCACGGGCTCTAGGGGCACAGGCTTCAGTAGGTGTGGCACTCGGGCTCAGTAGTTGTGGCTCACGGGCTTCAGTAGTTGTGGCTTGCGGGCTCTAGAGTGCAGGCTCAGTAGTTGTGACGCATGGGCTTAGGTGCTCTGCAGCATGTGGGATCTTCCCAGACCAGGGCTCGAACGTGTGTCCCCTGCATTGGCAGGCAGATTCTTAACCACTGCGCCACCAGGGAAGCCCCCAGACTGCACATTTGAAAGAAACAGGTACCTGGTTTAAACATTCTGAGAGGAGGATAGTTAGTAGCAAAATTGACTCATAGAGAGCTATGAATGGTGGCTTTTTATGTCAGGAAATAGCTAATAATTGTAGGGTCTAATATTCCTTTGCCCTTTTGAGGTCCAGGGTTAAGAGGGATCACTGAATTTCTTGAGCAAGTGAATATGAAGTAGAAGTGATTTATGAGGTGAACAGGAAGGAAACACATATATTTTAAGGCTCAAGCAACTTATTGGATATGTGACCTGGGGAAAGTCAGTTAACGTCTCAATTTTCCCATTTGTCAACAACAACAACAAAAAGCATGAAAACACGTTTTATTTACTTCACTGGGTTGGTATGAGCTTACATTAAAACCTTAGGAAAAGCTCTTAGGAAAATGTCAAGCTCACCACAAATTAAAAGTTTCTTAAAGTTTTACCAATCATTATCATCAACCTCACTTCATACCCCCTTTTGCCCCCAACTTTTATATTATTTTACAGAACACGCCATTTCAAATCCAAGGCTCCTAAGTGAAAATGCAGACTGGGAAACGAAACACGTGCTACCATTGAGCGTTCGGCTCTCATCCATTTGGCTGCACCGTGTCCCTCAGGGGAAGCTGGCAGAGTGATGGCGTCTGTGGTCTAGTCACAGCTTCCCCACTGCTCAGAGCCCTCACCACTTCTCTCTGGAAGGCCAGACTAGCTGATCAATAAACTCATTTCAACTGCCACGTTCCACGCTAGTATAAACCACAGTTAGAGCTAGGGACGCTGAGCGAAGTATATGGGACCATAGGTAAAAGAGTCAAAAGGAGAAGTTTTCAAAAAATGAAGCAAGGGACTCATTTCTTTATGCTCCACAAATTAAAACTGCATTCACATATATTAGCTCGTCCAATCCTCGAACATCTTTATAAATTATTATAATTTTAGAAGCAGTTCAGTGACTTATCCACGCATATATATTTAACACAGCTCAAACCCTTTCTCTTATTATTCTAAGTAAATTAAGAATATATGATTTTAAGAGTAAAATTGAGAGTAATTACAGTAATTTTTGACTATCATAATAAGAAAAACCACTCAAAAAGAGATTAGGATAGAATTCATGGATTTTAACAGTCTAAGAAATGGGTAACATATATGCTGTTCATCCAAACTCACTAAGCAGAGTCCTAAGTCTCAAAAATAATTGCAACAAAACATATATTGAAGCTCAGTGTTGTTATAAAATTGTATGTAAAGGGCAGAGAGATTATTTCTTCTCTTTTCTTGTTTTTCATCTCTTTTTTGGTTGACTGGTCTTCTCCAAAGAGAACTTAAATACACACCCAAGAGTACTACATTCTAAAATACTGTCAGTGAGATAGAAATCCAGGGACTCCTCGCGAGAACGCCCCTTCTTCCCCTTCATTTTGCATGTTGGGGAGAATATCCAATATAAGTAGGCGGTGGCATCATGAATGTTACACTGTATAAGAAAATTCAGAAGTTATTTCCAGTCCTAGTTCTGCCACAAAAAAAGCTACAGAGCCTTGAATAAATTATTTTATCTCTTGACAACACCGTTCTTATCTGCAAAATAAAATCATTAGACTAAGATACATTGTAAGGTTCCTATTAGCTTTAACTTTAGCTTTATAGAAAGCCGTAGAGGGATTTGACATGTACTTAGAGGTAACGGGGTAATTCACTAAAAAAAAAAGTTAGTAAGAGGAAGATGAAAAGAAGTTTTAGGGGATTAACTGCAAAACAGTTCTGTGTAAGCAATTTCCAAGGATATGCGAAAAAGAAAATACTAAAAAGCATTTTGTGCTATTTTGTTGTATTGGGGTTTAGAGTAAGAAAAGTTATTTTAAACTTAAAAGCTGAGAAAAGTAGAGAAAGGGTAGGAAGCTAGAATAAAAAAGAAAGAATTTCTTTAAACAGTTAAACTGTTTAAACAGTTAAACTGTTTTTACAAAATCTATTTAAAAATCCGAAGACATATTTTAACTATTAGACAGAAAAGAAGAAGAGAATATAGAGAAATGATGTATGGATGTTCTGAGGGAGGCTTTGATAAAAAGCGTCTCCATCTAGAGCTATAGGAGAAAGTCAAGTGAGGAGATTATGTAAATATGGGGCCCAAGTCATCTGATATTCATTAGATAGGCTTCAGTACCAGGAGAACGGGTTTGACTAATCATTTTATTTTATTTTGATTTTTTAAAGGGTAGTATATATATGCTACATTATTTATGTATTTATTTCGACTTCTTTTGGCCTCACCATGCGACGTGCTGGATCTTCATTCCCAGACCAGGGATGGAACCCATGCCCTGTGGAAGCGCAGAGTCTTAACCACTGGACCACCGGTGCTTAAGTCCCTGGCTAATCATTTTAGACTTCAAAATGTCAACGTGAACGTAGGATACGGAATGTTGAACGTAGTTAGAAGGATAAGGATGAGTGTGTATGGAGGATGGGGGTTTGCCGGAGGGACGGGGCTGTATTTACTCCCCTTTATTACTCTCATAACAGGGACTGTTTCTGACGCCGATTTTGGAAGAAAGTGAGTTGAAAATAATATTATTTCTGGAAATCAAGCCTTGTGGTAGATCGTGTATTTACCAGGGAGTAACAAATAAAGAATAATAAATGAAATCATTTATAAGATAGATTTTATGTCTAGAGTGAAATGTTTTATATGCTGGATAAGTAGGGGTTCCGGAAAATGCCAACTTTTCCCTCATGTCTTACCTTAGACATTGATTGCTCTTCCATTAAGCTTTGACATGCCCAAGTCTGGGTTTTTTGCCCATCTATGTACCTTGTACAATTACAGCCTATAAAGAATTGTATCACCACTGTTTTTGTATTTGCCTATTTCCTCTACTCAGAAGATAAATTCTGAGCACAGGAAGGTTTTATCCTGAGCATTGTTTTGCACTGCACTTAGCAAAGTTTTACCACAGACTATGCCAACATAATGAACTAACAGTCTGCAGTAATAGAAATCAAGCTAGTTTGTGGAGAAACAAAATATAACAAAAACAACAAACTGCACCAAAAACTAGGTGTGAGAACAGAAATGAGGTGTTTAAGAGCTACGGTTCTAATTAGAATGGGATGGTTTTTTAAATCTAAGATGCATCGTTTATTGTGTTATCAAGAAGTAGCATTTTCATATTTCTAAGTCTTAGTTTCAAAATTTGTAAAATGGACACAATAATAATGTCTATTTTCGTGGACTGGTGGAAGGCTGAAATGCAGTAACACAAATGCTGCTATGGAGTAGCGCTCACAAAGTATAAACTATTATTTTTATTAACTATAATTTCTGCTATAAATGTCATTAGGAATACAGAAAAAATACTGAAGGATTTTCCCACAAAATTAAAGTATATTAAAAATAACATGAACCATAAACAAGACGAAAAGACAACCCTCAGAATGGGAGAAAATATTTGCAAATGAAGCAACTGACAAAGGATTAATCTCCAAAATATACAAGCAGCTCACGCAGCTCAATATCAAAAAAACAAACAACCCAATCCAAAAATGGGCAGAAGACCTAAATAGACATCTCTCCAAAGAAGATATACAGATTGCCAACAAACACATGAAAGGATGCTCAACATCACTAATCATTAGAGAAATGCAAATCAAAACTACAATGAGGTGTTACCTCATATCGGTCAGAATGGCCATCATCAAAAAAATCTACAAACAATAAATGCTGGAGAGGGTGTGGAGAAAAGGGAACCCTCTTGCACTGTTGCTGGGAATGTAAATTGATAGAGCCACTATGGAGAACAGTATGGAGGTTCCTTAAAAAACTAAAATAGAACTACCATATGACCCAGCAATCCCATTACTGGGCATATACCCTAAGAAAACCATAATTCAAAGAGACATGTTCATTGCAGCTCTGTTTACAATAGCCAGGACATGGAAGCAACCTAACTGTCCATCAACAGATGAGTGGATAAAGAAGATGTGGCACATATAAACAATGGAATATTACTCAGCCATAAAAAGAAACGAAATTGAGTTATTTGTAGTGAGGTGGATGGACCTAGAGTCTGTCAAACAGAGTGAAGTAAGTCAGAAAGAGAAAAACAAATTATCGTATGCTAACACAGATATATGGAATCTAAAAAAAAAAAAAAGGTTCTGAAGAACCATTCTCTTATTGCTACAGTTGGTCAAATCACATCTTCTTAGTGAATAAGATTTATTGAAGTTTCGTGGATATTTCTGAGAAAGCTGCACTTTCCTGAATTTGGAGAGACACCTCTTTTTTCTTCTCTGGACTGCAATTCAATATGAGGTTGGAATGGAAATGAACATTTTACAACCACGAGGATGCAAGTTGCATGATAAGGATAACTTGTGAGGCAAGAAGGAGTCTGGGTCCTTGAGATTTTCTCAAGCAGCCAAAACTTTGTTGGAACGCTCTATCTGGAGACTTCCTGTTATTTGAAAAACTAAATTGGTTTCTGATCAACAGTAGCAGATTTACTAAATCACACAGATGAAGACACTTGTAACTGTTACATAATTTTCTACTATATTTTTATAGATGTGGAGACCTAGTCTCAAAGTGTTTCATTATTTGTATTGTATCAAATGATCTGTATACTAATGACTCCTATATTTGTACCTCCATCTTAAAATTTTAACTGAATTCCAGACACATATATCCAACTGCCTACATGCCATGGTCATGTAATCGCCTAGAAGCACTGAAAAAATTAACAAGCCCAACCTGGAAGCTCATAGTTCTTCTTACCCACTAGCAGAAGCTGCTTATCCAGGAGGGTTCACCCTTTCTAATTATTGGCTATTTCATTTATGCTCTTGCACAGCCCCCAAACCTTGAGATCATTTGTCACTACCTTTATCCAAAATTCATATCCATAAACTCACCTGTTTACTTTTCCTCTAAAATATATTCTGATTAACAATTATTCATGACTTCCATTGTTATTACCTCGATTCAAACCACTATTACTTCTTTCATGAATTATTAAAATGTCTCCTAACTGGTCTCCTTAATTCCAGCCTATCTCTCTAATGTATTGCGACAGAGCAATAAGAGGGGTCATATTAAAAAGTAACTCAGTAATGTCACTTCTTTGCTCACAACTATCTTATTTAGAGTAAATGTCAAAATATGTGTAATTACTCACAAGGCCTATAAGATATTTGTCCTATTATCTTTGCACATCATTTCCTAACAGTCTCCATCTTTCCCACTCCATTCCAGAGAAATCTATTGGTGGGTGCCTCCAAAGGGTTAAAAAAGTTGTGTTACTTCTACTCTTTTGAATTTCCAAAGGTGCCCTCATTTCAATTATTTCAATCCTTCTTGGGTGTGGAGAAAGGGAACTCTCCTACACTGTTAGTGGAAATGTAAATTGGTAGAGTCACTATGGAGAACAGTATCAAAGTTCCTTTAAAAACTAAAAATAGAGTTGCCATATCATCCAGCAATCCCACTCCTGGGAGGAAACTCTAATTCAAAAAGATCCATGCACCACAATGTTCACAGCAGCACTACTTACAATGGCCAAGACACAGAAGTAACGTAAACGTCCATCAACAGATGAATGGATAAAGAAGTACACATATACAACAGAATAGTACTCAGCCATAAAAAAGAATGAAATAATGCCATTTGCAGCAACATGGATGGACTTAGAGATTATCATACTAAGTGAAGTAAATCAGAAAGACAAATACCTTACGATACCATTTACATGTGGAACCTAAAATATGACATAAATAAACTTACTTACAAAACAGAAACAGACTCACAGACTTTGAAAACAAATTTATGGTTACCAAACGGGAAAGGTGGGAAGGGGGGAGGGATAAATTAGGAGTTTGGGATTAGCAGATACAAACTACTATATATAAAATAGATAGACAACAAGGTCCCACTGTATAGCACAAGGAGTTATATTCAATATCCTGTAATAAATCATAATGGAAAAGAGTATGAAAAAGAATGTATATATGGGTATAACTGAATCACTTTGCTGTACACCAGAAACTAGCACATTATAAATCAACTATACGTCAATAAAAATAAAAAATAAATAAATGTATTTCACACTCTCAATCAAGGCTGTAACTTAGTAGGCTGTAAATTTAACTAGTATTGTAATATGTCAACCATATGATGATGGGCAGATTTTCTTTTGTTTTCATCAACCCCAGCTCTATACTACAAGATTTAAGAGAACTTTTAAGTATGTTCACAGAAATTCCTTGACTTTCTGTCTGTGTCCTTATGGATTTGTCTGTCTATGCTTCAAGTTACTCCCTCCTATCATCAGTAGCTACCTTATCTTGTGGTCTGATCCCTAATATTCTTTATAATTTTTTGTGGTAGAAGAAACCTGTGACTCCAATAAATAATATATTAATTATTTCATGACTGTGCTTTATGCTGTTACTTTCCATTCCAAAAAATAAATGAAATGTAGTTCCTTTCACCTGCTCCTGAACAGATAATTCCAAATGCTGTATATTCCATAAGGATCTGTTGCTAATATTCCATTCTCTCACACTTGTTTCTGATTCATTTAGGGTTCTTTGGTTGCAAGTCTAAGCTGATTCTGGCAACATCTTGGGGGCGAAAAATAAAAAAGAGATTATCAGAGGTCCAAAATAATTCAGTCAAAGACCATAAAACCAGATCTGGAAGTCTGCAACAACAAGAACTAAGTGAAGAGAATGATAGAATGGCTTCACAGTAGGAACAATCTTGTTAGGGCTCTACCTTAAAGAAAAAAAAAAAAGAAATCTTAACATCAGTTAGTATGTCTCTTGCTCAGCATTCAAAGACCCAAAGGAGAGCATTCAGTTGGCTGAGCCTAGTCTTGGAATCAAGTGAAAGAAAGCATCTATCTGGTCCTTTGGCATCCATAATTGGAAGGATTTACCACCCCACATAAATGGATGAGAGAATTACACCAAAGGAAATATGCCTGCTGTTTGGAGGGGATGAAATAAAATATGGGTGATCGAAAGATATCAAATAACTACCACAGAGATCCTATTCAATATTGGTTGCCCAAATACCAAATGGCTATTATTAAAATTATTATTTTAATCTTGCTGGTTGAGAGTTTCCTCATCAATGTTACATTTATTAATATTTGAAATTTTACCTATTGGAGAATGAACAGATACCAATTTTTAATTTTTTTTACGGTGACTGAAAGAAGAAAACATTAAAGCGAATTATGGTTTAAAAGACGTGTAAAAATTTTATTTTTTTGACCTGTAAAAATTTTAAAAAATGTTTTCTCATAGCAAGGTCTATAAAGCAAGTGAAAGTGCCATCTTGAGATGTGTCAGTATATTAAGGTCTGTGTTATTATTTCCAATTAGGGAAAGTACTTAATGTCAAATTATTAGCTGATGAAACTATTATCATACATTAATTAATAGAACTATTATTATATATTCATAGCTTCATATATTGTTGTTCTGTCATACTTACTTTCACTTTTTTCCATTTCTTTTTTAAAAAGTCCATGTATTCTACTGAATCCAGGTAAGATCAACATAAATAAAGATGACCCTGCTTACTCTTTCAGCTTTGAAAAGCCAAAAAAATGGTCATGGCAAATTCGTAACATTAACTTTAAAGCAAGAGCTGTACTTATCTAGATAAAGTAGTGATCTAGTATAAAGGAAGAAGAGGCAGTAAGAGATTAAAATGCTAACAAGACCCAAAATCATACTTAATTTTGGATGTTTTTCCTCGAGCCATTTAGGGAGAGATTTTGAAGGACAGTGGAGGTTATGATACCTATAACCTGACTTATCAAATCTTCTCCTTAACAAACACCCTCATCTTATTAAAGACAAATATCAGGAATAAAGGATGATGTTATGTAAGCAAACAAAATATTTTTCCCTTGTTAACATTTATCTACAGGAAAGAATAGAAAATATTATCTCTCCCAGAATGTATTTGATAAAATTAAATATCTTAAACTACCATAATGCCATAATTGTTCTTTCCTGTCCTCTCGTGGCCCTTTATTTATTTTTAAATTTTTATTGGAGTATAGTTGCTTTACAATGTTGTGTTAGTTTCTACTGTACAGCAAAGTGAATCAGCTATACGTATACATACATCCCCTCCTTTTTGGATTCCCTTTCCATTTAGGTCACCACAGAGCATTGAGTAGAGTTCCCTGTGCTATACAGTAGGTTCTCATTAGTTATCTATTTTATACATAGTATCAATAGTGTATACATGTCAACCCCAATCTCCCAATTCATCCCATTCCCCCTTTGTGGCCTTCTAGTCTTTTCAGGTTCACAGTTCTTCTTTTCTTAATTTTTACCATTATAAAAGTATTTATTTTTTCATACTAAATTCTATAAAAAAAATAGGATTCTAAAATAAAGTAAAACCAATAATTTTTTATTGTTTCATAGGTGTAAATATAGAATATTTCACTTATCTTTCTTTACAATAAGAACTGAAACAAGTTTATTCACTAACGTAACACATTTTAATGAATATACTCTGTTGTCCTTTAAAGCAGCTAAACAAAGAGATAAAGAAGATTTAAAAAGATGGAGAATTTGGCTCTAATCATATTCTTTTTCGTAAGTTCGAATAAGGAAGAACCTTAGTTAATCTGCAGAGTCATCAAAAGCTCTTTGTTTAAGATGAATACACAAAAAATATGCCGTATTAAAAAAAGAAAGTCAGTGGAGATAAAATTAGAAAGTGTAGTGGAAATCACAAAGGTTTGGCTGTATGCAAATTATTTAAATTTCTTGAGCTTTAGTTTCCTCATGGACAAAATGGAATGATCTGACTCAGTGTTTTTATGTGGATATGACAATATGCTTAATTCCTGTAGTCGATACTGGAGATGGGCTCCCTACTTCTTACTAATGTGTTGTCTTGCAAAATCTGCAGAATTAAAACTACATTTCTCAGTTACCCCTGAAATTCTGAATATAATGTATACTTGGCTAACCCAGATTCATTTGCTCAATATTTGGAAAAGAGAAGTGATGCAGACGTTGCCCTTCCACTGCTGGTAAAATTTTGGCTATCCACTATCTGGCAGATACTTGATTTCTCTTTGGAAGTATTAGCAGAAGTGCAATATAAAGTTATTGGCTTTGCGTGTGACAAGAGGTAGAGGTGAGCTGGTGACAAAGGTAGGCAAATGGGTGGTAGGCAAATGGGTGGCATGGTCTTGAGGTGGTGATAACAGCTGGGCATGGAGATGTTCAGCTTTTATGGGATTCCTGATTGTGGCAGTGGCCTTGTGATTCTGCAGCTGGCAGCTGAACGAATTGATTCCCAATCCTCTGTCTAGTTCTCAGTTGTAGAAAAGACAGGAGCTTTCTGCATGGCTTGGTAGTCATTCATCTACATTCAACCTAGAGTCTGTTTCTTGTACCCTCAAATAAATTCCTTACTTTTTCAACTATACCTCAATTTAAAAATATAAATAAATACCTTACTTTTTAAAGTGGTTTGAGGGGATAAAGTGCTCTGAAAAGGAACCTGGATCAACATGGTGCTTAGTAGATACTGATGCACAGTTAGTAATTAATGGCAACAGTAATCATAATATAGCGCCCAAAATACATGCAACTAAAAGAATAATATTCTTAACTAAATTCTGAATGAAATCACCATGCTGTAAAACCTCCAAGTATTTGGTTTCCGTACATCAAATCAAACATAATATACTAAAATAGAATTGAACAGGAGATGTGGTATAAATTAATTCTTCTCTGAATATAAAGTTGAGCTCAGCATTATATATTTGCAAGTAGGTGTTCTCTTTGGCAAATCCAGATAAGGAGGTGATCTAGGTAATGTGTATGTAGTCTATCAAAAGTTTTCTGAAGAGTGCTTTGTTATGTTGAGAAGTTGATAAAAAGATTTAAGTGACACGCTCTGAAAGGTATATAGAATGAGATAAACTGTATCCAAATCCAAATGCAATGTAGAAACATAACTTTAATTTAAAAAAATTTATATCAAAGCAATTTATAGATCGAAACCAACTATGTTCTTTTCTTTGAAGACATAACACTTCTTTACATTTCCTTATGTGTACATGTGTATAGTCTACATTTGATTGCTCCCAAGTTACTTGAAAATTCTCAGAAAAACACTGAATGCGTTTAAAAACACATGTTGCTGCTAATGTCTTTTGGGAAAACAACTATACTAAGTCACCTTGTGGTCATCAGGAACCAAGTCAGCTTAAGTAGGAGTAACCAGCAGATGTATAATAAAGGCAGGCAAACTGAAAGCCTTTGGCTTCTGCCTCCAACAAAGTAACAGGAAATGAACAAACAGTTCAGGATATATGGGCAGACTAAATGTCCCACTACAATTCTTTGACTAAATCAAGAATTACTGCACAGGATACACTTCATGCTGTTCATTTAAAGCAGTTATAATCACCAATATTGTAATGTGCTGTTTCTATAGGCAATGTTTTTGTATCAAGTTATTAAAGACAAATGGCTTCTACTGTTTTATGTATTTCCAGACTGCTACTCAAATTTCATATGTTCTAAGATTCCTTAAAAGAAAGTAAATATATAGGGTTTGGTTTATATGATAAAAATATAATTTTAACTCTTTTAAGTTCCCATAAAACCCTACATCCCGAATTATGGATGGAGAATTTAAAATTGGAAAGGATCGAGAAGCAAGAAAAACTACAATCCTGCAGCCAGTGGAGCAAAAACCACATTCACAGAAAGATAGACAAGATGAAAAGGCAGAGGGCTATGTACCAGATGAAGGAAAAAGATAAAACCCCAGGAAAACAACTAAATGAAGTGGAGATAGGCAACCTTCCAGAAAAAGAATTCAGAATAATGATAGTGAAGATGATCCAGGACCTCGGAAAAAGAATGGAGGCAAAGATCGAGAAGATGAAAGAAATGTTTAACAAAGACCTAGAAGAATTAAAGAACAAACAGAGAGGAACAATACAATAACTGAAATGAAAACTAAACTAGAAGGAATCAATAGCAGAATAACTGAGGCAGAAGAACGGATAAGTGACCTGGAAGACAGAATGGTGGAATTCACTGCTGCGGAACAGAATAAAGAAAAAAGAATGAAAAGAAATGAAGACAGCCTAAGAGACCTCCAGGACAACATTAAACACAACAACATTCACATTATAGGGGTCCCAGAAGGAGAAGAGAGAGAGAAAGGACCAGAGAAAATATTTGAAGAGATTATAGTCGAAAACTTCCCTAACATGGGAAAGGAAATAGCCACCCAAGTCCAGGAAGCGCAGCGAGTCCCATACAGGATAAACCTAAGGAGAAACATGCCAAGACACACAGTAATCAAACTAGCAAAAAATAAAGACAAAGAAAAATTACCGAAAGCAGCAAGGGAAAAACGACAAACAACATACACAGGAACTCCCATAAGGTTAACAGCTGATTTCTCAGCAGAAACTCCGCAAGCCAGAAGGGAGTGGCATGATATACTTAAAGTGATGAAAAGGAAGAACCTACAACTAAGATTACTCTACCCGGCAAGGATCTCATTCAGATTCGATGGACAAATCAAAAGCTTTACAGACAAGCAAAAGCTAAGAGAATTCAGCACCACCAAACCAGCTCTACAACAAATGCTAAAGGAACTTCTCTAAGTGGGAAACACAAGAGAAGAAAAGGACCTACAAAAACAAAAGCAAAACAATTAAGAAAATGGTCATAGGAACATACATATCGATAATTACCTTAAATGTAAATGGATTAAATGCTCCAACCAAAAGACACAGGCTTGCTGAATGGATACAAAAACAAGACCCATATATATGCTGTCTACAAGAGACACACTTCAGACCTAGGGACACATACAGAATGAAAGTGAGGGGAAGGAAAAAGATATTCCATGCAAATGGAAATCAAAAGAAAGCTGGAGTAGCAATTCTCATATCAAACCAAATAGACTCTAAAATAAAGACTATTACAAGAGACAAAGAAGGACATTACATAATGATCAAGGGATCAATCCAAGAAGAAGATATATGAATTGTAAATATTTATGCACCCAATATAGGAGCACCTCAATACATAAGGCAACTGCTAACAGCTATAAATGACAAAATCGACAGTAACACAATAACAGTGGGGGTCTTTAACATCTCACTTACACCAATGGACAGATATCCAAAATGAAAATAAATAAGGAAACACAAGCTTTAAATGACACAATAGACCAGATAGATTTAATTGATATTTATAGGACATTCCATCCGCAAACAGCAGATTACACTTTCTTCTCAAGTGCACACGGAACATTCTCCAGGATAGATCACATCTTAGGTCACAAATCAAGCCTCAGTAAAGTTAAGAAAATTGAAATCATATCAAGCATCTTTTCTGACCACAATGCTATGAGATTAGAAATCAATTACAGGGAAAAAAACGTAAAAAACACAAACACATGGAGGCTAAACAATATGTTACTAAAAAACCAAGAGATCACTGAAGAAATCAAAGAGGAAATCAAAAAATACCTAGAGACAAATGACAATGAAAACACGATGATCCAAAACGTATGGGATGCAGCAAAAGCAGTAATAAGAGGGAAGTTTATAGCTATACAAGCCTACCACAAGGAGCAAGAAAAATCTCAAATAAACAATCTAACCTTACACCTAAAGGAATTAGAGAAAGAAGAACAAACAAAACCCAAAGTTAGCAGAAGGAAAGAATCATAAAGATCAGATCAGAAATAAATGAAAAAGAAATGAAGGAAGCAATAGCAAAGATCAATAAAACTAAAAGCTGGTTCTTTGAGAAGGTAAACAAAATTGATAAACCATTAGCCAGACTCATCAAGAAAAAAGAGGGAGAGGACTCAAATCAATAAAATTAGAAATGAAAAAGGAGAAGTTACAACAGACACCGCAGAAATACAAAGGATCATGACAGATTACTATAAGCAACTATATGCCAATAACATGGACAACCTGGAAGAAATGGACACATTCTTAGAAAGGTATAACGTTCCAAGACTGAACCAGGAAGAAATAGAAAATATGAACAGACCAATCACAAGTAATGAAATTGAAACTGTGATTAAAAATCTTCCAACAAACAGAAGTCCAGGACCAGATGGCTTCACAGGTGAATTCTATCAAACATTTAGAGAAGAGCTAACACCCATCCTTCTCAAACTCTCCCAAAAAATTGCAGAGGAAGGAACACTCTCAAATTCATTCTATGAGGCCACCATCACCCTGATACCAAAACCAGACAAAGACACTACAAAAAAAGGAAAATACAGAACAATATCACTCATGAATATAGATGCAAAAATCCTCAACAGGGCTTCCCTGGTGGCGCAGTGGTTGAGAATCTGCCCGCCAATGCAGGGCACACAGGTTCGAGCCCTGGTCTGGGAAGATCCCACATGCCACGGAGCAACTAGGCCCGTGAGCCACAACTACTGAGCCTGCGCGTCTGGAGTCTGTGCTCCGTAACAAGAGAGGCCACGACAGTGAGAGGCCCGCGCACCGCGATGAAGAGTGGTCCCCACTTGCCTCAACTAGAGAAAGCCCTCGCAAAGAAACGAAGACCCAACACAGCCAAAAATAAATAAATAAATAAATAAATAAATAAATAAATAAATAAATAAATAAATAAATAAAATTTAAAAAAAAAATCCTCAACAAAATACTAGCAAACAGAATCCAACAACACATTAAAAGGATCATACACCATGATCAAGTGGGATTTATCCCAGGGATGCAAGGATTCTTCAATATACACAAATCAATGTGATACACCATGTTAACAAATTGAAGAATAAAAACCATGTGATCATCTCAATAGATGCAGAAAAAGCCTTTGACAAAATTCAACACCAATTTATGATAAAAACTCTCCAGAAAGTGGGCATAGAGGGAACCTACCTCAACATAATAAAGGCCATATATGACAAACCCACAGCAAACATCATTCTCAATGGTGAAAAACTGAAAGCATTTCCTCTAAGATCAGGAACAAGACAAGGATGTCCACTCTCACCACTATTATTCAACATAGTTTTGGAGGTCCTAGCCATGGCAATCAGAGAAGAAAAAGAAATAAAAGGAATACAGATTGGAAAAGAAGAAGTAAAACTGTCACTGTTTGCAGATGGCATGATACTATACATAGAGAACCTTAAAATGCCACCAGAACACTACTAGAGCTAATCAATGAATTTGGTAAAATTGCAGGATACAAATTTAATGCAGAGAAATCTCTTGCATTCCTATACACTAATTATGAGAAATCTGAAAGAGAAATTAAGGAAACACTCCCATTTACCACTGCAACAAAAAGAATAAAATACATAGGAATAAACCTACCTAGGGAGACAAAAGACCTGTATGCAGAAAACTATAAGACACTGATGAAAGAAATTAAAGATGATACCAACAGATGGATAGATATACCATGTTCTTGGATTGGAAGAATCAATACTGTGAAAATGACTATACTACCCAAAGCAATCTACAGATTCAAGGCAATCCTTATCAAATTACCAATGGCTTTTTTACAGAACTAGAACAACAAATCTTAAAATCTGTACGGAGACACAAAAGACCCCCAATAGCCAAAGCAGTCTTGAGGGAAAAAAACGGATTGGGAGGAATCAGGCTCCCTGACTTCAGACTATACTACAAAGCTACAGTAATCAAGACAATATGGTACTGGCACAAAAACAGAAACATAGATCAATGGAACAAGATAGAAAGCCCAGAGATAAACCCACACACCTATGGTCAACTAATCTATGACAAAGGAGGCAAGGATATACAATGGAGAAAAGACAGTCTCTTCAATAAGTGGGGCTGGGAAAACTGGACAGCTACATGTAAAAGAATGAAATTACAACACTCCCTAACACCATACACAAAAATAAACTCAGAATGGATTAAAGACCTAAGTGTAAGGCCGGACACTATAAAACTCTTAGAGGAAAACATAGGAAGACCACCCTTTGACATAAAACACAGCAAGATCTTTTTTGATCCACCTCCTAGAGTAATGGAAATAAAAGCAAAAATAAACAAATGGGACCTAATAAAACTTAAAAGCTTTTGCACAGCAAAGGAAACTATAAACAAGATGAAAAGACAACCCTCAGAATGGGAGAAAATATTTGCAAACGAATCAATGGACAAAGGATTAATCTCCAAAATATATAAACAGCTCATGCAGCTCAATATTAAAGAAAGAAACAACCCAATCCAAAAATGGGCAGAAGACCTAAATAGACATTTCTCCAAAGAAGACCTACAGATGGTCAAGAAGCACATGAAAAGCTGCTCAACATCACTAATTATTAGAGAAATGCAAATCAAAACTACAAGGAGGTATCACCTCACACCAGTTAGAATGGGCATCATCAGAAAATCTACAAACAACAAATCTGGAGAGGGTGTGGAGAAAAGGTAACCCTCTTGCATTGTTGGTGGGAATGTAAATTGATACAGCCACTATGGAGAACAGTATGGAGGTTCCTTAAAAAACTAAAAATAGGGCTTCCCTGGTGGCGCAGTGGTTGAGAGTCTGCCTGCCGATGCAGGGGACACGGGTTCGAGCCCTGGTCTGGGAGGATCCCACATGCCGCGGAGCGGCTGGGCCCGTGAGCCGCAATTGCTGAGCCTGCGCATCTGGAGCCTGTGCTCCACAACGGGAGAGGCCGCAATGGTGAGAGGCCCGCGCACCGCGATGAAGAGTGGCCCCCGCTTGCCGCAACTAGAGAAAGCCCTCGTACAGAGATGAAGACCTAACACAGCCATAAATAAATAAATTAATAAAAAAAAAAACAAAAAAAAAAAACTAAAAATAGAATTACCATATGATCCCGCAATCCAACTCCTGGGCATAAACCCAGAGAAAACCATAATTCAAAAAGACACATGCATCCCAATGTTCATTGCAGCACTATTTACAATAGCCAGGTCATGGAAGCAACCTAAATGGCCAACGACAGACTAATGGATAAAGAAGGTGTGGTACATATATACAATGGAATATTACTCAGCCATAAAAAGGAACGAAATTGGGTCATTTGTTGAGACGTGGATGGATCTAGAGACTGTCACACAGAGTGAAGTAAATCAGAAGAGAAAAACAAATATCGTATATTAACGCATGTATGTGGAACCTAGAAAAATGGTACAGATGAACCGGTTTGCAGGGCAGAAGTTGAGACACAGATGTAGAGAACAAACGTACGGACACCAAGGGGGGAAAGCCATGGGGTGGGGTGGTGTGATGAATTGGGCGATTGGGATTGACATGTATACACTGATGTGTACAAAATTGATGACTAATGAGAACCTGCTGTATAAAAAAAAAATTAAATTAAAAAATTAAAAAAATAAATAAAATAAAATAAAATAAAATAAAATTGGAAAGGATTGTGTAGCTTATCATGCCCCCCACCTCCTTCCCTTGACGGTCTTAACAAGTGCCAACAAAATCAGGAATTAGTTAAGGGTCATGCCTATTGTTTCTTAATTAGTAATTTTCTTAAGTATGCCATAATTATGGGAATTTATCTAGAAATATACGTATGTATTTTCTTTATTGCTCTATCTCTATCTCCATCTATTCTCTTACACTAAGTACATAGGACATAATTTTGCATAGCAAGATTCTCGAACAGCAGTGCGTGAGAGATTTTTTACTTTAACTACTATAGTCATACTTTTTGAGGTCAAGCCTGTGCATTGAAAAAGAAAATCTTACAGACACATTTTAAACCTGGATAGATTTCCCCACTGTCCTCTCCGCAGGCTAGTACTGGTCTTCCCGTCATCCTCACTTGGACCACTAGGGTGAGAAGAACGGTCTTACTTTTGGATCTTTTGTCCTGAAGCAGAGTAAGGATAATCAAGGGAAAGATATGGGTGGTTCCTGTGAGGTACTCAGAAGGGGCTCAGAGAGTGTTGGAGGAAAGGCAAGTTCTCTTTCTGCTGGACAATTTAAGTACAGCATGTGAGGCTCCGAATGGACAAGAACAAGAAGGCAACTAGTGGGGCCCTGAGGCCCCTCAACACTGGATAGTGAGAGGTGGTCTGCAGACCTTGGTCTGCTTCCATCAGACTTCCTTTCTCTGGATGGGCAGACAAGGTGCTCAGCAGTTCCTAATTCTCATCCCACTCCTCTCTCCATTACCCTCCCAGGGCCAGCACTTTAATTGCATGGCTTTTAGAACCCTTCTAAGGACATAGTTTCTCTTCCCCTCTTGTGATCTTCATCTCACCTCTTCAAGGAGCAGATACAAGTGGTTTTGCTCCCCTCATTCGTTTTCATCTTTATCCTCAGCTTTCCCCCAGTGCTTCCCTTTTGATTCTAAAAATCATATTTGTAAAATATAAAAGATTATTGTGTGTTTGTTCGGGGGATTTTTTTTTTTTACACCTGTGCTAATAATGCTGCTTCTTCTTCAGATAGTGTTCATGATGCTGAATGACTCTGAAATGGAAGTGCCAATAAAACAAAGCATGGCAATTAATATTTCAAGATACATTTCCCTGCCTATATAAATAGAAAACCTTTTATTACTAGCTTAAGCCACTGAGGATTATAAAATTCCCACCTTAGCCACAGAAGGCATTGACTTTTACTTGCAGGCATTCTGCAGGAGGGAATTTGGTGGAATTTGGTGGAGTTCATCAGCACGATGTTCATCTTGAAGGAGATGGCACCTTCATGTGTTTGCAGATTTATGAGCAAGTTCATAGAAACTAAACACAGCCTGAGGGCTGGAAACAAATTTTTAGAAAAACTGTATGTATTAATCACTATATTTGTAATAATTTTTGATAAAGAGATTACAACTTCTTCATGACTATTGTACTGGCATAGATACACCCAGTGTTGAGTTTGACAAAAGCTAGTGTGAGTAATGAAAACAGGTCAGAAGACGATGCATAAGTGATTAGCTTGTGTGAAAGACACAGATGAGTACTAAGGCATGCACATAACCATCACTACCTGAACAATTCACCCATATCTTTGTGAGGCAAGTATCGAGACCATGCTACACATCCCCACTCTTTCATCCTCCTTCTTATTGAATGCCTACTGTGCCAGATAGTAGAGGCTCTCCCAAGCATTGATCCGTTGAATCCTTATAAGACTTATAAGTATATAGCAAACGTAAAATTCCCTACATGTTAGAGATTAGTGAACTGGAGCAAAAGGTAGTCAAGATCAGATAGTAAGTGTAAAAACCAAAATTGTCAACACATTCTCCAGACTCCAAGAAGAGCGCTATTTGCACCATCACAGCTGCCCCTGGAACTGCTGGTAACACGAGAACCTGTGCTGCATGATGCCTGTCCCTGGTGCAAGGGTTGCTTCAAATAATAATAGATGGCACGTACTGACCGCTTACCACATACTCTTGCAAGTGCTTTGCATGCATTATATTTATCTAATCTTTTGAGTAATGTAAAGAGACAGTCACTATTATCTGTTAAAGGAAGCATGTCTGAGTAAGTGTCAGACACAGGCAGTCTGACTCCAGTGCATACTATTAAACACTAAGCTATAATGATTATATTATATTATATTTTACATATACATATTCAACATTGAGATGTAGATTAAAAGATAATATCCAAAATGCCCTCTGCCTTTCTAGTCTTTCAGGAAGCATTTGTATTAATTTGTGCATGGTAATATGTGTTCTATCTACAAACATTTTTAACCAAACTCATGAATGAAATACTTGTCAATTTCAGTAGAAAAAGTTAGATTGGTGTTAACTAATTTAAAAATCTATATATTCAATACTGCACTAAATTCAACTATAGTCTGTGTGTGGACTCAAGAATTAATTATACTAAATCCAGATATTTTAGATTTTATAGCTTTGTTTATATAGGTATTTATTATTAACCTACTTCTAGATTTCCTTAATACTGTAAGAGATAATGATTAATTATTGACATGCAAACATACTCTGTTGCAGACTGGGAACCCAGGAAACCCACTCTGAGTCAGAGATTACCCTGAGGAAGTTTATGAGGAAATACTCTTGGTCTCAACACTTGTGGAAATAAAGTTGGTGAAAGGGAGAACTTGGATTGTGATGCAGCCACAACCAAGATCTCAGCCGACCTCAGGAGGGATGCTGAAGCCAGACCGGATGCTTCAGATGCAGCAAGAAGACTGGACTTTCATACTCCTACATCAACCAGTCACTGGATACAGGCTGCCCCAAGAAGGAAGCATGGTCATGAACAAGGCAGCACTCCACAGTGGAGGGAAATTTTCAAGAGGACTGAGAGCTGAGGACCAGCACCACTCATGAAGCTAGAGCACGAAGGCTAGGTTTCTCATTCCTTGAAATGGGAATCACAGATAGGTAAAGGGTCAAATCTAGAAAAAAATTAATAAATAAATGTGAAGAGAAATGCCCTTCTAAAAGAGAGGGGAGCGACACAGAGAGAATGCCTTCCTTAAAACAGAACATCAACTAACAAATTTTGAAGGGATGATATAATTTTAAAAATTGCTATGTGGCAACCATCATATTAATAATTAACTCGAATACCAACCATTAAGGGACTCTAAAACTAGGGTGTATGAATTTGATAAAGATTGCAATATTCACATAATCTCAAATTAGGTCCCCCAAAATACTTAAAAATCACAAAGGTGAAAAGAGTTAATTCACATTGGAGAAGGCTTATTCAAGTCATCAGAGTTAAAATAACTTTGATAGGCAACCTGATAATCATGTACTACCTCACAGGAATAAGAATATGGCATCACTCCTGTGATATTTCCACCAGAAAATGCATAACCTGAAATTATACTTGGGGAAACATCAGACTAATCCAAATTGAGAGAAATTCTAGAAAGTAATTGGCCTGTAATTTTCAAAATTGTTAAATTCATGAAGATCAAGGAAGGTCAGAAGAACTATTCCAAAGTGAGGGATACCGAATACAAATGACACCTAAGTGCAATGATTCAGGATTGGATCCTTTTGCTATAAAATACGTAATTGGACAGTTGGTAAAATTTCAGTGAGGCTTCTTGGTGAAGGATATATGAGAATTCTTTGTACTATTCTTGCACCTTATCAGTAAGTTTGAAAATATTACAAATAAAAAGTAAAAACTTGAATAAAATAAATAAAAATAGATTTAACATTTTGAGTTCCTAGAATAAATTAAATGATAATTACAAAACAAAGGAAAAATACTTTAGGCCTGCAAAATTATTTAAGAATTTGTTGATTACTTGCAGTTTGCCACACCACTGGAGTCAAGTCATATTTAAGCTTGATTCTAAAAGGAAAATAATTTATAATTCATAAGAAGCAGATAAGCATTCACTTTCAATTCCATTTTCAGACCCAATCCGCTCTCTTTCTCAATCCTATGGCACCTTGAAATACAAAATGTATATGGACAAAGATTTTGTTGCTAACTGGTTTATGAGCATTATTTCCTTTGATATTTTATGACGTACTACATCATTGATACCATCAGCACAGAGCTTTCAGTATTTGAAGTTATTTAAAAATTTATACAAGTTGAAATAGCTTTCTATTAGAGTAATGCAGGAAATAAGAAGCATTATAAAGCAAATGATCGAAACAACAGAGAAGAGTAAGAAGCAAAACAAAAAAGCCACTGTAAGTGAATATATTAAATATGTATAAATTCATTCATAACCATTCAACCTAGGGGGAAAATATCATCCTTAACAAAAAAAAGAGAAGTTAGAAAATAATATTTTTCTGCCAAATACAATTTTATTTGTACACTAAGCTTTTGCATTATTATTGGACCTTTGTTGTATTAGACTTTTGCAAAAACTGACCTATTCTTCAATTGTTAGTAATTGGCTAGAATCAAAATAATTTATTCATAACTTTGACTTTTACCACCCAGAGATGGGATTCCTTACTAGGCTCTGATTGAGCATACTGTATGCATTATCACATTTAATCTTCAAAAATTTTAGAAAGTGTATACATTATTACCTCTGTTTTACTGAGGAGGACTGGAGTTAATAACAGTTATGTAGTCTATGCAAGAACAAGTGGACATGGGTAGAACAATTCCTGAACAGTTCCCTTAACTTCTCAAACGGAGATATATGCTTATGCTAATTTGAAATGGAAATTATTTTACATATTTTTTTCATTATTGCATGGATCTTGATGAGTTTTTGTTAGTCACTTCTGTTTTCATTGACTTAATATTCTACATGTCATTGAACATTATAAATATGCATTATATTCCTAGTACAAATATTAATTTCAAGAAATCAAAAGTGATACAATTTGAATAAAAGTTTATTTAAAGCATAGTAAATGTAGGAATCTTACCTATTTAGATATATAAATATTTTCATATATTATATATACTGTTATATAATGTTATTTATAATGTACAATATTTAATATAATTGTTATATACATTATATATACTATATATTTTTATTATATATACATATATGATAACATATTTGTATACACCATACAGATATGTAATTATTTCAGTACATGGACTTTAGTGACATGTACATTTTACATTTGTGTGCTTTTTAATGTAACAGCAACATCAACAGCTTTCTTACACAAATTTGGGCTGCTGGAGGGATCTAGAGAAGCAAAGGGCATAGATAAAGCAGAAACAAATCATTTTGTGACTTAAGAAGGTTTTGGCTGTAGGATTTTTTTTCCCCCTCTCTAGTGAATAATATAGTTACATGTTTCCAGAGGGAACTTAAAATTTAATAATTGGAAGTTTGACTTGTTCTTTTCCTAAGTGAACAGAAAACCTCTCAGCCCTCCTTCAGATCCATAACCACCATTCTGTATGTGTCACCCTATAATTAAAAGAGACATTTGCTAGACAGAATGCAATCACACAATTTCCCATTTAGATTCTGATCTATTAAAATAAGGTAGAGCTAAGGAGCAGGTAAATTCTAACCATAATTTCACAAGGCTTAGTTCTTATTTCAAATTTGAAACTAGAAGGAACTATACAAAATCTGATCATCCTCTTGGAGCTAGGTCTGTTGATTCTTGAGTAAATATTAGGGTTAATCTTCACAAAGTAAAGTGGAGATTGAACAACAGCAGAAAAAAAAATCACTTTTTGCATGTATCTTTTTAATTGAACTGAATTCTCTTTTCTCCATATTGTATATCAAAAGGGCTCATTTAATGTTTGAATGTTCAAGATGAATTTACCAGACACTTTGGAATTCTTATGTTTCGACATACACCTAAGCTGCTGACGTCACCTTTCGTAGTCTACGGGGTGTGGACTACGTTTGTGAAAGAGCTGTTCTTCAGTACTCAAAAGAGATTGAGGAATCAGTTGTGAATGGACTTGAGCAGCTTTGTTTGTTGAGTTTATAAACAGTTTGAAAAGTTCTGAAACTTGCCCAGAACACTTTGGCTTAGGGACAGCTGTGTAAAATTGTATAAAAACAAGCTTAGTTTTCACATTGGCCCTAACAATGGCAGTATGAAAAATATTTTCCTTTTGAGAGTTTAAAATATTTGTTTGGCTATTTAATCCAGATATGTCATCAAATATCCCCATTTCCCTTTGATAGCCAAAAAATCATTCATACTATATAAAAGTATTTCCTAAATTAGTATAAATTTTATCAAAGAACAAAACACTTTTAAAGACAATAATTTGTATGAGGTTCATTTCTGAGTGCATTCTTATTTTTTAAGCTCTATTTTCTAGAGCAGTTTTCAATTTACAGAAAAAATTGAAAACATAGTACACAGGGTTCTCACATAGCCCATATGCAGTCTCCCATATTATTAATATCATACGTTAGTTTGGTAAATTTGCCACAATTAATGAACCGATATTAATATATGACTACTAACTAAAGTCCATAGTTTATTCAGATTTCCTTAGTCTTTAGCTAATATCTATTTATGTTCCAGAAGCCTACCCAGGATATCAGATTACATTCAGTTTCACATGTCCTTAAGCTACTCCTGGCTGTGACAGTTTGTGAGACTTCCGTTGTTTTTCATGACCATCAGGGTTTTGAGGAGTGCTGGTCAAAAATTTTGTGGAATGCCCCTCAACTAGAATTTTTTGGTGTTTCTCTCATTATTAGACTGGTGTATGGATTTGGGGGAGGAAAATTACAGAGGTCATTGCCATTTTCAACACATCATAGCAGGGGAACATAGCATCAATATAACTTATCAAAGGTTAATATTCACTTTGATCACCTGGATGAGATACTGTTTGTTAGGTTTCTACACAGAAAGGTTATTCTTTCTTTTCCCCCATTTCCAAATTGAAATCTTTGAAGGAAATCACTATACACAGTCCACCTTTAAAGAGTGGGGATTTACTCCTTGAGGGCAGAGTACTTACATAATTTATTTGGAGTTTTTCTGCAAGGGAGATCTGTCTCTTCTCTACTATTTATTCATTCAATAATTTATTTACTTACATCAGTATGAACTCATGGATCTTTATTTCCTACATTGGGTTTTAGTCTAATACCAATTTATTTTGTTGCTCAAATTCTTCCAACTTTGGCCATTGGGACTTTTAGTGGACTCCTATGTCCCTTAACCATGCACCCATCAATGTCGTGGTAGGTTTTGCTGTTGTTGCTATTTTAGAACTGCCTTTCTTTCTGTTATTACAAGATAATGTGGGCTCATCTTGTGCCTTTTCTTCCAAGAATCAGTTATTTCTCCAAAGAATCCTTGATACTTTTATTGCGAATGGTTAGAAATCAAGATATGGAGACTGAGTGTGCTTGTTGCTACTGGAGTCACATGGCTTCTAGTGCCTCTTGCTAATGGAGGAAAGAAATTTATGTGAGTATACTAACATATAGATATATAAGCATAGCTATAGAATATTGTTATACATAACCACCTCTGTGCATATTGAGCTAAACATTAGTTTAGTTTTTACTGTCCCCAACTCTACTGTATTTCAGGATCCTCTCCTTGCTTTATTGTAAATTCTTACTACAACACTAAGAAACGTGTTCATTACTATTCATTCATTACCCATTTACTTAATTGTTCAGTTCCAGTATGAATGTCTTAACAGTATCAAATGAGAAACAAGTTTATCAACTACAGCACGGTGAAAATATATTGTTTGTTTTTCCTGTAGACTTATGGATTTCACTCATTCGCAAAGTTACTTAGATCACATTTGCCCACTCCCCCAGCCACACTCAGGGATTTTGTTTCACGTATACTGTATTAAAACAAGATTCTCTTATCAAAGTCTATGTTCCTTCCTTGAATTGCTCCAACCTCCTAAATATTTTTTATTTGCATACATTAAGGTTCACTGTTTTTTTCTTTTATTATTTAATTTTTATTTTTTATTGGAGTAGAGTTGATTTACAATGTTGTGCTAGTTTTAGGTGTACAGCAAAGTGATTCAGTTATACATATACATATATCTATTGTTTTTCAGAATCTTTTCCCATATAGGTTATTACAGAGTACTGAGTGGAGTTCCCTGTGCTATGCAGTAGGTCCTGGCTGATTATCTACTTTACGTATAGTGGTGCATATAGGTTAATCCCAGCCTCCTAATTTCTCCCTCCCCCACATCTTTCCCCTTTTGTAACAATAAATTTGTTTCAAAGTCTGTGAGTCTGTTTCTGTTTTGTAAAGCAGTTTATTTGTATCATCTTTTTAGATTCCACATGTAAGGGATATCATATGATATTTGTCTTTCTCTGACTTACTTCACTTACTATGATGATCTCTAGGTCCATCCATGTCACTGCAAACGGTATTATTTCATTCTTTTTTATGACTGAGTAATATTCCATTGTATATATGTACCACATCTTCTTTACCCATTCATCTGTCAATGGATATCTAGTAGTTTTCTGGTAGCATCTTTAGGATTCTCTCTGTACAGTGTCATGTCATCTGCAAACAGTGACAGTTTTACTTCTTCTTTTCCGATTTGGATTCATTTTATTTCTTTTTGTTCCCTGATTGCTGTGGCTAAAACTTCCAAAACTATGTTGAATAATAGTAGTGAGAGTGGGCAACCTTGTCTTGTTCCTGATCTTAGTGGAAATGGTTTCAGTTTTTCACCATTGAGGACGATGTTGGCTGTGGGTTTGTCATATATGTTCTTTATTATGTTGAAGTAAGTTCCCTCTATGCCTACTTTCTGGAGGGTTTTTATCATAAATGGGGGTTGAATTTTGTCAAAAGCTTTCTCTGCATCTATTGAGATGATCATATGGTTTTTCTCCTTCAATTTGTTAATATGGTGTATCACATTGATTGATTTGCATATACTGAAGAATTCTTGCATTCCTGGGATAAACCCCACTTGATCATGGTGTATGATGCTTTTAATGTGCTGTTGGATTCTGTTTGCTAGTATTTTGCTGAGGATTTTTGCATCTATGTTCATCAGTGATATTGGCCTGTAGTTTTCTTTCTTTGTGATATCGTTGTCTGTTTTTGGTTTCAGGGTGATGGTGGCCTCATAGAATGAGTTTGGGAGTGTTCCTCCCTCTGCTATATTTTGGAAGAGTTTGAGAAGGATAGGTGTTAGCTCTTCTCTAAATGTTTGATAGAATTTGCCTGTGAAGCCATCTGGTCATGGGGTTTTGTTTGTTGGAAGATTTTTAATCACAGTTTCAATTTCAGTGCTTGTGATTGGTCTGTTCATATTTTCTATTTCTTCCTGGTTCAGTCTCAGAAGGTTGTGCATTTCTAAGAATTTGTCCATTTCTTCCAGGTTGTCCATTTTATTGGCATATAGTTGCTTGTAGTAATCTCTCATGATCCTTTGTATTTCTGCAGTGTCAGTTGTTACTTCTCCTCTTTCATTTCTAATTCTATTGATTTGAGTCTCCTCTCTTTTTTTTCTTGATGAGTCTGGCTAATGGTTTAACAATTTTGTTTATCTTCTCAAAGAACCAGCTTTTAGTTTTATTGATCTTTGCTGTTGTTTCCTACATTTCTTTTTCATTTATTTCTGATCTGGTCTTTATGATTTCTTTCCTTCTGCTAACTTTGCGGTTTGTTTGTTCTTGTTTCTCTAACTGCTTTAGGTATAAGCTTAGGTTGTTTATTTGACATGTTTCTTGTTTCTTAAGGTAGGATTGTATTGCTATAAACTTCCCTCTTAGAACTGCTTTTGCTGCATTCCATAGGTTTTGGGTCGTCGTGTTTTCATTGTCATATGTTTCTAGGTATTTTTTGATTTCCTCTTTGATTTCTTCAGTGATCTCTTGCTTATTAAGTAGTGTACTCTTTAGCCTCCATGTGTTTGTATTTTTTACAGATTTTTTCCTGTAATTGATATCTAGTCTCATAGCGTTGTGGTCGGAAAAGATACTTGATACGATTTCAATTTTCTTAAATTTGCCAAGGCTTGATTTGTGACCCAAGATATGATCTATCCTGGAGAATGTTCCATGAGCACTTGAGAAGAATGTGTATTCTGTTGTTTTTGGATGGAATGTACTATAAATATCAATTAAATCCATTCTGTTTAATGCATCATTTAAAGCTTGTGTTTCCTTATTTATTTTCATTTTGCATGATCTGTCCATTGGTGAAAGTGGGGTGTTAAAGTCCCCTACTATGACTGTGTTACTGTCAGTTTCCTCTTTTATAGCTGTTAGCAGTTGCCTTATGTATTGTGGTGCTCCTATGTTGGGTGCATAAATATTTACAAATGTTATATCTTCTTCTTGGATTGATCCCTTGATCATTATGTAGTGTCTTCTTTGTCTCTTGTAATAGTCTTTGTTTTAAAGTCTATTTTGTCTGATATGAGAATTGCTACTCCAGCTTTCTTTTGATTTCCATTTGCATGGAATATCTTTTTCCATCCCCTCACTTTCAGTCTGTATGTGTCCATAGGTCTGAAGTGGGTCTCTTGTAGACAGCATATATATGGGTCTTGTTTTTGTATCCATTCAGCCAGTCTATGTCTTTTAGTTGGAGCATTTAATCCATTTACATTTAAGGTAATTATCAATATGTATGTTCCTATTACCATTTTCTTAATTGTTTTGGGTTTGATATTATAGGTCGTTTCCTTCTCTTGTGTTTCCTGCCTAGAGAAGTTCCTTTAGCATTTGTTGTAAAGCTGGTTTGGTGGTGCCGAATTCTCTTAGCTTTTGCTTGTCTGTAAAGGTTTTAATTCCTCCGTCAAATCTGAATGAGATCCTTGCTGGGTAGAGTAATCTTGGTTGTAGGTTTTTCCCCTTCATCACTTTAAATATGTCCTGCCACTCCCTTCTGGCTTGTAGAGTTTCTGCTGAAAGATCTGCTGTTAAGCTTATGGAGATTCCTTGTATGTTATTTGTTGTTTTTCCCTTGCTGCTTTTAATATTTTTTCTTTGTATTTAATTTTTGATAGTTTGATTAATATGTGTCTTGGCGTGTTTCTCCTTGGATTTATCGTGTATGGGACTCTCTGTGCTTCCTGGACTTGATTATTTCTTTTCCTATATTAGGGAAGCTTTCAACTATAATCTCTTCAAATATTTTCTCAGTCCTTTTCTTTTTCTCTTCTTCTTCTGGGACCCCTATAATTTGAATGTTGGTGCGTTTAATGTTCTCCCAGAGGTCTCTGAGACTTTCCTCAATTCTTTTCATTCTTTTTTCTTTATTCTGCTCTGCAGTAGTTATTTCCACTATTTTATCTTCCAGGTCACTTATCCGTTCTTCTGCCTCAGTTACTCTGCTATTGATCCCTTCCTAGAGAAGTTTTAATTTCATTTATTGTGTTGCTCATCACTGTTTGTTTGCTCTTTAGTTCTTCTAGGTCCTTGTTAAACGTTTCTTGTATTTTCTCTATTCTATTTCCAAGGTTTTGGATCATCTTTACTATCATTATTCTGAATTCTTTTTCAGGTAGACTGCCTATTTCCTCTTCATTTGTTAGGTCTGGTGTGTTTTTACCTTGCTCCATCATCTGCTGTGTGTTTCTCTGTCTTCTCATTTTGCTTAACTTACTGTGTTTGGGGTCTCCTTTTTGCAGTCTTCAGGTTCGTAGTTCCCGTTGTTTTTTGTGTCTGCTCCCGTGGCTCAGGTTGGTTCAGTGGGTTGTGTAGGCTTCCTGGTGGAGGAGACTAGTGCCTGTGTTCTAGTGGATGAGGCTGGATCTTGTCTTTCTTGTGGGCAGGTCCACATCTGGTGGTGTGTTTTGGGGTGTCTGTGGTCTTATTATGATTTTAGGCAGCCTCTCTGCTAATGGGTGGGGTTGTGTTCCTGTCTTGCTAGTTGCTTGGCATAGGGTGTCCAGTAGCTTGCTGGTTGTTGAGTGGAGCTGGGTCTTGGTGTTGAGATGGAGATCTCTGGGAGATTTTTGCCATTTGATATTACATGGAGCTGGGAGGTCTACTGTGGACCAACGTCCTGAACTTGTCTTTCCCACCTCAGAGGCACAGCCCTGATGCCTGGCTGGAGCACCAAGAGCCTGTCATCCACATGGCTCAGAATAAAAGGGAGAAAAAAGAAAGAAAGAAAGAAAGAAGAATATAAAATAAAATAAAGTTATTAAAATAAAAAATAATTACTAAAAAAATTTTTTAAAGTAATGAAAAAAAAACAATGAAAGAAGAGAGCAATCAAACCAAAAAACAAATCCACCAATGATAACAAGCAGTAAAAACTCTACTAAAAAAAAACCAAAAACCCGACAGACAGAATCCTAGGACAAATGGTAAAAGCAAAGCTACGCAGACAAAATCACACACAGAAGTATACACATACACACTCACAAAAACAGAAAAAGGGAAAAATATATATATATATATCGTTGCTCCCAAAGTCCAACTCCTCAATTTGGGATGATTCGTTGTATATTCAGGTATTCCACAGATGCAGGTACATCAAGTTGATGGTGGAGATTTAATCCGCTGCTCCTGAGACTGCTTGGAGAGATTTCCCTTTCTCTTTTTTGTTCGCACAGCTCTTGGGGTTCAGCTTTGGATTTGGCCCTGCCTCTGCGTGTAGGTCGCCTGAGGGCCTCTGTTCTTTGCTCAGACAGAACGGGGTTAAAGGAGCAGCTGCTTCAGGGGCTCTGGCTCACTCAGGCCAGGGGGAGGGAGGGGTACGGATGCGGGGCAAGCCTGCGGCAGCAGAGGCCAGCATGACGTTGCACCAGCCTGAGGCGCACCATGCGTTCTCCCGGGGAAGTTGTCCCTGGATCACGGGACTCTGGCAGTGGTGGGCTGCACAGGCTCCCGGGAGGGGCGGTGTGGAGAGTGACCTGTGCTCGCACACAGGCTTCTTGATGGCGGCAGCAGCAGCCTTAGCATCTGACGCCCATCTCTGGGGTCCGCGTTTATAGCCGTGGCTCATGCCCATCTCTGGAGCTCGTTTAGGCAGTGCTCTGAATCCCCTCTCCTCATGCACCCCGAAACAATGGTCTCTTGCCTCTTCGGCAGCTCCAGACTTTTTCCTGGACTCCCTCCCGGCTAGCTGTGGCGCACTAGCCCCCTTCAGGCTGTGTTCACGCCGCCAACCCCAGTCCTCTCCCTGGGATCCGACCTCTGAAGCCCAAGCCTCAGCTCCCAGCCCCCGCCCGCCCCGGCAGGTGAGCAGACAAGCCTCTCGGGCTGGTGAGTGCTGGTCGGCACCGATCCTCTGTGTGGGAATCTCTCCGCTTTACCCTCCACACCCCTGTGGCTGCGCTCTCCTCCGTGGCTCCGAAGCTTCCCCGCTCCGCCACCTGCAGTCTCCGCCCGCGAAGGAGCTCCTAGTGTGTGGAAACCTTTCCTCCTTCACAGCTCCCCCCCACTGGTGCAGGTCCCGTCCCTATTCTTTTGCCTCTGTTTTTTCTTTTTTCTTTTGCCCTACCCAGGTACGTGGGGCGTTTCTTGCCTTTTGGGAAGTCTGAGGTCTTCTGCCAGCGTTCAGTAGGTGTTCTGTAGGAGTTGTTCCACATGTAGATGTATTTTTGATGTATTTGTGGGGAGGAAGGTGATCTCCACATCCTACTCCTCCGCCATCTTGAGGGTCCCTCAAGGTTCACTTTTTATGCAGTTCAATTCTTTGGGTTTTGATGTATGCATAACATTATGTATCCACTATAGGATCATACAGACTAGTTTCACTGCCATAAAAACAAAACAAAACAAAACGAAATGCTGTATTCTCCTATTCAACCCCCTCCTCCTCCCCCAGGACCTCTGGCAACTACTGATCTTTTAATGTCTCTACTGTTTTGTCTTTTCCAGAATATCATATATTTAGAATCAAACAATATATAGTCTTTTCTGATTAGATTCATTCACTTAGCCTTCTGCTTTAAGTTTTATTCCTGTCTTTTCATAGTTTGATAGCTCATTTATTTTATCACTGAATATTCCGTTGTATGGTTGTATCACAGATTGTTTCTATTCACCTACTGAAGGGCATATTATTTACTTGCAGTTTTTTGTGGTTGTGAATAAAACTGCTGCCTACATTCACATGCCATTTTTTGTGTGTGAATATAAGTTTTCAAATAACTTGGGTAAATACCTAGAGTATGACTGCTGTGTCACATGATAAGATGATGTTTATTTTTTAACAAATGAACAATCTATGATCCTGTTCTTACAGGGAGAAAGCTTCCAGTTTCTTATCATTAAGTATGATGATAACCATAGGGTTTTTATTGATGTTCTTTATCAAATTGAAGTGGCCCTCTATTCCTAGTTTGTTGAGATTTTTAAAAAAAGATTATTAATGGTATTATATTATGTCTAATGTTTCCATCTATTGATATGATCATATGATATTTCTTCTTTAGTCTTTTGACATAAAGGATTATATTAACTGACTTTCTAATGTTGAACCAGTCTTTCATACCTAGAATAATCCTATTTGGCTGTAGTGTATAATTCTTTTTATACATTGTTGGATTCAATTAACTAGTTGAGTATTTTTGCATAATTAGAAATATTGATCTTAGTTTTCTTTTCTTATAATAATTTTATCTATTTTTTTAGGTATTTTTTTAGGTATTAAGGTAATGACCTAAATCATATCTCCTCCCACTGAGAAGCTCCCTTCTCTAAGGGGAAATTCAACCATTTTTAGCAGAAATATAAGAGAAATGACATTTTTCCCACTACGTAAATCTTATTGTTCTTATCTTTTTTACTAACAATCAACCCAGAAACCTCATTAGGACACGTGAGGAAATGTAAAATATGACTTTTTGACGTCTGTGTCTTTTTCATCAAAGAGGTATCACCTTATTATGTGACATATAGCTACTTTATTATTACTATTATTATTATAATAAATGCCTTGTACGAAATGTTTTATAAAACATGAGGAAATGTAAATTTGATTTATGTATCTTTCTTTCAACTTGTCTATATCCCCAGAGGACTTAGAACTTCTCATATTCTATAAACCAATGATATACTTATGAACACATAGTTGCAGACAAGATGATCTCTCTGCCAAAAATATCATTTTTCACCATACTATACATGTTTTATCTTTGAGAATAATATGCTCTTTGGTGGCATTCTGAAATTTTACTTTTTTTTTTTTACAACAAGTTTTCCACCAGTATGTTTAATATTCAATTTTAGTGGTCACAGCTTGTTTCGATACTTAGTGGAGCACACCAGCAAACAATAAACATTAAAAGTGTGTTAATGTTTTAAACAGAGCAACTTTCTTCCAGAAAATGCACTTTATTTTTGCTTCCGGCACTGAAATGAAGAGAAAGTTCAAGCAGCAAACCACACTATTATTTCTTGTCAATAACAGTAAAAGTTATCTAGGGAATTTCATTGGCACATCTTCAAATATAGACTACTCCTCTGACCTTCCTTCACATAATAATTTTAATTTTGCTTTTGGGGAGAACTAAAAGATTTTTCTGTTTTTAACAATTTTTTTAAAAGACGCTGATGTTTCTTTTACTGTTCCTAGTAAAAGTATGTTTGAAGTTACCGTTTGTCAATGAGTGATTCTTTTAATTTGATGTCTATGCTTGTTTGTATAATCAACAAGGAACCTTTTTCATACTCTTAATCTAATCTGTGCTTTTCTAACAGTTCTCCCAGCTGATTTCTTTTTTAAATTAGATTTTATATATACTCAAAGAGGAGAGTCAAAATAATGAAGAGCATTACACTGAATGTTGCTGAATAATTGTAGAGTTGGATTAGTAGAGAAAGAAGGGCCATTTTAAAATTATTTACATTTTTCCTAGAAACATGATATATTCATTTATAATTTCTGATGACTCTTGAGAAGTGGGTCAGTTAGAGTATCTTTACTACTGATTTTCTAATCTTGTATTACTAAATTAATAGCCCTGTAGGACGGTGGGCATTCAGTGCTGGGACCTTTCCCAGGCTCTGAGCCTCACTCTGTCAATGTGTGTTGCCAGTCTATCAGACATTAGCAGTGTCTTAGAGAACCACCAGCAACTGCAAACATCCGGCCTCTGGTGAGGGCTTTAAAAGGTCAATTGATAGGAACCCACTTCAAATGCCTAGAATTGCCAGGACAACAGCAATTTCATTCTTTGAGTTTCGAAAGATTTAACAGAGAGCATAAAGAAGAAAAAAATTACCTGATGTCGACCTTATATAATATTCCATTTCAATTTTACATCATTGCACAGATTATTTTTAATATTTTTTTAAACACTAGGGCAGTAGCAATTTCATTTTTGGGGTTAAAAAATTAATGAAAAGCATAAATATAAAAAAAGAAATTTAAAATAACTGTTGTTGAGCTTATTTAGTATTCCATTTCAATTTGACACAAATGCATAGGTATTTTTAATGTGGCTTTTTCTAAACTTTTATTCCTGCACCACTGAAGAAAATCTTGAAAAATCTGTATGCATCTTAACAAATAACCAAATGGACTTTATAGAAGACTGGAGATTTTTGGTTTGTTTGATTTTTCATGGTTAGAGGGTGGTGATATAGTAGATAAATGTATCTTTTTTTTTCACAGCTGTGGCTTAATGCCCTTTTTTTAAAAATTATTATCTATCAGTACTTAGTTGTTCTTCTTCTGTTTTCTTAATCAGTTATAAACTTTTATTATCTCGATAAATTCCCTTATATCCTTACTTATATTGATCCCTAATTAAAAATAATAAAGGAAAAAGAGTAAATAGTATTTTTGAGTATATCATTTTCTTTGACAACATCAAATCATATAGTGTCACACATTACAACTTTTGAATAAACTATGAAAGTGTTAGAAGGAAAAAGACCATCTTTATTTACTGAAATGAGTATAATTCTAAAATAATATTTTTTAGTTTAATACTCTGTTTCTATTAAGCAAATAATTAATTATGGCTTACATTAATAGTTTTCTTAAATCTGGCTCTTACGACTAAATAAAACACAGTATAACTCAACAATGAAAGGCAATATGTAATTACAAAGTTGCTGAAAATTGCTCCTAGAGTATGTGTCCCATTAACTAATGTCTAACCTTGGTATATTAGTATATTTTGGGACTCAGCCACTTGAGAATGCATATGAATATTGAAAAACTACAATCATCAGGTTAGGTATCCTGCTCACAAACAATTTCTAGTTATTTGAGGTAAAATGTTGGTTTAAATGGTGTGTTTAGTTTAATCTCCTTTTAGCTACATTTCTGAGAGGTATAAGCAGACTGAAAACAACAAACACAACAACCAAAAAAAAAAAAGAAAAGAAAACCAAAGGAAGTCTGTAATCGTCACATTACTTTAGGTATCCTTTCAGCATTTAATTTGAGAGTTTGTTGAACTATTCTGAGATTTTGTTTATTTGTTTGATTTAGTTAATGAGGATAGAGAATAAATTGAACAATTACCAAGATGTTCTCAAACAATAATTTTTCAAAATAGTATTCCTAAAAGGCAGCTTTTTCATGACATGCAATAATTGCTGAAGAGCAAGAAGATGGATACAGACTAAATGATAATCTGACTCTCTCAAATCAAGAAAGAGTTAGAAAATAGGAAAAAATATCTGTAAGAGAAGAAAATGCAAATAGAACCAAGGAAAATGGGGGGTATGTTGTTGATGAAAAATACTCTCAAAGCATTTCAGCTCATTTTTGAGGTTGTTTGGAAATCTTGGGGGGAGAAACTTTACGTAAGAATTCTAGTAACTACAACAAGATTTGGCTACAATTCCAATTTAGAGGAAAGTGATTGCATCTTTTTATTTTCTCCAAAGAACATCTCAAATACTTTATACTCCAAATTATCTATAAAGAATGTCCCATTAATGAGTGTCCCATAAATTATTTTTCACAAATTAAACTAATAGTTTTTCTTGGTAATTCTATTTCTTTCTCTGTACAGCTCCATATGCCAACAAATGTCTCCTACTGTTCATAAATGGAAGACTTATCACTATGTTCACTTCAAAGGAACAGCAGAAAATGTGCTCATTTCAGTGATTAAATTATGTCAGATCTTAAACTTTTAAATTTGGTGAATGTCTAGATCAGGGATCAGCAAATTATGGCCCATGGACCAAATTTGAACCACCAACAGTTTTTGTATGGTCTGCAAGTTAAAAATGCTTTTTGCCATCTTAATGAATAAGAAACAAAAAAGAAAAAAATGAGATTTTGTGAAATATGAAAATTATACGAAATTGAAATTTTAGTATTCATTAAGTTGTATTAAACACAGGCATGACCATTCCTTTATGTTTTGGGTAGAGATTCCTTTACACTACAAAGGCAGAATTGAATAGTTGTTACAGAGACTGTATGCCTGCAAATACGTATTTATTATCTGGCCCTTTTATAATCTGGCCCTTTCACAGAGTTTTTTGCTGACCTCCTATCTAAATAAAGATACTATGAATGTGGATATTAAAATTATTATTTGCTAATTCATTCACTGATCCACTAAACATGTATTTACTTATTTTCTTGTCTGAAGACTTTTTAGCTAGTTCCTAGGGCTACATCTTTTGGAACGTACAATGAAACATGATTTAGTCTTCCTGCCTTCAAATAAAATGAAATAAAAAATACATGGGTGTTAAAAATCTTATGAGAATTAGAAAGTAAGGCCAATTAATGATAATAATACCTTCAATTTTTAAAGAGTT
The DNA here is from genome assembly GCF_965194805.1 of Balaenoptera borealis. Lineage (NCBI taxonomy): Eukaryota > Metazoa > Chordata > Mammalia > Artiodactyla > Balaenopteridae > Balaenoptera > Balaenoptera borealis. The sequence goes on from NC_138877.1 coordinate 53,729,313, forward strand.
TAATAACTTAATTATGCTATCACATATTTAATCTCATTTGATTCCTACAGAAACTCAGTGAAGTAAGCAAATCAGGCATTGTGCCTATATGATAGGAATGTAAATACTGAAAGAAAAATTGTGGCTTTTCCAAAATCAACCATCAGTGGTAATTTTACAGTGACAATCTTATGTACTTCCTAATATATTACAATGATGATGGTCATGACAAACTTCACTATGGTATTTGAACTGGGCAGTGAAGGATGTTGCACTTGAATTCAATAGAGAGACAGGTGGGGACAGAGTTAGTAGAAGAGAGGCAGAAGATGTAGCTATTAAGAAAATTAAATCCATAATTTTAAAGAATTTCCAAATTACATCAATGGACTCTCAGAAAATGGGAACAGAAGGGAAATTCTTCAGCTTGATAAAGAGCATCTACAAAAACCTACAACTAACATTATACATAATGGTGAACTACTGAGTGCTTTCCCCCTAATATTGAGAAGAACGCAAGACTGTTCTCTCTTACCACTCTTATTAAATATTGCTAGAAGTTCCAGCCAGTAATGTAAGGCAAGAAAAGGAAATAAAATGTATGCATACTGAAATAGAATAAATACAATTCTTCCTATTTGCATATTACATGTTTATGTAGAAAATCTCAACAAATTAAAAAAATAACCTATTAGAACTAAAAGGGAATTCAGCAAGATCACAGGATACAAGATAAGCATATAAAAGTTAACTGTATTCTTGTGTACTACAAAGGTACATGAAAACACCAAAATTACATCTTCAATATCATTTAAAATGCACGAAAATTGAATATTTAGATGTAAATCTAACAAAACCTATTCAGGCTTTGCATGTTAAAACTACAAAATGTTGAGAAAAGAAATCAGAGAAGATCTAAACAAATGGAGAGACATATTATGTTCATGAAATGCAAGACTCAACAAAGTAAAGATGTCAATTCTCCTCCAAACATATATATATATGTTTAATATGATTCTTATCAAGATATCAGCAAGATTTTTTTGTAGACAAGACAAAATTATTCTAAAATGTATATGGTGGGAATTCCCTGGCAGTCCAGTGGTTAGAACTCTGCGCTTTCACTGCCGAGGGCTCAGGTTCCGTCCCTGGCTGGGGAGCTACGATCCCACAAGCCATGCAGCATGGGCCAAAAAAAAAAAAAAGTATATGGAAATGCAAAGGAGCTAGAAGAGTTAAAACAATTTTGAATATGAAGAATCGAGTGAGAGAAATCTGTTTTCTTAATTTCAAGATATTAAATAGTTCCAGTAATCAAGTATGCAGTATTGGTGGAGGGATAGACATATGGATCAATGGCATAGAATAGAGAATCCAGAAAATACACAAGGATACCCAACTGATGGAAGTGCAAAAGTAACTAAATGGAGGAAAAATAGCCTTTGAAACAAATGGTGCTGAAGCCATTGGACACCCATTGATTAAAAAATAAAAACCTAAACCAGATAGCTTATTCAAAATTTATCTCAAAATTGATTACAGATTTAAATGTAAAATGTACATCGAATGCTGATTTTATTGTATTTCAGCAAGAAAAATACAGAGTAGTTGAATTTTCTGTACATTGTCTGACAAATATTGAATTCTTAGAGGAACGTTAATGTAAATTTCAGTGAAAGATAACTATAAAGTAAGTTACGCTTCCTTAAGAGTGGCGTTGGATAAGGTCATTTTAACATGTTTTTTTTGAAGACGGAGATAATTACACTAACTCTTCCTCAGGGTTTTCCAGATGTGTGGAGAGCTTCAAATCTCTGCTGGATGCAACTGACTTCATTTTACCTGAGGAATTCAATCTCACTAGCAACTCATCAAAAAGACTGCAGGCCACTGCCAATGGTTGTCTATAAAGTGTGCTTCGCTTTTGAAAACATATGTTTTGGAATTTCACAACAATGGGAATAGAATAAGCAGGAAAACACTTATATTTTTGTTTCTCTCCCTTTTCTCTTTAACAACTCAAAACAGAATCTCAAATTCCTAGTGGTTGGAGATTTTGTTACTGTTTCTGTTTAGCCTGAAAGCACTGTAATAATTTCCACTATCCAAGGAATATGTACTTTAATGGTGATGATATAAAATTTATCAGTTTTCCAAATGTGATACTCATTGAGAGTAATAAAAGGTGAAAATAGTGGTACAATTTTTTTATGGTAATTACCTATTTATTGGCAAATTAAAAGTGATTACTAGTATATGAGCCTGTGCCACATTTTTAATGTGTAACAGAGTTCAAAGCTTCTTAATTTTCTCTTGGATTAGTTTAATAATTTTGTTATCTTGTAAAAACAGTGATGAGGCTGAAATTTTCAAGTAAGCTTAACTAGAACTGTAATTAGTATTGGTTTGCATTTAATTTTTTTCAGAATCTTTGGTTATATATTTCTTACATATAAATGTTTTTTCTCTTTTTTAATAATCTTTCAACTTTTTTTTGATAAATAAACTTACTGGATTTGTGATTTTTATTATTCCATTATTTGATTAATTAATGTTTGATTTTTATTTTATCGTCATTAGGATTGCTTTGCTGTTCTTTTCTGGCATCCCTATTGAATACTTAATTTGTACATTTTCAATGCCCCTTGCTTAATTTGGAAGTATTTATGAGTACAGATATGACAGCATTCTGAAAGCACTGCAATATACTATATAAATATATGATTATTTTCCATTATATCTTATATACCTCTTTCCTCTATGTATCATATACAGTATAACTGTTTATAATTGCATATGCTTATTTATAAATATATATATGTATTTATTTTCTACATAGTCTAATTATACCCCTGATTTCCTCTCTTTTCCAAAAATTATCTGAGGAAGGATGTGTTAAAATTTTTAGCTGATTTAGCTTTGTTTATATCTAATTCTGTAATATTATACACAGAAAATATGGTTAGTGTTATTGTCAACATTACAGATTTATCACAGCATATTTTTTGTGTCAAATGTTTATATTTTAATGTTCTCTAGGTACTTGTAAAGGCCATATGCTCACTCTTCTTTGCAAGGTTGAAAGTTTAACACACATTTATAAAAATATACTTATATAATTCAGATTAATATTTTAATTATTATAAATGTATTAATTATATTTGGTCAATCTTGTAATTAAGATTAACTGTACTTATCAGATTTTTGTCTACTTGATATATCCAAAATAAAGAATATATTTTTTCTTTATACCCAGTACCATTAGATTCGTATGAGTTGTAAGAACAGTACAGAGAGATCCTGCATGTCCTTTACCAAGTTTTCCCAGTGCTAACATCTTGCAAGTCTATAGCATAATATCCCAACAAGGATATTGAGATTTATGCAGTCAAGATACAGAACATTTCTATCAACGTAAGGATTCCCACAAACTGTCCTTTACGATCATGCTCACTTCCCTTTACCACCACACCCTCCTCAACTACTGACAACCAATGATCCATTTTCTATTTCTATAACTGTACAACCACTGTACAATCCGGCTGTTCTCTACTCCTGTATCTGATACATAGGATACCTTTACTACAACAGGTTTGTATCCACTGAAACTAGAGTAGAGATGGTTAGAAAATCATTGCTGGCTCTGAAATTACCACTAATATGATGTTAAACTGTTCTTTATCTGTACTTTGCTACTGATAATATTCTTGGCCTTTGATCCATTTGAAAATGACACAGGTTTTCAGTTTATCCTCTCTTACACTTGTGATCAGCTTCTGGACAGATGTACTTCTTAAGACTCACTGTGTGTTTCAAAAGGATTTATTTCTGAATTTCTCTCCCTTGTTTTGAGTGACCCAGCCTCACTAAAGAAATCACATCCTGACCCATTTGGTCCACTCCAATCAATCTTCCCTATAAGAAAGCAAAAGTAAACCATTACTAGGTTAATTGCCAGAGGTACGCCAAATAGAATGAATGTATCTGGACTGGGAGTCAGGAGCCCAGCTTAGTCTAAGTTTTACCTATTTCTGTAGCATAGAGCTTCTCTGAATCTTAATTTCCTTCGGAAACATAATGTGAAAATAAATAAAGGAAAACCTCATTGAAAATGGAGTCAGGAAGCCCTGAAGGGAGAGCTCTCATTCACATCCCACTCCTTGCAGCCTGCATAACCAGCAGGAAGAAGAAAGACCTTAACAAGGTCTATTTGGATTAAATTTTTTGTATAAAGTTCTCTCAGTCTCAGCTTTTTACATCATGGATAAGAATGTTACTCTTTTTCTGGTACCAGGGAGGACATGTTTCACATGGGAATTTCATCGCCTGCTTTTAAGCAAAGGAAGCAAGAGGCTTCCTGTCTCAGCAAGAATGCACTGACCACCTCTTGGAGCCAGTAAGAAACTGCCACAGCCTCGAACTCTGAACTCTTTTCTTCTCCAGTGAACTTCTAACTTTTATTCAAAAAAAACTCTCCTCAATTTCCTCCTAAAACCTAATAAAAGGAAGCTCCTCTCCTTTGCTCTCTGGATTTGCCTATGATTCGCCCTAGCTTGTTTGTCCTGAATTGCAATTCTCTGCTATTCCTGAATAGGCCCATTTTGCTGGTAAAATAAATGGTTATTTTACTTTTGAGGTTGACAACTGAAAGGTAATATCCTTGTACTCTTTTTTTTTTAATTAAAATTTATGTATTGTTTATTTATTTTTGGCTGCATCAGGTCTTAGTTGCGGCACGCGGGATCTTCGTTGAGGCACGCAGGACCTTTTGTTGTGGCGTGCGGGCTTCTCTGTAGTTGTGGCGTGCGGGTTTTCTCTCTCTAGTTGTGCCGCGTGGGCTCTGTAGTTTGCAGCACGCAGGCTCTCTAGTTGAGGCACGCGAACTCAGTAGTTGTGGCACGCGGGCTTAGTTGCCCCGCAGCATGTGGGATCTTAGTTCCCTGACCAGGGATTGAACCCAAGTCCCCTGCATTGTAAGGTAGATTCTTTACCACGGAACTACCAAGGAAGTCCCTATCCTTGTATTCTTAATTTTTTTTAAAGATATTGGTATTTTGGAAGATTTTAATGCCCCAAAAGACTTTAAGACTCTAGGAATCAAATAAATAAGCTTTAGTAGTATAATGTAGCAGGAACATTTGCCTTGAACTCAAATTTTTGAAATCACGACACTTAAGTAGCTACATATTCAACCTACATGTAAAATCCAACTTGAAGAAGTGTTCAGTAAAGCCTTGGTGGGTGTCTCCATGCTCAGATTACATAACCAATGTAATTTAAAAAAGAAAAAATATTGAACTGGATGTCTTGCTTATACAGTGCCAAGCAAGTGAGTGGTAGAGTTTACCCAATATGATCAAATGTGTTTTAAAAATGTTATTTAACTTGGGTTTCCATGAACTTATTCAGTATAAATCCCTATATATATAGCACACAGGAGAAAGGATAATAGGTTGTTGAACTTAAAAAAAGTTATATAATCAGTTATAATCTATTGTCCCAATGTAATAAAAAGCAAAGACATTTTACTGGATCTTCTTTTTGTCACTCCAGTAAGAAGTTCTTAAAAATAAAAATATATCTACATTTTTCTTATATACTGTTTTATAACAGCAATATCAAGAGTTAAACAGGGTAATTTTTGAGTTAAATTGTGAATTTAAATAAAGCAGAGTTTAAATATTTACTACGCAAAAAAATGTGGAACACTGAAAAATAAAGATAGGTACTGTTACCTTTTTACAGATTTCTCTTTTGTTATTCATCATATATGATAAAAAATTCTTCAGGTTAGATAATTTCTTTTCCAAAAGAAATAGGTGCTTTAATATCATTTTATGATCTTGGAAAACAAAGGGTCATGGTTTTAGTGCACTAAAATATTTAGTCACCATCCTAGGAAAGGTTAACAACTCTTTTCCCCAGAAATCCCTTAATGTACATAGAGCAAAGTACTATTATTTTTAAAAAGCATTTAGGCCACACAGCCATACTTTTTGAGTATTTAGTAAATATAAAGGAAGTAAGCTACGGTTCCTTTTAAATGTAGGTTATGATTTCAGTCCAACCCATTAAGTTTTCTAAACTAGGGCTTGTGGTATTTGGCATCAATTCTTCTGTTCTTTTGATAAGTACCTAAACAGGATGTCCTTGCAAATTAAATGAAAAATAGCTCTGGAAGTTTTCCTCCCTTAGGAATAAGCATTAAGATTGGCAGATGGCTTAAGTGGAAATACACAGGAATGCACTTTAGCCAGCGTTAGAAAAGTGTTCCAGCAGATATTACTGAGGTTAATTCAAGAAGGCCCATCTCACTTCCTTCTGCACTAAAATGTTTAATGGCCTTAAATTGAAGACGCTTAATTTATTTTGTCTAAACTGTTACAAGACAGCCTCAATGAGGAAGAGAGCTTACATATAACTAGTAAAATAAAAATAATAGCTGATTTCTTACCATAGAAATTTTATTTATTGATGTTGAAGAAAGAAGAAACACCTCAACTCAAACATGTTTTCTAAATCTTGGACTACCCAGAGACTAAATCATTCTCCATACAACCTAAATCCTCTAACCTCACATTTCTTTTTCTCTTTCTCTTCCCACTTTTAGGCACATAAAGTTAATATACCAGATATTTTCATCATTCTCTCATGATTAAGTGTTCATACTTTATGAAAAAATTAAGTGCTCAGTAGTAATGCCACACAACCATCACAAATAATACTTTAAAACCATTAGAAATACTTTAATGTTCCAACTTAAAGATTTCAGGTATTAGAAATAATTGGAAAGAACTTCATGAAAATGGGAATTGGGGAAACAACGTTTGAAAGGAATACCCTATTTTTATTTAATTGAATGATTCATAAGTAGGAGGTATCCCTTTAAACTGTAGTTATGTTTAAGGGCTGATATTCCCAAAAATATGAACATAATACACTTAATAAATTAGGAAAGATCCTAGGAATAAACTCAGATGGGGAAAATGTGGAATTGCCCAGTACAATCCCACAGTAGCTTTTTGAGTGACACAAACTGACCTTTCTTGATCTTGTCAAAAGTACAATCTCTGTCAAGCATAGTGAAATACATATAGGAAATATTCAAAGAATCTGTAAAACTTTTTTAAATGTATACTTTCAATTTCTTCCTTCCTTATTCCACTGTCTTACAGAACAATTAGAAATCAGCAAGGCAGCTATCCACATTTTAGTCCTCATCATGTGGAGGTACACATATTTGGTGTAAATTGAAGGTCAAAGAATGGAGAACAATTTAAAAAATTTTAATAACAGAGAGACTTAACTTGTAGGATTTGTCCTTTCTTGTACAACCCAAATTATATTACAGTTTTCTTTTACTCTCTCTAACCTTCCAAATATGGCTGTCGTAAAAAATGTGCGTACTCTTTTCTGTACCATTTCAACAAAAATGACAACAAAACAGAGTAAAATCCAGCTAATCACTAAACCCTCAGTGATCACTTTTTCACATTCAGCTGCCAAACATCCTCAGCTCCATTTATTCATATTCTCAATTGTCTTGAAATTACAAGTGATATAAGGATTCAGACAAGTCAATAAAATTCTATGAGCTAAAATGTTTTCAACTGAAATGAATAGATAGAGATCATGGTAACTTTAAAAAATACCTCAACTTTAATATTAAAAATCATAGGAAATTATATATACTTGTAATTCATCTTTTTGTTAAAAGAGAAACATTAATACACATTCACTATTCTTTATAGGATGTTTCCAAAATGTGTTAAAATGTTAATTTGCCCTATTTTGTGTGTGTGTGTGTATTTTTTGCTTGCATATTGGCTGTGGTTTTTTAGCTGTTAAACAAATACCAGCAAAATATACAGGCGAAGGTACTCCCTTAATTTCCTAAAAATGCATTATATTGTCTTAGGTTGAAGATGTTTTATTAATGACTTTTTTGGGGGAACAAACTTGATAGTGTCTATCAGTAGGATTGGCGATAGCCATGACTATAAACTAATCAAGGTATCTCTGGGACTCTGCTATCTCTCCCTTTTCTAATTTCATAAATCCAAGAACCTAGTCTTTGTTTCTCAGTTATACCTCATATATATCAAAAAAATCCCCAAATTACATTTTCAGCCTAAACTTCTGTCATGAATCTCAGGAAATCTAGACTCAACATATGTCCTTACTTGAACTCTTTATAATCACCTCCTCCAATCCTGATTTTTCTTCTGTATTCCTAAAATAAGTCAATAGCACTATCCTCTACACCTAACTACCCAATGCAGAAAACTCAAAACTCTCATTTCTCTATCACGTCAATTATCCAATCAACAATTAGGTCTTGTTAATTCTGTTAATGAGATAGCACTAAAATATTTTCCTGCCTTTAAAACAGGTTTACTTAGGAATTATTACAGCAACTATATGAATAGTTTTGCTCTCTCTTAAATTGCCTCATTTCAGTACTTATTCCACACTATTGCAAGAGTAATCTTTAATACAAATAGGATCATGTCACTCCTACCAGAAAAAAAAAAATCCTTCCTAGAGCTTCGTTGCCAATAGGAAAAAGTAAAAACTCCTCATCACAGTGTATTATATTCAGGACCTCTTAATCTGAGACTGTTTACTTTTTCAAACTTACACCATTATACAGCCACACTGAATCCCCTCAACATCAAACGATGTGTTTATCAAAACTATTTCCTTGCAGTATATCACCCTGAGATCACAGTGCAGAAAGCACACAGGATGATTGTACGTCTCTTTCTTCTTTAAGCTCCATCCATTCTTCCTGTATATGTTTAGATCCTAATCATTAGCTGCATTAAAAAATATGCATTGTTAAATATTTCTATTGGACTGAGTCTTTTTTTATTACAAAGTATCTTTTTACCTCTGCTATCACTTCTTGCCTAAATTCTCCTACCTAAAGAACCACTACTCCTTTGGCTGGTGTTTGCATGGTATTATCCTTACTATCCTTTCAGTTTTAGATTTTTTTGAAACTTTATATTTAAGGCATTCTATTGGAAGTAGCATATATTTGGATTTTTATTTTTAATCAATTGTGAATTTTTTAATTGAATTTTAATCTATTTATATTTGATATATTTACTGATGTATTTTAAGTTTGCCACATTATTCTTTCTGTCCTATTTATTCTGTTACTTTTGTTTTCCTTCCTATCATTCTTTTGGATTAATTAAATGCTCTTTTATCATTTTATTGGTTTTTTAGTTTGTTAGTTATACATTATTTAACTAATCTTTTAATGGTTATTTAATTTTATACCATGAGTCCATGACATATTAAAGTCTAGTATGTATTAGATTTATTAAAACCTAGTATATATATTTGCAACTTCCCATAAAATAAAAGGATCTTAGAACACTTTCACTTCATTTTCTTTTTTAAAAGGCAGGTCTTTATGTAATAACATACTTTTTTGTTGTTGCAAGCCAGCTGTTAAACAACAGCCATTATTAAAAATTAAGTTTGTAAATTTACAATTAAATTATATTAAAAATAAGATTAATAAATATTCAGAATTTATCCCTTCCTAGTTACTTTACTAAAAAATGTTTAATTCTAAACTTAAAAACTTAAAAGACACTGATGTTTTTTAATTCTTGTATTTGCTCTGTCCTCTATCCTTTACTTTTCTTGTTTTTCTAGGTTTTCCTGTTGGATAGTTTTCCCACTGCCTGAAGCATTTTCTTGAAACTGGTTCTGCTTGTGACACATTATCTCAACTAATGTATGCTTGATAATGTCATCATTCGCTTTCAATGCTGAAGGATATATTCACAATTTACACAATTCTAGATTGGTAGTTACTTTCTTTAAATGCTCTAAGTTATCATACTTTGTCTTCTTTGCTTTACTATTTCTGCTTAAAACTGAGATGTTAGTCTTAGACTTGTTCCTTTTAAGGTAATATGTTCCTCCCACCACTGTGACTGTTCTTAAGATTTTCCTATTTTTTTGTTTTGTTTTGTTTTTGGTCTACTCCACTCTCCCTATGGTGTCATAATGTGCAGTCTTACTGCTAAAGTTTTGTACTACTTCATTATTATATTCTTTGAAATATTTATGGGAGCTACTCGATTACTAGTTCTTCAAATATTGCTTCTGCCTCATTCTCTCACTCCTGTTCTCCTAGGACTCCAAATACATGTATTATTTTACACTCTTGTCTACATTTTCTTTCTTTTTTTCTTGTTTCCATAGATATCTTTTTATTTGTCTTATCTTCCATTTAACTAATTCTCTTTTTGTATGTTTCTGATTTCTTGTTAAACCCATATACTGAATTCTTAAATTTTTATTACATTTTTCAGTCTAGAGTTTCAATATAATTCTTTTTTAATAGTTTCCTGTTTTCTACTAATATTCTCTTTCCTATGATTTAATTTATTGAATTTTTTTAATGCTCCTTTCTGGTTACCCTTGTGTCTGACATTCAGTGGGTCTGTTGCTGTTCTTCTCTCATAGTTTTTTGGATAATTCCCATATTCTGCTTGCCTGGTTATTGTGGATTGAAGAGAAGACTTTTGGAGCCGGAATGAGAGAGAAATAGGAGTTGAGGTTCTGTAGTTCTGCATACGGCTATATGTTCTTCAATAAAAAATTTACTTTCTGCTTACGGAAAGTAGTTGAGGAATGGCAAATTAATTAATTAGAGGTTGAGCTGATTCAAAGTAAAGCTGAGCTTAAGTTTTGCAAGAGTTGGTATATATCTTGCTCATAAAAATGTAGTCTTCTTCATGTTCAAACTGAAAGCCTAGGGTGCTTAGCAGGTCTCTCTTACTTACATTAAACTATAATTCCCTTCACTGGCATAAAATGGCAGAAATCTTGGTTTTATGTCTAAGTCTCTCAAACTGCCTACTTGAAGGTCGGCAAATACCTCAGGGGTGAAGCAAGGTCAAATATCAAGATTTCCTCTGCTGGTTGCCCTGCTCTGTATTACCTTGGTTCCTTAAGTCCTTGATGCTTTAAAAGTTTTCTAATAAGCCCTGCCACCCCATATTTTACATTTTGTTCAGCCATTTTATTTGATTTTGGAGACAGAACCGTTGTTTTGAAACAAGCTCGCCCGTTATTACTGGAAGTAAAAATTCACAAAATGCTCTAGGCTTTGGGTATAAGTGCTAATTATAAAGGTTGACCAAGACAGAGAGACATTCTGATCTAATGGAGCTTATATTTTGGAATGGAAACACAAACAGTAAGAACAGCATGTGGAAAAACCCTGGGAAATGATCAAGATCTTTTGTCTTTTATGAGGATGAAGCCTAGTGTAGCCAGTACGTAATGAGTGAGGTGAATGAGCTGAAGGTGAAGTCAGTGAGGGGGCCTCCTATTTCCTAGGGGGAAGCCTCTGAAGGTTTCAAACAGAAAGATAACGAGTTGATGTGTATATATATATATATATATATATTGGGGAGTGCTAATTCTGCCTTATGTGAATAAAATGGGTAATAATGTGAGTAAGAGCAGAATTAAGGCAGGATTCCAGGCAGAAGATAATTATGATTGAATTAACCTGATACCAGTAGAAAGACAGATGTATAAAGATTTAGAATACGTTTTGAAGAAAGCACCCAAAAAGCCTGCTGGTGGATTTAAAGTAGAGAGGTGAAGAAAAGACTCAAGAATAACTCCATTGAGGGGGAGGTTTAAACCACTGAGTAAGACAGTGATGTCATTTAGAGAAAGAACATACATGGAGAGAAAAAAAAATCAAGTGTTACCTTTAAAAATGTTAAATCTGCGATGTCTATAAGATAGTCATGTCAGGCTGGAAACAGTGGTTGAAACTGTATATAGGAGAATGGAACTCAGTGTTTTAGTGTTAAATTTTGATCAGAATTCAATGTTTATAAATGTTTAATGCTGCCAATTCACTAATAATGAATCACTTTTCAACTGTGAAAAATTATAAATTAAAAATGTTTCGACTTATTTCTTACCACATAATTTCAAATGCATCGCTAAACTAAATGCATCATCCTCTTTTCTTAGTTTTAAAACTTATACTTCTAATATGAAGAAAATTTAGATCAAAAATACCATTCTGTTTGAAATAGATTACGAATGATTTCTCAGTCCCTCAACCTGAACTCCAATTTTCCTGCCTTATCTATAGCTACACATCTTTATCTCTTTTCCCCTCAGTTTCATTTCTCCATGCTTGGACATTTGGCTTTCATTTTTGTTTGTTTTCAAAAATGTTCTCTATGAAATCATCACTAATCTTTTCCTTGTCAAACCCAATGACTTCTCTCTGGTCATTATTCTATTCTACCACTCCGTAACATTTTATAATTTTTAGCTTTTTCTTCTTCTGGGAGGTTTTCAAGCTTGTTCTTTATAATAGCAGGCTCCCTCATACAGCCCTTAGTCTATAACTTCTAAATCTCCTTCATTGATTCCTTTTTCCTGTAAATTACTTTAAAGATAGACTTCATTAAAATCCCTCCCATGGGCTTCTTCTTCTTTCCCTTGAGACACTCTCCTTGTGTGATGAGCTCTCCTCCAAATGCTTCATCCACCACTTTCACTCAAAAATATCCAAGGCCATTTACTACCTCATACAAAAACATTTATTGGTGCCCGAGGTGTATGCAAGACTGGACTGTATCATAAGGAAGAAAAGTGCATAAAATATTAGCAAATATACTGGAGTTATAAGTCAAATACATACGACTGAAAAACACAATTAAAATACCATATGATAATGACTTATAGAGCACAAAATGTTATGGGAGAACATAAAATAAATGGTCGTTCTCGCACACAAAATAGGATAGGCTATACGGAGAGGAAGAAATTAGGTTAAATAATTAACAATGATTAAGATTTTGCTTGGTCACAAATCAGGAGGACAATGTAAGCAGAAGAACAAACTGTATAAAATGATAAAGGGGACAGATGGTTATTAGATTTATCATGGTGATAATTTCATGATATATGCAAGTGTCAAATCACTATATAGTACACCTGAAACCAACATAATACTGTGCATCAACTATATTTCAATAAAAAACACTAATTCTGTCATTTTTTTGGCATGATAGAAGATGTGCCTTGCATGCTTTCCCTCCAAATCATCTCTTCCAATTATCCCTGAAATTCTACCATTTGAGAATGAACCCTTTTTCTCTGCATAACACTTTGATAAGGCTTTCTGTTCTTATGCGACTTCTTCTGAATGGTGCTATGTATTTCCCATCGACTAAAGAATGTACTATTATATCATTCATTTATTCTTTATTAAATCATTCAGCATTTATGAAGTGCTTAGTAAGTATTAACAAGAACTCTTGGATAAATGAAGTATAAAATAACAAATTCTGATTTCAATTAACTCACAGTTTACTGAGCAATAATGTTTTCCTATACTAGAGGTGGGAAATAAAGTTACAGAATTATTGAAAGTCAGCATGTAAAGAAGCATAAAAGAAAGAATAAAAAGTTCTAAGGGGCTGTAAGAGTAAGTATATAGTACTGAAAAGTAAGAGAAATGTAGAAAGAGGAGGGTTTTAAAATGTGAATTCATATTCATAATTTCAGGTAACTAAAAACAGTTTCCTCAATCTGATGCAAGGTGATGTTTTCATAAACAAAAATTTTCTCTGCTATAATAATGATCTCCCCCACAGAGAGCATACCATATGCTCTGCTAGATGCTTTAATGATGAAGAAACTGAGACTCAGAGCTATTGGTAACTTTGCTCCTAAGTTGACACAATTCCTAAGCAGTTTATCAGTCTTACTCTAAAGCCCATTCTTTTTCCCTTACTTTATCACTCTATAAAGACAGATATTATTGATTCAATGTTTAAAGGATTATTGGCTTTAATCCTTGTAGTATTAGTAATCCTCATTTTTCAGACGTTCAGAAAGGTGAAATAACTTGGAAATATAGCTGGTAAAACATTTATTCTTACCAAAGAGTGGTCCTTGTACTTCGGAGATCAGAAACGCAAAAAGGGCCTAGTGTCCAGCTCTATATTCTTAAAAATTTCTTATTGAGCTGCTCCCCCTCTACACACTCATTATTTTCCCACCCCTCTCACTTATGCCTAGTTTTATAGTTTGAGACCATTGTTTAAAGCTTAGAAATAATATTTCAATGTTCGAAGTTCTTGTTTCCAAATGATAATATACAGTCAGAATATATTTACATATTTTATTTCATGATTTAGTTTTAAAAATACACACTACACAGATAGTTAGAATTATTTTAGAAAGCATGCCTCAGTGCTTTTTGTATTTCTATTTTTAAAGGCTCTTGAAGAGAAAAATCACACCTTGAGTCTAATGTTGGATTACTTTTCCCCAAACCTAAAGTTTTTGTCCTCAGTTCTTAAATTCCAATTACTAAGCACATTGCCAACATCAAGTAGATTCTCAAAAAATGTGTGTTGACTAAACAAGCAAATTAATTAATTATTAAGTGAACGGATATGGTGCTTGACGTAGGATTGCTCACAAAATCTCCAATCCTACAGAATGAGCAAGGTAGAAAAAAAGTGAACGCTTCTTGGGCTGAAAGGCAAGAGATCCTTCCGAACTTATTTAACTCCCTCTAAGGCACACAGATGTTTTTCTCCCATAGGGAGAAGGAGCAGGAAGATGAAACTGAAGAGATAATAGTATGTCTTGTCAGCAGTTCTGGAGCGACTGCCAAAGAGATTCACTGTTAGCAAAGAGGGTTCTGAGCGACTGCCAAAGAGATTCACTATTAGCAAGGAGGGTTCGGAGATAACGCAGTGCAACAATTCTATCTTCACACAGGAAGCAGAAGGCTGGCCTTTTTTAAAAAAAATCAATACCCTGCTATTTGTAATATGCATAGTTAGAGGTAGAGTGTGGCAATGAGAGAGAGAGAGAGATAATTCAATTGTTACACAACCTTGAGAGAGAACTAGATACTTGGCTAAAATGGTATTTCTGTATATTTGCTTCGCTAAGTAAAATTCTGAAAATTAAGTTGTTATAAAAGATTAGAAAATACAGGCAGTTGTAATTCTCATGAGAAAATGGTGAAGTATGATAGCCTCCTGCCAAATTTTCCTTCCTCTTCCACCCGTCTTCCTCCATCTCCCTATGTTTCATCTTCTCTTTCTACCTCCCTTTCTCTACCTCTATTTCTTGCTTTCTCTTTTTCCATTCTCTCTTTCTTTCTGTTTCTATGTTGTCTTTCTTTTATATATATATATATATATATATATATATAGAGAGAGAGAGAGAGAGAGAGAGAGAGAGAGAGAGAGTGTGCTGTTGCACCTGACTGCTGAAATTTTTAAATACATTTTCAGTGTTAAAATGAGGATTCTTTCAAATTTGCCAGGGAGCATTAATCTTGGAGTCTTACTTTGTTTAGTATTTTTAAAAATTTAATTTCATATTGCAGATATTAAAAGTACATTTCATTTGCTAAAAAATGTACATTTAATTTTGCATATTAATGACTAAGAAGGCACTTTAAAGAATCTTTGTTCTCTGTTTCTAGAGAAGACATTTATGTGAAGTAGGCATTTCTTTGGATTTAGGAAGTCCTTGATCTATTGTATTTACCTGACACAATGAACAGAGATGTTTAAACAGGCACCAGCAGTTGAATTAGCAAATACAGGTAGATTAGAATGATACAAATTCTCCAGATCTAAAAAAAAATTAGCACTGTATGGAATTGGGTGACGTATTTTTAAAACTATATTTAAAATGTTAAAATTTGTTTATGGGGCCCTAACTCTTTATCCATCACATAACTATACTATACATATATTTCTGTGTTTGTGTGTGTGTGTGTTCTGATTTGTGTGTGTGTGTGTGTGTATATATATATATATATATATGCATATGTTTTGTGTCTGTGCATTTGCCTTAGAAATTCATTATTATTCATTCATTATTATAAAAATGCATTCATTATTAAGAATGAAAATTACAGTTCTAAGACAGAGACCACTGCATACCTAGAAAATAAACTACAGGACCCAAATGAGGTTCATTGTTTTAAAGAATGCTAGCAAAGTGGTATGAGTAGGAAATTCAAATTGATTAGATATGTGCTAAAAATGTTCCTAGGTGAAAAAAAAAAGGTTGCTAGAAATGACCATATCTTTCAGTTCAGAGTGAGTGACTATACTGCACTATGTGGCAAATTATACGTGCCTCTCTTGGTTATTTATAGCATGAATTTTTCTCCTTGAGTTCAGAAGTGAATGGAGGCCAACTGGATACACAATTGCTATTGCTTCAAAAAATATTATTCAATAAAGTGTTGTGAACAATATTGAAATGAGTCATTCAGGTCGGTAAAACTGAACTATGCATGAACACTTGCAAATTCCATGTACTTTTATTAAACTACACACTCAACAGCTAACTGTTGAGCTAACCCTCCCATAACCGTCTCATACCCTCTTCCAGGGAAACCCACCAGTTAAAATATGCCTAGAAAGAGAGAGAGTCCCTGGCTAGCCCTGGATAGGAGCAGGATTAATTCTGCCAAATGAAATTAGGTAATGAATTCCTAAGACAAGGCTCACCACAGAGGCTGACTCTCTTTAGTTTTTATAATTTCAATCTGAGACTATCAGCAAGAGGAAATAAAACAAAAAATATGATGTTTAAATATACATGTGGAAAACAATTTTTATATAGCTCGTACATATCATCCTTCTAGTTTTCTCTTCCTTTGTTTGAATTATATACAAGCTCTAAGTTACATTACAATAACTATAGCTAATGTGTATTTCACACACTGTAAATCCAGCACTGTGCTTAGTGCTGTTAGAGATTTTATTTCACTTAATATTCTCATTATCATTTTATTCTTCAAGAATCTGTCTAAAGTTGTTCCTAAGGAAACATTTATAGAAAAGAATACATTAGAAAAAGGTAATGTAAGTTGTAATTTTTGATGCGGTTATTTTAGTATCATACTTATCAGTCACAGAAAATTTTCCTATGATTTTTATTTTTCCTGTTTGCCAAGTTATCCTCAGCAAAGGACAATCAGAAGGAAAACAGAGTTCGTGGGAAAATATCAACCTAATATGAAACATTAAAAAGTATATTTTCTTATATGTTTATTACATTTACCTTTTAACATTTTTAGAAAATAAATTCCCTGAAGGTGAGAACATTTATTTTACTTTATTTTCTCCACAGTGTCTAAAATACCACTCTGAGCACAAAAAATTTTCCTGATAATAATATGAACTAAAAGTAAGCCACATTTTAATAAAATTCCAAAACAATGAGGAAAAAAGACTTATTTATAAATTTTATTTATGAAATGTGTTCAGATAGCTTATAAACTTCTATCAGTTATCAAATTTTAAAAAAGTATTTATTTAAAGAGATATTATAATATAAAATTCAACATGAATGAGAAGATTGTACTGCTAATTAAGATGCTCTATGGATGATATTTATTTGTAGTTGTGATTGATTCAAACATTCACTCACTCAATCGGACAAACTTTCATTCACTTACGAGTTTATTTATGAAATATTTGTTAAGCATGTTAGATCCTCTTAAGTGTTAAAATATTATCTTGATAAATGTTTCTAAAAGTACTAAAGAAAGCAAAGAGAAAAGCTTAATAAGGATGTTTAGAAGAAGGCAGAAAGGGGGGAGGAAAGGAAAAAGCAGTGATGGAGAAATGACAAAGGAAAGAGAAGTCACATCTACTACTAAAATAACTTTATATCAATATTTTACAGTTTCTATAAATGATATTCATTATATCAGTTTTATGGTTTCTACATAATGGTATTCAATTAAAGAAAATAAATAACTGAAATTTTAATAAGAATTTATAGTTTGAAAAATACTATTAGTAAATTTGGCTTAAATTTGAATTTTTCAAAGAATTGCAGCAGAAGGCAATTTACATATCCTCTCTGAGGATCAATTTCTTAATTGGAAAAGAAGGAGCCTCTGAAAATCTTTACTGTGATTTTTCTAGGTTGCAAATTTCAGGTTCCTTGAATGTTACTGACTGAGCAACCGCTAGAGGGCACTCAAAACAAGTGCTCTGGCGATCAGCTTTCTGTTTAATGTCACCAAGGTGGTTGTCTTTCTATCAAGTTCATAACCACAGGAAAATAAGAAAACTATTTCTCACTCAATGAAATTGATTAGAAATGTGACTTTGTGTCAAAGCAGTAAAATTTAAAGAAAGAAAGTAGGTAAACACTTTGTGCTATAAATAAGAATAAATTCCATATTTTTAAAAAGTTTGATTTGGAGGCTTTAGACAAATAGGAATCTCTAGGTAAATTTTCTCAACAGGGATACCAATGGTGAAATAATAAGATCACGTGATGGAATGATAACAGGATTTAGAATCAGAATAATAATGATAGATACTCCTTATAAGGGCTTATGACGCCCCCCATATTATCCTGTACACTTTATGTATATTACTTCTTTTAATTTACACACACACACAATGTGTTTCACTGACTCAAACATACTGTCAGGAAGGATTCTTTAGAGAAAAGGAATAGAAGGCCTTGGAAGTGACTGTAAATCAGACACAGTGTTTCTCATTGTGTTTTTATGGAAAGTTGACTCCACAGTTTCAAGTGAGCTATGATGTAACACTAACATTTAAAGAGAACTTGTTTCTGTCTGAAATGGTATTTTTATCTTAGATAATCTTTAATCAAGTAATAACATATACATGTAGTTAGATTTATCTTCCCTTTGATTCTCTTTATCTAGTTTATTTCTTTTTTTTAAATTTATTTTTGGCTGCATTGGGTCTTCATTGCTCTGCATGGGCTTTCTCTAGTTGTGGTGAGCGGGAGGCTACTCTTCATTGTGGTGCGTGGGCTTCTCATTGTGGTGGCTTCTCGTGTTGTGGAGCACGGGCTCTAGGCGTGCAGGCTTCAGTAGTTGTAGTACACAGGCTCAGTCGTTGTGGCTCGTGGGCTCTAGAGCGCAGGCTCAGTAGTTGTGACGCACGGGCTTAGTTGCTCTGCGGAATGTGGGATCTTCCTGGACCAGGGCTTGAACCCGTGTCCCCTGCATTGGCAGGCAGATTATTCTTAACCACTGAGCCACCAGGGAAGCCCTCTTTATCTAATTTACTTCTTTTTCTAATTTATTTTTAGCAGCTAAGAAGTAAGTCTTTGAAATTTAAAAACAAATATTCCAGAATTGATTATGGTGATAATAGAACCCAATGGGAAATATTATTTTAATTTCCAAAGCATAATATGTAGTTAATAAGTCATTCTTTATTAATTAGCGATGTTAATTCATGACAAGGTTTATGCTAAACATGACTCCTTATTATATTGTCCATGAAGAAATGTTAAGAGTGCTACCCCTCACTGTCCCTATAGTCATTGTGAGATCTCAGACAAAGCAGTTAGATAAAAAGTATTTTTCCCATTTTACTCAGAAGATGAAGACACAGAGATTTTAAGTTATTTAAATTACTTAAAAGTAACAAGTATTGCTATGGATGAATGTTTATGTCCCTTTCCTACTCCCCAAATTCATATGATAAAACCTAATCCCAAATGTGATAGTATAGTCGTCCCTGGGCATCTGCGGGGATTGGTTCCAGAATCCCTGCAAATACCAAACTCCATGGATTCTCAAGTTTCTTACATAAAATGGCACAGTATTTGCATGTAACCTGCACACATCCTCTCATGTACTTTAACTCATCTCTAGATTACTTATAACACCTAATACAGTGTAAATTATATGTAAATAATGGCAGCATGTGACAAATTCAAATTCTGATTTCTGGAACTTTCTGAACTTTATTTTTTTGAATATGTTTTGATCTGTAGTTGGTTGAATCTGAGAATGTAGAACCCACAGATATGGAGGGCCAACTGTATTTGGAGATTGGGGCCTTTGGGAAGTAATTCCATCATGAGGGTGGAGCCCTCATGATGGAATTAGTGCCCTTATAAAAAGATACAGGAAAGAGCTTGCCTTTTCTCTGTTTCTGCCCTGTGATGATATATCAAGAAGATAGCCATCTGTAAATAAGGAATAAGGCTCTAAACAGACCCCAACCATGCTGGCAGCCTTATCTCAAACTCCCAGCCTTCAGAACTGTGGAAAATACATTTCTGTTAAGTCACTCGGTCGATGGTATTTTTGTTGTAGTAGCCTAAGCAGACTAAGACAATTATAAAGCCTTCAAGTACTTGTTAAATGTTATCCTGTCATTATATTTAATCTTATATTTTCTCCTTTGCCTCAGAGGTGTAGAATTGCATTGTTATTAGTCATTAAACACCTCATTATATTGCTGTATGAGCTTATAAAACTCTTTGTATCTTTATCCTTTTTCCTCATGGTTAATATCATATTTAAGCCATTTTCTCCATAATGGCTATTGCTCAGGAAAACTCTAAAACATGCAAGTGACAAAGTAGAGAGTTGTTTTAATAAGATAGGAAGGCTCTGTTTAACAAAAGTAGCAAAAAATGAACAAATAATCAAATCAGTAGGCTGACATTGTGACATCTGGTCTCATATTTTTAAGGCTTAGCTCAGAGGGCTGTTTCATGGGAGATCATCACTGTTAGTTCAAAGTGTGAGAACTGAATCTTACTGAATAAAAGTGTTAGAACTGTTGAAATTGTATTAGTATGTGCTTTTCATCTTAGATAAGTCATCTTAATCACAGATTACGAAAATATAGAAAAATCACAGGACTGTAGTCTGTGTTTCTGCGACCTCTGCAAATTCAACAGAGCTGTGGTAGAAATATAATGTAATACCTTCCCTTCAGTTAAACCTTGAGTTTTATGGGTGCTGTAATGCCTGATGCAGCCAAAATAACTTGAGCAAAATGAACACAGTAAAGAAAGGACATTTTCAGAGAGGGTGTCTACTTTGGCCAACATATGTCAGGCTAGGGCTCTTCAAAGAGATGACTTTTAAACAAAGTCCTAAATGAGAAGAAAGAAACATCTACAATAACATCGGAGAGAAATCGTTCTCTCAGCATAGGAACAAGTGAGTGAGTATGGGTATACAGGGTGCTCAAGGGATAGAAATACAATTTCAGTGGATGGAGCTCAATGAATAAGACGGAGAATGGAAAGAGACAAGGTCATAAAAGTAGATGGGGGCCAAATCCCACAGGACCTTGAAAGTCAGGGTAAGGAATGGGGTTTTTAATCTAACAGCTATGGATGCCATTGGAAAGAAATGACGTGGTTTGATTTCAGTTTGGAGACATTATTCTGCTGCTAATAGATGGATGTTGAGGCACGAGTAGAAACAAAGAGATCAGCGAGGCTGCTAACATGCAGTCCAGGGAAAGACTGGAAGAGGTTCTTAGTGAGAGGCTACTGGATTTTACACATATTTTGCCCCTGATGAACGAGAAGTTGAGTATGAGGCCTTGAGGGGAATCCAGGATGAATCCTATGGTCCAGGCAGAGCTACTCAGTTGATGCTGAGACTATTTGCTTGTCTAGGGAAGAGTGAAAGGAGAACATTTACTATTTACAAAGCAAGGACTGGACCTTACAGATGCACTGGATTATCACTGCCTTGAATTCAATTGCTGCCTGGTAAATATTTATTTATATTCTTTACTAAAACTTCCACAGTTTATATAAAATACATAGATACGTCCATTATTTGGACTGCTTGTAATAGAGTAAGTAGCAAATTTATATAATAATATATATGTATATAACCTTTCCAAAGACATCTCAGAACACAAAACTAACCGAAAATGGAAATATAATCCTATTTAGAAACTCTAAATAAATTTTAATGATCGTATAAATTAGAGACTGGCTTACTGATGACAGAAAAAGAGGTGAGGGGTAATTCTTGTTTTCAAAAACAGAGAAAGTTGGCCTAACGAAATGATATTGGACAGATTCTTTCAAATTACAGAAAATAAAAAATACAAGTTAGAATATTAGGAGTAAAATGACCTGATGTGTATCAAAGACATGGACAGGGAGAAAAACAGACACAAAGAAAAGAAGTATGATGAGTACTACAGGAGGAATAATTCAAGAGTTTTAGTGTTGTATAATTCTAAGGACTATATGACAGTTTTCTTTGTCATGATGCATAATAAAAATTGAATTAGAAATGGAAGTCAACCTTTAATTAATTTTGATTACAATCTTACTATTATGTAAGTTCTTGTCCTTGTTAAACAAAAAACTGTCACTGGTAGTCAATATGGAAAGTCCACTGAGTAGGTCAAAGAAAGGGAACACTTCTAGAAGTAATAAATAAACACTAAAGAAAAGAATGTTAATACATTCAATAAGATGCAATAAGAGGCATACAGAAGACTGGGAACAGTCAAGAATGGCACACAATTGTAAACATCCACCTTTCAAGGAGAGAACAAATACATGGTTGATTAGATCACCAGATCTATTTTCTACTTCTCATGTATGCTTTGATCATCCACAAAAGAGAGGAAGAAAGAGAAAGAGAGAGAGAGAGAGAAGGAAAGAAAGAAAGAAAAGAGGAGAACAGAATTAGAATTGGCACCACCATGTGGTAGAGTGAGTTGAACTGAATTGAATTGAGCTGCTTTGAATTGAACTGCATTGAATAAAATTAAATCGGGGGATTGGTACTGATTGTGAAGAGCTGGCTGTGTGGGAGAGTGGCTGAGTGATTAGCCAGGAGCTTTACACTAAAGCTGACTGTGTCAGACTGCTGCAGAGTGAGTGGAAAAATAAAATGAGGGTTTCCTGAACAGGAACTGGATATTAAGACTGTAAAGTATAAATGTTAGAATTGAAGAATAAAAAGCTACTCATGGAAAAGAAATTTGCTACAAATAGATGCCAGAAATAAAAGCAAATGGAGACAAGAAGAAACACAGGAATGAAAAATACTGCAATAGAAATCTATTGAAAGACATATATATATATAAAATGTATCTATATCTATAATTATTTGATTTTTTATTTGGCTGCGCCATTTGGCTTGCGGTATCTTAGTTCCCTGACCAGGGATTGACCCCAGACCCACGGCAGTGAAAACACCAAGTCCTAACCACTGGACCACCAGGGAACTGATTTTATTCTTTTCTAATTCTTGGGTATTACCAAGTTTAACTTCCAAGAGCTCTTCTTTCTTCTCAGTTGAGTGCAATGTACAAATCCTCATCCCCAATCAGATGAGCCACTAAAGAAGGAATCATCCATTGATGGCTCTTGAGTAATGGCAGAGATCTCTGAATGACTGAATTGAGGTTGACAATGTCCTGTGTCAGTTGCTCACAGCTGCATATTCATTATCTTCCTAAACATGGAAAATCGTAACCTATGCAATGGGACATTTAGCTGTTTCATGGGTATCAACCAGGAGCAAAGCATAGATAGTCCTAGAGGTCCATTTTGAATAAGAATATTGATAAACAACAAGGTCTTACTGTATAGCACAGGGAACTATATTCAATAACCTGTGACAAACCATAATGGAAAAGAATATGAAAAAGAATACATATATATATATAACTGAGTCACTTTGCTGTACAGAAGAAATTAACACATTTCATTGTAAATCAACTATTCTTCAATGCAATTTACAAAAAAAAATTTTTTTGTTAGAGTCTTCATTCTAAAACCATCAAAGCATGACACATTATCTTCATCAAGTAAGCCCTACTGCCTCACCGAAATGACTCCTTGAAATGGGTAATTATCTGTTCTTATGCTTTTAAAAATACTATATTTTGTGACAATATAAATCTGCCTCATGGTTCTGTGTAACTTGCAAACTATGAAACACCTAATCAAGAAGTCCTCTGCAGTCCTACGCTGGAGCAGCCTGTACCAGTCTGAGGGATCTGATGGGATGCACCTTGTCCCAACTCTGTTTTCAGTGACTTTTGACTGGTGACTTGAAATCAGCCGTGGTAGGAGTATTTACACCTCAGAAATCACTGATGGTCACAAATCGAAGCTCCCTGCAACCTCAGAGCCCAATCCTTAAACATTTACCAGCACACCACTGTCAAATGAATTTGAGGGTCATGAAGCCAGCAAACAAAAGTGCTATCCACACAAAGAATGCGTCTGTCCTTCTACTTTGTACTCTCCTTGTTTATCACAGTGTGTTGGTAATGGACATTTGTAATAGCATTAGAGAAATATAGATTTAAGTGCCAACTCCATCATTTAATAGCTCTGTGACCTTGGACACATTAAATACCTTCTCTAAGCCACCATTTCCACACTTTCTGTTTCTTATAGGATTGTAGAGAGAGAGATAGGAAGTAATGTGGTAAAATGTTTAAATCAATCCCTGGCATATAGTAACTGATACTGAGTAGCAGCAGAATAATATATTGTATGCTCATTAATTACTGCCTTAGTTTTTCAATATCTTTTTGACTCTTTGCTTCTCTCTCTCAACTCCTTCATAGTATCTATCAGGACTTGGTTGTATGTTTGATTCTATTAGCTTTAGCACTCAGCTAGGCTTATTTCTTCTGGCTAGATCACAAACTTTTCCTGGTAGATTATCCATCACCCACTTGCTATATGTGCCACCTCTATGCATTTCTATCAGATCCTGTCACTTAGGGTACAAAATGAGTACAGTGTTAAGGTGATATATTTATAATAAATTTTCACTTATAAATCATGATTTAAATAAACATGTACTGTGATTACCAGAAGACCCCCAAAATGATGATGATGTTGATTTTATACCATTTCAGTTTATAAAAGGTTTCATAGAAATGCTCTATTTTCAGATAGCAGGGGAAACCTGTGTATAATTTTTTTTCCCTGGGAGACTTCCTTAGCTTTGTATGACTTTTATCACATCCCATGTGTCTATCAGTTCTCTACTGATGTGTTTTGATAGAACTCAGAATGAATTTGGAACAAATGAGTCTGGGAAATAGAATTTTTAGCAGGTGGGGAGGAGGAGGAGGAGCTGGCAGGTCAGGGAAGTTTCACAAAGTAAGTGAAAATGGGTACTGTGTGCCAATAGATAGTATCTAGCTCAGTTTGATTCCTGGCCCATTCAGAAGCTATCAAATATCGAAGTAACATTATCTTTTATGACTCCGTTTGCTTTGTTTTTTCATTCTGTATTTCACATCCCCACTCATAGCTAACACTGATAACACAAAACCAATTATAATCCAATTTAACTTAGGAATATAGACGTGAATGATATTGAATAAAACATTAGCAAACAAAATCCAACAAGGTATTAAATGCTATTATATTCTTACCAAGGTAGGTTTATCTAAGAATATAAATATGATTCAATGACCGGTAGTCTTGTGAATGGATTTGATTGAAAGAGAAAAGCCCTTCACTATTAGATGGCAAAGAACATGTTGGACAAATTCAATATTCCAATTACTTTCTTTATAATATAGCAAGGATTTTGCTTTTTAATATAATATAAAGCATTTATCCTTGCCAAGTTGTGTGGACCAGGGTATTTTCAGACTCTTCCCACAGTGCTGAGTCCAGACTCCACTTGCTTCCGTGTATTACCTGTCAGCTGATGCCCATCAGTTCAGTCTCATTCCATCAGAGATGCTCTCCAAAGATGCAAATTCCAATCAGAAGGGGTCAATATACTTATCCCTCTATCCCTCTTTTGCTAAGGAAGTTCCTTGGCCCTGTGTGTCAATTTGTCTATTTCCCTGAGCTAGACAGATCTGGTGGGTCTAAATCCCACCAAGGCCCCAAAACCTGAGTTGCTCACGCTCACATAACCTTCAACTGCTTCCGTACGTACGTCTGCACTGTAGAATCCCTCCACTTGTCACTGGGAGGGAGATAAGATGGGAGAGGTCAGCTGAAAACCACCACCATTGCAACCTAGGTGGACTCTTCTGGGTCTAACTATTCTTGGAGGGATATATGAAAGATAATTAGTTATCCAGGCAAACTCATGGAGAGTATGTGGCCTTAGCTCTAAACGTAGGGTCAAGGGCTATATTTGGCACTTTTTGTTAGCCTCTGCAGTGAGTGCTGACAGTAACGTACGTTAGCTGCCTCTGTGACTTATCTTGTGATGTGCCACAGTAGGGTAACTGCTCTGTCTGTGTGGGGGCAGCTGCTTCTGGGAGGCCGGAGAGGAGAGGGGACACAGCATCAAAACAACCCGAACCTAACAGTTCCCCTCTTCCCAGAAAGTTCTGAGCTGTGAACAGAAGCAGAGAAAAGAGAGGAGCCTTTTCCAAGGTATTGTTTTTGCTTTGTTCTCTTTTTTAAATAAAATACTAGTACACCCTGTTTTAGAACATCTGGGAAGATACTTTAAATCTAAAAGAAAATGATGATGTTTGATATAAAAGTACATAAGTATGAAGAAATATTGATAATATTTTAGACTGAAAAATCACAAAATAAACACAAAAGTCATAGAGATAATTAAAATTTTAAAATAGGCAAACTTATTTATATGTTAATCATTCTGTTTTTTAGGAGTTTGAGATTTTAAAAGATATTTAAATTCTCTTTAAAAATTTTGAAGAATATTTTAAATTTTTTAAAGAATAAAATATGTATTTAAATATGAAAAAAATGAACAAAAATTACCTATTTCTAACGTAAGAGAATTGAGAAAATAAAATATTCTTTTCTTAAAAAGCAAATAATTCCATGAGGCAGAGAAGAATATGCTTTGAGCTATAAGTCAAAGCCTTTTTTTGTCACAACTCAAGAGGGACATCAACTAAGTTCCAAACTAAGAGAATTGGTTTTTGTCTCTAAATTGAAAAGTATGAGTTACAATAATTTTTTCAATTTCTCTGGCTCTAGCATTCTCTAAATCACATTAACCTCTGTATTTCTACTCAGAACTACTTTCTATTTTATTTTCTAACAGCAAAAGTCAATATTAATGCAACATAAGTATACTGTACGTACAATGGTACCTAGAACAGGAAAAATAGTCATGTGCCAGGAAAGCATATACAGACTCATATAAAATATTTTTAATTGAAGGATTCTAATAGATGACAGCAAACATATTTTGATTCATTTAAAAACTTAGTTTAAAATCAATCATAAAAATTTAAAAGAGTTAAAATATTGGACACTTATGGAAAAATACATTAGTTTATAATCCTGCAAAGAACTTCAATACTGTAACCTGTGAGTTCTTTAATTTTGGAATGCATCTATTCCTTGGTAAGGCTGACCTATAAATTGTCAGAGTACCTGACTCTAATGATTTCTTACTACAACTCTAACTAGATTTTGTAAATTCCAAAGAGGGAAATTCTTATTTTCTATATATCAAGAGGAGATATTTAAATAGTAGCAGGATATTTAGGTAATTATACACTCAAATATCACTCATCCTAAGACTGTTTAAAATTGTATACCTGTTTATGTAAAATACTCTTCAATTACTTATATATTCCCCAAATAGCTATAGGAGTCACTGCTTAATATTGCAATCAGGGGGCCATCCTGTCAGTAAACAGAAGGAATCAGGTACTGTAATAGAGAGAATTTAATATGAAGAATTGTTAACTAGGAATAGAGTTGTTAACCAGGTTATTGAAGAAGCACAAGAGAACACTAAGGTATCAGAGGGATAACAACTGCAGGAAGTAATGAGCTAGGATGCAGGAAACAAGAAAAGAGCTTGGACGTTTCAGAAATTTAGAGGAGGGGTCCGATGGAACCCACACTCAAGGGGAGAGGAATTAAGCTCCCACTCCTGGTGGGAGAAATAATTTGTGGACATATGTTAAAACCACCGGAGTATTTAATAAATATTTCAGGGGAGATGCCTTGTCATGCTATGTTATGCAAATATCCTTTTCTCCTTAAAGTTTCACCTACTAATTTTAGGGTTCATCATAATCTTGCCTGTGGCAATTATTACTGTGGTATTCTAATGGTGATTTTCGGTCTTCATTTCTTCTACGTGTTTTATTTGGAAGTTTTTCATAAGGAAGTTTGTTCATTCTCCCTCTATTTTTTAATGTATTCAATCATTTATTTATGTTATTTATTTATGTTTATCAAAATATTTCATTGTATTCCTTAGATTACAATATAATACTATCACTGTTTGTTGTTCAAATTGTTCTAGCTTTGATTATTGGGAGCTTTTTCAGGCTAGTTCTTTGTCCTGTGACGTGAGTTCATGACCTCCCACCCCCCTTTTTAAATTTTGTCACTTTCTGGAACTATAAGACACTCAAGGCTCATATTTTATTTTTTCTGCCCAAATCCAAGAATCAGCCATTTCTTCAGGGATCCTTGGCTCCTTCTATTGAATAATTGGCATTTAGAAACTTAGGTATGAGCTCTATGTGTGCTCATACAAAAAAATGAATTTTATTTTATATCATTTTGAAATAAATATTTATGTTTATGATTTCAGATATTTACTATGAAAAGTAAGGAAAATAGATAACATTATAAAAAAGTAATAAAAGTATGCCATATACCATCATCCTGTGATAATCACTATCAATTTCTTCATAGACTTTCCTTTTTCTATACATATTTTTTGTAATGGGATATGATTATGATTTGAGTTTAATTTCTGCTTAAATAGTTCTTAATAATTATTATTTATTATTAAACATTTTTTTGAGGATTTGAACCTACATCATGATTCATTCTATTTCTGAACTTCTGTGCAAGGGATGGGCTGAAATCAATTAATGCACATTCAATGACCAAAATAAAAGGAGACTAATACAAGGGGTGTGTTCTTAATTTAGATGAAAATTGATAGTTATATAGATTCTTATCTGAGTAGATAAATTTGAAACTAAAATATGCAGTATAAGACTTTTGGAGCATAGTATTATATTATTTAAAAGGTCTGATCACAGCCAAGAGAAGAAAAATAGAAGATTTGCCAGCTATTCCTAGCTTAACATATCTATCTCTGCTTTGTAATTTCTTATCTATTTAAACTTTATAGTTAACTTTCTTTTTTTATGGTACATAATATTTTCCTTTTTAATAATAAAGGAGTTCAAAGTGACACAAGCTGCAAAATAGGATTACTTATGTAGTCCCAATTTAAATTTAATGTACATATTCACTTAATTTTTAGAATTTTAAAACCAAGAAATAAAAATTTACTCTAGTGTTGGCTTCAGTTTGTTTAAGAGGAAATGAACAGAAGGATGATTAATAGATTAAAAGAGTGCCTTAATATTAAGAGAAATGGAATGAATAAAACCCATTGCACTCTATCTTTTCAGGAACAAAACAGAACAAAAGAATTTGAAACAAATGAGAGGAGTAACAATAGGAAAAGAAAAAGGAAACAATTCTTATACCACATTGGCGATGTGCAGAGGCACAATTAAATGTTAAGTTCAGCTTGGTTCATGTGTTTCATAACTGCTGAAGAAATGCCTAAATCAAGCAGTATCTCTACTGTTAAGGTCAATAAGAATTCGGACTTTTTTCCTACTTGTGCTTTCTGTATTGTCAGTAGTTCATACTCAGTATTTTTTTTCCGAAATCATTCATTAAAATAAACAATTAAATAACCACCCTTACTTAAATAAATCCAAAAATCATCAAACAAACAAAACAAATCTTCAGATAAACCTGAAAATGAACAAAACAAAAAGAACTTTAACTTTTTCATTGAATCACATGAAGCCATGCTATCTGAATGTTTCATAAGTGTATCTAGGTGGTACCATTTCAGCTCCTGGGGGAAAAAAGTCATCACAAAAGAATGATATTATATAGATAAATATGAAAAAATCAACACAAATGTATGAATTTTCTACTGCTGCACAGCAAATTACCACAATCTTACCAGCTTGAAACAACACACAGTTATTGTCTCTCAGTTTCTGTGGTCAAGAGTTCTGATCTGACTTAGCTGGGTCCTCAGCAAGGCAGCACTGAAGTGTCTGCCAGGGTTCAGTTCACATCACAGAGTAAATAAGAATTTACTTGCAATAGATCCACTCCTAAACTCACTCTGGTTTTTGATGGAATTCATTTCCTTGCAGGAGTGAAACTCAGGGACCCAGTTTATGTCTGGCTCTCACCTGGAGGCCTCTCTCACTTATACAGGCCACCTGCAGTTCCTTCCACAAGGCCATTTTATAAGCTCTCTCACAATATGGGGACTTGCTTATTCAAGTTCAGCAAGGGGTGAAGAGAGAAGTCAGCTAGCAAGACTCAGCCTTACAATATAAGTGCTGTGATCATGGGGGAGATATTGAATTACCTTTTATTTTCTTTCATTCAGAAGCAAGTCGAGGGTCCCTCCAACACTCAGTGGGGGAAATTATGTGAATACCACAAGGTGGGGATCAAGCGGGGTCATATTAGAGCCTGTTTTCTGCAGTCTGGCCCTTGCCCCCTATGAGTCATGTCCCTCCCGCATGCAAAATACATTTACCTCATCCTAAGTGTCCCAAAGAAGTCATGTTATTAAAGCATCAGCTCAAAAAATAGAGTACCAGCGAAGTCTAAAATCTCATCATATAAATAAGGTCCCAGTGCTGATTATTATCCTGTATGGAACTATTTAAGCAGCTCCTGGGAATACCCATGGATTTGTCAAACTAAAGAGACAAATTATCTGCCTACTACACACCCAACATACAAGGGGGTAGAGGAACAGGTTATCAGGTTTTGATATAACCCTTCAAAAAAGGGAGTTACTGATCCATAGCAGTTTTGAAATCTAGCCAAACGAATGTTGGGAGTTCCTTGGTTAGATTTAAGGCCTAGAAATAACTTCCTTAAAAAGGAAACCCTCTTTCTCCTCATGATTTTTGTTCTGTGTATAATTTAATACAACTCCACTTTCTGTGCTCTTGATTGCATTCTGGGCTTTCGGTTCCACCCTCTGGATAATCTTTCCTTTTTTATGAAAGGTAACATGTGTTTGCAGTTGATTAGTACTATCAGCCGGTTTCCTGCCAGTAGAAACTTAGGGGTCTGATAGCCTCCATTCATTTTGTATTCTCTCTGTCTCATTCAATTCAAACTTGTAGTGTTTCTACTGAAATAATCTTCTCAAGAATCTTGTGGATTTCTCACGGATTTCAGGTGGAGTCACCCCATTACATAAAATTCATATCCACGGATTCTTTGAGATAACTTCTCTACCTCCTGCTGAGATGGCTGAGGGCCCACCACCTTAAGCCTCCTTAGGGTCCTATGGTTTGATGGAGAGGATCTGTGAGGCACACCCTTAATCTCTGAAAGAGACCTTTGTAAGACTGAGTACCCTGAGCTTTTCATTTTTCTGAGGTCTTAGGAAAGGGTTTTACAGTCACATCCTTGGCATTTTCTCTAGAGTGTGCTATCCTCACAATACATCTCCTATTTTCTGTCTTTTGCCATCTGGAGAGATTGAGAATTTTCAAAATTATCAAAATTAGCAAGCCATGGCTCCTTTTTTAAGTTCTTCACTCAATTAATTATTATCCTCTCATATTTTACAAGCAACAAGAAAGAAAAAAAAAAGACAGATGGCACCTTCAACACTTACTGTGGAAATCTCCTCAGATATATTACCAAGTTCACCACATTTTGCTAATCTCATTTTATTCCTCCACTTTTCTTTGTGCCGGAATAACTCAAAGTAGTCATTATGCCATTTTGTCTGTCAAATACTTAACATATACATCTTTTATTGACCCAGATGCTTAAAAAATAGCCTCCATGCCATCCATTATCACAGACTACAAAATTTATTTTTTTCCTTTCTCCATATTCATTTTATTTTAGAAAACTAAGCTATTGGCACCATTCACAGAATAGAATGGAGTAAAGGGTTTTTTTTGTTTGTTTTAGTAAAATATTCTAGTTTTTTATTGACATATAACATTGACATGTAATTAACATAATATCATGTAAGTTTAAGATGTACAATGTGTTGATTTGATACATTTATATATTGCAGTATGCAATATATTACCCTCAAACTAACACCTCTATCACGTCACATAATTATTATTTGTGGTGGGAACAATTAAGATATAGACTTTTAGCAACTTTGGTGTTTATGATACAGTAATGTTGTCTGTAATTGCTATGTTGTGCATTAGATCTACAGAATTTATTTATCTACTGATTGCAAGTTTGTACCGTTAAACAACATCTTGCCTTATTTCCTCTGTACCTCAGCCTCTGGTAACCACCATTCTACTCAGTTTTTATAAGTTCGACTTTTTTTGGATTCTACATATAATATCATGCAGTATTTGAAACTACAAACTTTTTATATTGATTCTTCCTCCTCTAAAAATTGTACTAACAGCGTTCCCTGATGGTTAAGAAAGCATAAATAATAAGATCTCTACAACTAGGTTTAGCTCAAATCTGAGCTTTAAAATATTCTTTGTGTTGAAGAATATATGATTGCTTCAGTGGATTTTTTTTTTTTTTTTTTGCTATTTATAGCAAAAAACAAGTCTTTTATTTAAAAATGGCCACAAATGACTGAAAAATTTTTACTACAGGAAACCTTTAAGAAAAACAATGCTTTCTTTTAAACTTTCCAAATGTCTGCTCTTTATTCTGTGGTGTGTGTGTATATGTGTGTGCATGTGTATGTGTGTGTATGTTTGTGTCAGTGTTGTGAATACTTGCACACAGTTTCATTTGCAATTCTGCCTCCTTGAAGACCTACAGTGTTTCTCCATCTTTTTTGAATTTTGCACAACTACTCTGGGAGCTCATCAAATCTGCAACATTTTACTACTCTAATTTACCCTTGGATTCTTCTCTGTCCCAATCTAAAGTGTGCCTGGACTACAGTCTGCACTTATGTTGTCAATCTAATTAACTCAAGCAGGATAACACACACACACACACACACACACACACACACACACACATACACACACACACAATCTACTTTTTTTTTTCAAATTTCTCATTGCAATGTATTATAATTAAAGGAATACCAACATGCTTTAGTAATCACTGAATATTCTCAAGTTTACCAAGTATTCAAAATATATCTAATTTCCCTCATCTTTATAATACGACATCCCACCCCAACCCCATCCCTACAAAATCAACAGGTAAAACCTCTAGAATCATTCTAATTCTTTCCTCCCTGTGCTGAATGAAATCAAATCTTCACAGTTTTCCAAAATATGTAAATACCTTTCATATTAGATTATCTACTACTCTCATATTACTGTATCCTTGTTATTTGTAAAATGAGAATAAAAATAGTAATAATTGTCACAAAAGATTGAACGTGTTGTCAATGAAATAATGTAAGTAAAATGCTTAGGTGAGTGTTTGACATAAACAGGTGTTACATAATAAAGGCAGTTATTACTATTAGCTGAATCCTCACTGAATCCTCAATTCCTGTCCTTATCTCTAGGCCAGTTGCATTTCATTCCTGTTTAAAACAGTGGGTTAATCTAGCAGAAGTCTGCTATTCACTGGGGAACACAGAGAATAGGAAAACACATTCAAGACAAATTACCCCTACATCTAAACACAGGCATTTAGGCTGGATTATTCTTAATAGACACAATAAGCACAGTCAAACACAGTCTTATTTCTGTTCACCATCATGGCCCTAGGGGAACATCTGGCTTTTGAATAGGATAGCTTTCCTCTGTGACACTGACATTTCTGGCTTATTAGAATTCATTTCAGTTACAAATATGCTGAATATTAAACACAATAGGCTGTGACTTTGGGGA
The DNA here is from genome assembly GCF_965194805.1 of Balaenoptera borealis. NCBI lineage: Eukaryota > Metazoa > Chordata > Mammalia > Artiodactyla > Balaenopteridae > Balaenoptera > Balaenoptera borealis. The sequence continues at coordinate 53,762,954 of NC_138877.1, forward strand.
TCATTGAAATTAAAATGAGTTAAATATGATATCAAGCCCAAAAATATTAGAAATAAAAAGAATATTATTTTTACATGGCAATGTTTTAGGGTATTTCTGCACAATTCAGAAGCAGAATATGTTTTAACAGAAGGAAAGGCTGCCCTCTAGTGTTTTAATTGAAGATGAACAGTTAGCTAAACAACTCTATCTCACTTGTATTATGGATACTAGGTACTTAACTGAAAATTATTTTATAGAGAGTATAGATTAAAACAAAAATAAAGTAAGAAGGCTATTAGTATTAGAGAACAGGCCACGTGAATCTGTTTATTATTCATTTTTCTAAACTTTAAAGCCTAGAAAAGGGTTGGATCAAAGTTTAGACTCAGTTATGATAACGGCCTCTTCTGATACATAATAAAGCACAGCCCCTGTTTCTGTAAAATCTGCCTCAAGCATGGGATTGCTACATATTTATAAACAATATTACAAATGTCAATGTAAAAAAATTACATAGACGCAACAAACATTTTTATTACAAAACCATTGATTGTGTACTACATTTCCCTTAAATTGATTGCTTTCATATTCTTGAGTGATAACTTTACCCTTATTGGATCAAAAATAATGTAAATTGCTTTTTAAAAAATCTTAAAAAAATTTTCACTAAATATGGTCAGCATTTTTATGTCCTGTTTTATGAGAACGAAGGCTAAGATACTGTATTGTCAATTTTCCACCTAAGCTGAATGTGTTTCTCCACAGTTTACTCAAGAGGGATTTACAGAAGAGATGCTGTGAGACTACCCTCCCCGATACCCTTCATAGCACCAGGCCTGAAGTGTCTGTATACATAAAAAGACGAGCAGCAAAATGCAAATCATTGGCTACTTGATTCTTTAGCCCTACATGATCCCCTATCATGGGCTGAATCATGTCTCCTGCTCCCCAAACCCATATCCTGAACACCTGGTACCTCAGAATGTGACTACATTTGGAAATAGGGCCTTTAAAGAAGTAATTAAGGTTAAATGAAATCTTTGGGGGTGGGCCTTAATTCAGGACTTAATTTAGGACTGGTGTCCTAAAAAAAAGAGGAAATTAGGATACAGGCACACATGGAGGGAAAGTCATATGAAGACACAGGGAGAAGGAAGCCATGTACAAGTCAAGGAGGGAGACCTCAGAATAAACCAACCCTGCTGATATCTTGATCTCAGGCTTCCAGCCTCCAGAACTGTGCAGAAATAAATTTCCATTAAGCCACCCAATCTATGGTACTTTGTTATGGCAGCCCGAGCAGACTAATACATCCCCTGAGCTGTTTTCCTCTGTATAGTGTAGAGATTTGAAATTCATTTTTTCAGAAAACAGTACTTTCACATCAGTTTTGAGCTCCAGTAAAGGAAACTTAAACATAAAATGGTGATAAATAGTATAAACTTGCCCATAATAGATGATCAATAAATATTAGCAATGATTTGTATTAGCTGGGCCCATGGCTATGCTTTCTCCACATGATGGTGTCCACTCTATATCCTTTTTCTCCTCCTTTTGCCCAGGACAGACACACTGCTTCCTCCCTCCCAACAAAACAACTGGTCCACCTGGCAGCAGAGGACCAAGAGGAGAGGAAGTCCTCATCTTAAGCTATAGTCATCTAGAGTTACACACAGTTCTCACAGTAGAGCTCAGCGTGCAGATGTTAGAACCCACATCTTACCTGAACATCTTACCCTGGCACATCACGGTGCCAGGGGAACTAGGTAGAACTAAACCAAACCAGCCAAGACCATGTTCTTCAGTCATTCAACATTTAAAAATAACATTCTGATTAAAATGATTGTAATTTGTAGAATCTTTCACTCAATTTTGATTGTAAAACACAGGGATGTCTCAAATAAATTGCGACATCTGATCAACTTTCCCAAGTTAATATTTTAAAACACATTCTGTTGTACTATATAGAAAGCAAAATAGAAGGATGTAATGTTCATTTATTCATTCATTCTTCTGTTCATTTATCATTTTTTCAATAAAGAATTATTGAGCACCTATTTTCTGCCTCACACTGACACACAAATATGGGTAAGGTATTATATTTGATTAGTCTTAGAGAGAAGAAAAAGAAGTAGTACCTGGTCAGGCAACTCTTTCCTGAAAAATGTGTTTGTTTTTTTTCCTGTGTGTACGTGTGTTTGTGTGTATGTTTTTTTTCCCTAGAGTTGCTGTAACTATAATGAGTTGACATGTGTGAAATACTTAGAAAAGTATCTCGCAGAAATTAAGTGCTCAATAAACTGGGAAAGTGACATAATCTGTATAAACCCCAGCTTCTGCAACCGTAAAATGAGACAAAAAAATATCCACCTCTTAGAGTTGTTGTCAGTTTTGAATGAGATAATGCATATAAATAAGGATATAGATAGATAGATAGATAGATAATAGAGTAGTTAATACTAAACCAAATAAATGCATATATTGTGAGCACAGGATGATTTACTCAAGTTCTGTTAACATTAACAAATTATTCGTTTTATTTTCTGTGTTAGTGATAAACTCTGAAACTCAAAGTTACTTTAAATATAAATATCACTGATTTCTCAAGCTTTCTTATTCTCCTATGAGATGATACCAGTATCAATGCTCCAGAAAAAGGGAAACTTTGAAAAAAATGTTTAATAGTGGTAAAATGCTATTTTGACAGGAGAGTTTTCTTTTCTCTTTCTTGAGGTCATCAGTTTAAATGCTCATTTGACAGGTTTATTACCTTATTTTTTTATGTCTTTTGTCAATACTACACTTTCTTGATTGGTCTAGCATTACTAGTCTTACCACAAGTAAGTCATGAAGCCAGGTAATATGGTTCCCGAACTTTTTTTTGAAAGAATTATTTAGTCTGTTCTAGGTCCCCTGAAAAAAAGTTTTTGTAACCTAATACTTCCTAAAAATAACTTTTAAAATGGTCTCAATTGGAGATTTGCTCATGGTTGTTCTGGATTTCCGATGAGAACCGGGCTCTCAGCAGCTTATCAACAATATCCAGCTCATGGATTCTGGTTAGTTTATTTCCCAAATTCCAACTCTGACTCTGAAGGAAAAGACTAGCATTCAACCCAGGGGGAAGCTAATAGCATAACTTTCGTTAGCTAACATATTTATCTCTAATTTCTCCCTGGAAACTTGTCTTGAAAAGAATTTTGGTACTGCATCTGGCATTGGGCAAGAGAACTGGTGTACTGGAAGGACCGCAGTGACTCAGGAGCAGTGACTACACAGCTGCTGCATAATTCACAGCACCGACCGCCCTACTTATTTAACTTCCCATGAATCTTTACAGATATGCTGTTTACCAGACAAAAATGGAATAGATGCTCTAATAAAGTGCTTGATTTGTGAATTTTTATATTAATTTTGTATGACATTAGTCACTTTAGAGATACTGTAATAATGTAAACGTCTTATTTGAAACAATGAAGTTACATGAAATCAGAAATATCTTGCCAAATTCAACACATATGGTAACTATACCTAGGAATGTTAATTTTTAAATGAAGGTTATTTTTTGTACATCTGTGTTTGGTTGACAATGTTCTGCTTTCCCGTGTTCTAGTTAATGGACATACAGTATTAAGATTTTTCCATATGTCTCTACATGATTATAAGCTATGCAAAAGTGGCAGATAATCACTGTAATGTTGAAATTTTTTAATTAATAAAATTAATATGGTCCTTGTAGAACTAAAAAAATACAAAACATTAGGAAATTAACATAATTCCAAATCCCATATATATTAAAGCATGTTGTATAACCTAAATCATTAAATATTTTTAAAAAGTGATATGAATGATTAGTCAGTTTTCCATGGTACCTATGTAATACAATTTATTTAAGATATTTTGAATGTTTAGATAGCTTTCAAAGCTTATTGAACATTGCATGTTATTTTACAAGTTTATAATAATTGTTTTTTGACATATTTGAGTTTATATCTATTATCTCTTTCATATGTTCTAATTAATCTCTCTATTCTTTCTTTTCAATTATTTTTTAAAATTTAATTTCAATGTTTTTTCTCCTACTAGTTTAGAATAATGCACAATATTTCCAGTTTGAATGGCTATCTCAGCAATTACAATACATACTTATGTAAGAAGTTCTAAAATTAATCAGTATCTTCAAAATAATACAAGGATTTTATAAGACTGAATTTATTCAACATTTTCTGACATATGCTATTGTTGCTTTGTATTTTAATTGTTTTTTCTTTTCAATTCATATATGATAAATAATTTTATTTTACCATCAATATATCTTTTGATTTATGAACACATCTACCATTTGTGTATTTTGCATATAACAGGAATCTATTATAGTTCAAATCTTCCATGTAAAAAACAATTCACCTCTGTCTGAAATAGCATCCCTTAGAATTTTCATTTTTTTAGGATATCATGATGTGAACAACTCGCAGCTTACCTAAATTTTTAAAAAAATTTTGTTTCCATTCTTGAAAGATCTTTTACTTGTCAAGAATTACACTTGGACAATCTATTTTCTTTAAAAACATTGAACATGGTATTCCATTGTCATCTGACACCCTCTGTTGTCATGAGATAAATTGTCCGTTTAACTGCTGTTCCTTTGATGGCACTCAGTTTTTTCTCACTGGCTGCCTTTCAAATTCTCTCTTTGTATCAGTGTCCTGTATTTTCTCTATAATATTTCTAGATGCATGTTTATTTCAGTTATCCTAATTATGATTCATTGAGATTTAAAAATCTGTAGAGCGATATATGTCTCAGAAACATCTAATGGACTCCTCAGAATCTCTTGCCTTTTTCTACCCCTGGGGTCCATAGCAATTTTTTTAACTTCAATAACTGATATATATTTTAACTCTATGTGATCTCCACCTATGTTTGTGAACCCCATGATGCTTTGCCTTACCTATGTCATACCTTCTGCATTCTGCCTCCTGTCCCATAAAATTCCATGGCTCTATGGAATACCTTTGATTCACAGTTAATGCTCCAAAGGGGTAAATTTTGGCCAAGGAGATACAGGAAAGAATAGACTCTGATTTCTATGGAAAACTGACAGTTGCTAATTGATCCACCATAGGCAACAGTCACTCAGAATAAGAACTGAATGACTAATTTGATGGTCTAATGATAATATGGACACCACTGATTGTTGTAGGTAAAATGGTGATAATCCCTGTTATAACATGTCAATAAAACCACTGAGGCTTTAACTTATGCTTAATGGGGAGTGGGTGCAGGTAGGAGTTGAAGTACTGAGAGAAGCGGTTGTTGCAGTTGCTTGATATGAGGACAATGATGATTATAAAAATTGTGGAAAGAGCTGGCTCTGTAAATCACACTGAAATTTTTACAAAAAGATATGTTAGGCTCGGAGAAGCCAACAGGCAACTCATCGCATACTGTGAGAGGTCAGTAGGTCTTGTCTTCACTTTTAAGCAGATTCTAATAACTTGTAGTCACAGAGAAGACTACTGAAAACCTGACCTAGAATCTGGTAGGGTTGCAAAGGAGCCTAATATGATTAGCTGGTTCCAAGGAGGATTCTATTACTGGTATATATTGTAAATAATTTTTAAAAATCACATTCTGGGAAGAATTGCAGAGACTAATGTCACTATCAAAGATTTAAAGAACACATAGGGCCTCCCTCCAAAAAAAAACAGATGGAGTTTGACAGTTCACAAGGGACTGCCATAACCTTAACCTGACTTGTTGGATGTTGTCTCTTTACTGGAGCAAATCTGCAGAGCTGCTCTCATTTGGTACGCTGCCACTATCGATCTAGCACATGCATTCTCTTCAGTCACCTGTCAGCAGGGACGAGCAAACCCAGCTCACCTTTACAAGACAGTATGCATTCCGGTATTGCCCCAGGGCAATGTTTATTCTCCGGCTCTTTGTTGTAAATTAGTCTGCTGGACTCATCAGTGTCTTGCATTTCACGTTGTACTTGTCCACTGTATTGATGATACTTTATTATTTGGAATTTAGTTCTGGCTAGAAGTGACAAGTTCCCTTGCAGACTCTGTTTAGACGTTTCCCAGAGAATAGGAGACGAAATCCAATGAAGAGTCAGAGCGTGTCATAACAGTGAAGAGTTGTGGAGTCCAGTGGCCTGGGTGTGCCCTCTAAGTCTAAGGGTAAGGTGATGCCCTTCACACTTACTATCTCAAAGAAAGAGTGCATGGCGGGCCACTGTGGATGTTGGAGACAGCGTGTACTGTACCTGGGAATGGTGCTCTAATCCCCTTATTCAGTTTCAGAAAACTGCTGATTTCAAGAGGGCTGGAGAATGAGAGGCAGGTCAAACAGGCTGAGGCTGAGGAGCAAGATGACCTGCCCCTGTGGGGACATAACCCAGGACATGTGATGGTAGCAGAGGTGTCTCTGGTTCATAGGGTGCTGTATGGAATCTCTGGCAAATTGCAAAACAAGAGTTTCAGAGAGGACCCTTTGGGATCTGGAGCAAGGCCATTCCTTTACTGACAGAAAACTCTCAGTTTGTAAAGCAGCTCCTGTCATACTACCAGCCCCTAGTAGATCTGTCTGACCGTAGGACACTGTAATAACCCAGTATCTTTACCTCTGAGCTTTCCTGCACAAAATGATTGTAATTAGATTTATTATGTCATAAGTTCCAGCAGGTCTGACAGCAATCCATTGTAAAATAAAAATGATACGTTCAAAATTAGGCCCAAGCATGCGTAAAAGACATGAGTAAATAATGAACAGGTAGCCCTTTTCTTCAACTCAGAACTAAGGCCTCACAGAGTGGTCCCTAAAGTTAACTGAAAATGGAAAAAAGATCTCACTCAGGCTGGAATCAGAGATGAGTTGGCATGAAATATCGGCATCAGCCAGAGATAGATGGTTACTGCATATTCTCTCCACTCAGATTACTCAGAGACCTGCAATGAAGGGAAATCCTCCATGTAGAATGATGTATAAAATAATTGCTTTTCTTTGCATTCCTTGGGGTACAGAGAGAATTTCAAGTTTATTCTTACAACTGTGATGTCTTTGAAGTCCCCGAGTTATATGAGATCATATTCTAGTAAGCTGTTTAACTTGGACAAACCTGAAATTCACTTTTACCTATTTTAGCAAATATTCCTCAGATAAAAAGTGGCTGAAGGACTCAACTTACTTTTTGGGATTCCAGATTTCACTAGTTCCCTAGCCTAATAATTCTTTTTCCTTTCTTACCAGCTCATCAAAATCACACTAAGTTGGGACTCTTACCAAGTTTTTAATCTTCAAAACACATCCCATGAAAAGAGAAACTAGTCAAGTGTGAGAACTGATTAAGAAAAGTGGTGTCCTAAGGCAAGATTAAATAGTTTGTTAGACGGTGGATATTCACAAGAGAACTAAAAAAGAAAAGATGGTGGATTGAAAGGCAGTTTAGAAAAATTGTTCTACGGGTTGCTTATACGAGGTTCCGTGCTCTCAGAGGAGCTTACCTGTGTCGGACATCTCCAATAATTTGTATGCAAAGTATGTAATTTATAAAAAGTTGAGAATGAGTTCATAAGATTGATTTTCTCCTTCACTATTCAGGTTTTAGCCTTTAAAAAATATGTCTGTATTCATTCATTCTTTCATCTGCCTATTAGTAACTGAAATGTTTCTCATAAAGCAGTCAGATCCCAAGTCTCTTACCGCTCCCCAGGGAAATAACACTGTATTTATCTAAGTGTATACACTGGTTATTGACTTGATATGATTTATGGCTCTAGGGGACTTCTAGAGCTTCTCAAGTACAAATCTTGTATCTTTATTCATCTTTGTGCCCCTCCTTCTAGAATACAGTTGCTTCTCAGTGAATGCTTATTTCATTTAATAAATTAGCAGTCCTCTTCCTCAAAAAAGTTTCCTGTCTTAATTGTCTTGAAATGCCCCAGCTTAGCTTTCCTTTGCATAAACGTGAAGGTTTGCAATTCAAAGGCACACATCACATACTATTTCGAAGGAATAACATATTGTGTCATACCCCTTAAGCAAAAAAAATAAACTATATCCTAAAATAAGCTTTTCAATAATTTTGTTAGTGCATGAGAAACAGAATATCAATGAGTTTTGCACAGAGAAAGGGTAGAGATTATGAGGTGCAATGACTTCTGACACTACCCAAACTTAGGCCAAGTTTCACAGATTAAGAGCACAGGTGGAAGACTGTCCTCACTTCAGATAGCTGTCAAAAGTTTGAAAATCCTCAGGCTAACCTCACTTCCGAGCAACTGGCTACAAATTCAGGGGTTCCATTACCCCCTTAGATCTGATGAATTCCAAACATGACTCACGGAATCAGGAAAGCAATATACTTACAGTTATACTTTCATAACAAAATATACAAATCAGAACCAGCCAAAGGGAGAGATGTATAGGGTGAGTTCTGGGAGGGTCCCAAAGGCAAAGCTTCGGTTGTCTCCAGAGACATGTTACCCTCTTTGCGCACTGATGTGTGACTATATGCAGAGGATTGCCCATCAGGAAAACTGGTGTCCAGAGTTTTTACTGGGATTCAATCATGTGCTGCCCTTGTAGTTGACCTCTGGCCTCTATCCCTTCCTGGAGGTTTGAACTAAGAGTTTTAGTTTCTAGTTTCTCTGGAGGTTGGAATTGATATGGCATGTTCCAAAGCCCCATCATAAATCATATCATTCAACTGTCCAGTAGCTATCGGAGATACTTTGATCAGGCAGAACATTTTAGGGCTTCAGAGATCCCCTTCTAGCAGCCAAGGGTAAATGCCAGACCGCTGCTCTTTGAGTGAAGTTAGTTCTCCACTATGCTGGAGCATTTATGACTTGGAGTACCACTTGGGAGGATGCTGGTAGTAGGTGTTAGAACTGTAGTTAGGTGGCAAGGAGCAGAGATTTTCAAAGAAAATAGACAATAATGGATATCTAAGCAAAGGTCAAGGACTGTGTGTTTTCATCTGGAATCAAACTTCTCCAAGCCTCCTGATTACATTTTCCCTGATTATCATTGCCTCATTTGACTAGTTACCAATACTTGTACAGGACACTCTCATTAAGGAAACCTGAGCCTAACAACCTTTCACTAGAGATATCAAAGATGAAGTTGAGCTGCAGGTAAACATCTAATAACAGGGAGATAAACAACAATAATGATATCTTCCATTATTGGAGATAAGATCAAAATGCATATTAATTGAAATTCATTGTATTAGTTTGCTGGGTCTGCTGTAACTAAGTACCACGAAAAAACTGGATGGTTGAAAAAACAGAAAATTATTTTCTCACAGTTCTGGAGACCAACAGTCTGAGCTCAAGATATCAGCAGGATTGGCTGATACTGAGGTCTCCTTGGCTTGCAGATGGCTGTCTTCACATGGGCTTCCTTCATGTGGATTCTGATTTCCTTATAAGGATACCAGTCATATTGGATTAGGGCGTACCCTCAGGACCTGATTTTAACTTAATACCTCTTGAAAGACCCTATCTCAAAATACAGTCACATTCTGAGGTCCTGGGAGGTAGGACTTCAACATGTGAATTTTGGGGGAACATAATTCAGCCTATGACACCATGGATCCATTCCTGTGTTTTTACCAGTCTTACCCATGTTATCTCCATCCTTTGACTGTGAGTAGTGTTTGCAATATCAAATTATTTGAGATATCTGCAGGGTAAAATACTACGTAGTTTCACAATTATTATAAATTTATTATAATTATTTATACTCTAACAAATAATATGTGAATTACATAAGTGAATATTTGGATCTGATGTTTTGTACAGTATTGATGTGGTGAGCTTTTCCATAGATAATTAAATAAATAAGAGTTATGATAATAATTTATAATTTATTTAGCAATTAACTATCAACAATTTTTTTTCAACAATTTTTTAAAATATATAAAAGTATGTTACTGAAATGCAAGTATTGGTAAAAAAAAATTGTGTAGATAAATCTAAGTAAAAAAGTGTAAAAATTTATTTATTTTTTCTAATGTCACGTTTAAACAGTCACACTCCAATGTGATTGTTTTTAATCTAATAAAGAAGCAAAGGGGGCTATTAAAATATCTTACCTTTGGTTATCATTTCGTATAAAGAATAAGTTATACATGCTTTTGAGATTAGTGTAATTTGTGAAATCTAGAATTCTTCCTTCCTGTGGGATATTTCATAGTTTTCTAAAAAGACTGATTCCACAAGAATGCATCATCTTGCCATGTATTGTGAGGGGGATACTATCATATGCTTTGTCTATGCTTCACTGCATCAGGTAAATGGAAGATTATTAAAGGATTTGAGACCGTTTTTTAAGGGTGAAGGTATGATTCAAGAAGGATGCTCTCTAAGTAACTTTCAGCTAGAGTTGTAAATGAAGCAAAGAACTTTGATAAGGACTTGACCTATATGACAAAATACTTTAGCAATTTCATAAGGACAAAAGAATGGTCCTTATTAGCCCAAGAGGTGGTTCTATATAGCTATCAGAGTTCATACATTATTGGTTAACTTTAGTGGAACACTCTGACATTTTGGAGAAGGTTAAAACAACATTTTCACAGACTATGATAATATAAGAATTCTAACTCTAATAACATTTACCATTAAAATAAAAACAATTATATATGCATTTCATCTCTGGGAAAATAAGATATATCTCTGAGATACTTCCAGGAGACTTTTGCCAAAGTCATGCTGTAACATTTTGTGAAACGTGTGGATAAGTATTTACTGAAAAAAGGAAAATCTTAATTGAACCATGATTTCTAATGTTCAAACACTGTTGTCACTAATCAAAAGAAAATAACATTACATGCTATACTTGATACAATAGCATAATAGGATATGAACTTCCAAATATTTCCTTGTGTTATTTTTTGATAAAAATGCATCAACTTGAAGTATATTATAGTCAATTTTTATTGCTTATTGTAGGAAAGGTATTTTATTAGGTATTTTTCCTGTTGAGATCGATTGGAGTTGGAAAAATTGGACAGGAAAAAATTAATAATTCAAGTTACACTTCTTTGAAGTCTTTCAGGTTATTTGGGGGTAATTATAAAGTAATCATAGATGTTTCAGAAGATTACAATGGCTCTGACTGAAAACTGGATAAGGATGATGGAAGTGGGAACAGGGAGGGCTGTAAGGAGGCACTGAGGTAGTTCTCTGGTAGGAGAAGATAGTGACTTGGACAAGGATGGTAGCTGGAATGGAAAAAAGTGGATGGATTTAACATATTTTTTGGAGTTTCAGCTGATAGAACTCACTAATGAATTGAACTGGTGAAGTAAGTTGTGGTAAAGAAAAAATTAAGAATGATTACTAATTTTTTTGTCTAATTTCTAGTTCATTACGTGTTAAGTAATTATTAGGATGTCAAAATTGACAATACTGCAGGTCTGCAAAGGAGGAAACCAAAAGTTTTCCTTTGGATATGTAAAGTTTGAAGTTTAGAATAGTTATTTATGTAGTCATGTCAAGAAAATCCTAGATACATCTGCAGCTTAAATTATGAGTCATAACTGGCTACAGCAATGTGTGAATTGTCTGTATGCAGATGTTATGTAACACTAAGTTGTTATCATATGGGAAAGGAATTTAGATAGACAGGCAGTTAGGGATTAAGAATAAACTTTAGGGCACTCCCAACATTTGGAATTCAGAAGGAAGTACAAAAAGCATCAAAGGAGACTAAGAAGAGGACAGTATATCAGAAAAAAGCACAGAATATGTAGTGTCAGAAAAGGAAGAAAGTTTACAGAGTAAGAAGTCATCATCTGGGTTAAATAATACATGAGATGAGAACAGAAAAGTGGTTGATTATACCCAAATCATCCATAAATACTCACAGCTCAACATTTAAAACACATCCAGATCTGACCACTTTTTATTACCTTCACTGTTATCCACGCCCCCCCCCCCCATCCATACCACCACCATCTCTAGTCTGATACACTGGGATAACTTCTTTGATGGTTAATTTCATGTGTCAACTTGGCTTGGCTACGGTGCCCAGGTTTTTGGTTAAATATCCGTCTAGATGTTTAAGAGAATCAACAGTATTGACACACCATTAGTTTGACTTACCAAGAAAAAAAAGGAGGAATCAAATTGCTAAATCATGAATGAAAAACAGGACATCACTACTGAATTTACAGAAGTAGAAAAATTATAGTGGGATGAACTATTATGAACCGTATGCCAACAAATTAGTTAACCTAGACGAAACCAATTTGTTCCTTAAAAAACACAAATTATTGAAACCAATGCAAGAAGAAATAAAGAACGTTAGTATAGTAATTTAAAACTTTCCTCAAAGAAAAGCCCAGGTCCAGATGACTTCACTGGTGAATTCTACCAGATATTAAAAAAAAAAAGGACAAAAACAAAAAGAAAACAGTGAATTAATACCAAATACTTACAAGCTCTTCCAAAAAAAACAGAAATGAAGGAAACACTTCCTAATTCATTTATTTTATACCAGTATAACCCTGATACCAAAATCTGACAGATGTCACAGCAGAGAAAACTACAGACTAATATCACTTATGAATACAGATGCAAAGTCCTCATCAAACACTAGCAAACTATGTCAAGTAGCATATGAAAAGGATTATACAGCATGATCAAGTAGAATTTATTCCAGGAATGCAAAGTTGGTTTAAAATGAAAATATATTGCTATAATACACTATTAATAGAGTGAAAGATAAGAACCGTATGACTGAATAATTAGAATTTCACAAGCTAAACAATGATTGAAATGTCAATCATTGCAGGAAATGCAAAATCTAACACCCTTTTAATGAAAACAACACTCAACAATCCACAAATATAAGGGAACTTTCACCTTATAATGGGCATTTTTAAAAACCCACAACTTACACTTAATAAGAAGAGATTGAAAAATATTTCTGCCAAATTCAGCAACAAGGCAAGAATGCTCGCTCTCACCACTTCTACTCAACATTGTGCTGGAGGTTCTAGCCAGATCAATGAGGCAAGAAAAATATATACAAAGTATCCACATTGTACAAGAGAAAAGTAAAACTTTATTTATAGATGACATAATATATAGAAAAATCCTTAGGATTTCACACACACACACACACACACACACACACACACACACACACACACACAAACTGATTAGGTCAAATAAACAAATTTGGCAAGGTTTCAGAATATAAGATCAACATATAAAAATCAATAGTATTTATACATTCCAGAAATGAGCAATCTGAAAATGAAATAAAGAAAACAATCCCATTTCCAGGAGCATCAAAAGAATACGATATGTAGGTATAAATTTAACAAAAGGAGTGAAAAACTTGTGCATTGTAAATTGCAAAATATTGTTGAAAGAAATTACGGAATACCTAAATAAATATAAAGTGATACTATGTTTAGGGGATGGAAGACTGAACACTGCTGCAAACTGATCCACAGATTCGACACAATCCCAAATTCTCAGATTTAAATTTCAAAATTTTACAAGTGAATCCTAAATTTCACATGAGACTGGAAGGGAGCCAGAATACCCAAAACCATCTTCAAAATTAGAACAAAGTTGGAAGACTCATTTTTCCCAACTTCAAAACTTATTACAGAACTGCAGCAATCAAGATAGTATGGTACTGGTGTAGGACAGACACATAAACTAATAGAATAGAAATTATAGTACAAAAGGAAACCTTTACTTTATGGTCAATTTAATTTTGACAAAGGTACCAAGACAATTTAAGGGGGGAAAGAACAGTCTTTTCCATAATGTGACTGCGTCAACTGGATATCCACATACAAAAGAAGAAAGGTGGACCCCTACCTCTTACCATAGACAAAAACTTACTCAAAATGGATCATGGACCTAAATGTGAGAAATAAAACTGTAAAACACTTTGAAAAAAACATAGGAGTAAATCTCTGTGCCCTTGGGTTAGACAATTATTTCTTATATATGACATTAAAAGTACAAGCGACAACAAAAACACTGATAAATTGGCTTCATTACAATTGAGAATATTTGCATTTTAATGACACCATAAAGAAAGTGAATAGACGACCCACATATTAGCCAACAAGTTAAAATAACTCAAAAATCCATCAACTGATGAGAGGATAAACATCATGTAGAATATCCTTATATACTAGAGTATACTATGAATGTTATTTGGCTGTTAAAAGGAATGAAGGGGGCTTCCCTGGTGGCGCAGTGGTTGAGAGTCTGCCTGCCAATGCAGGGGACACGGGTTCAAGCCCTGGTCTGGGAGGATCCCACATGCCGCGGAGCAACTAGGTCCATGAGCCACAACTACTGAGCCTGCGTGTCTGGGGCCTGTGCTCAGCAACAAGAGAGGCCACAACAGTGAGAGGCCCGCGCACCGCATTGAAGAGTGGCTCCCGCTCGCCGCAACTAGAGAAAGCCCTTGCACAGAAGCGAAGACCCAACACAGCCATAAATAAATAAATAAATAAAATTAAAAAAAAAAAAAGGAATGAAGTACTGATATATAATGCAACATGGATGCCCCTTGAAAACATTATGCTAAGTGAGAGAAGCAAGTCACCAAAGACCAACCACATATTATATGAATTCATTTGTATGAAATGTCAGAATAGGCAAATCCAGAGAGACAGAAAGTAGGCTACTGGCTGCCAGGAATGGGGAAGGGGATAGTGGGAACGACTGCTAATAAGTATGGGGTTTCTTTTTGGAGTGATGAAAATATTCTAAAATTATACACTGATGATGATTGCACAACTCTATGAATATACTAAAAACAGCTGAAATGTATACTTTAAAATGGTGAAGAAAAATTATACACACGCAACTACTAAAGACAATTTTTCTATCTTTCTGTGCTTGACACTAGCGCTACCTAGATGTATAATTTGTTATAAGATTACATTTTGCATAAGCCAGTTTAGATAAGGATTTCTACCACTTGAAAATAAAAGGGTCCCACTTTTTATGTACTTATTGTCTAGGTTAGAGAAAGGTAATGCCCAAAGGAAATGAAATAACAGATGACAACAAAAAATGAAGATAACTCATGCTACTTATTTTTTAACATCTTTATTGGAGTATAATTGCTTTACAGTGTTGTGTCAGTTTCTGCTGTATAACAAAGTGAATCAGCTATATGTATACATATATCCCTATATGCCCTCCCTCTTGCATCTCCCTCCCACCCTCCCTATCCCACCTGTATAGGTGGTCAGAAAGCACCGAGCTGATCTCCCTGTGCAATGCAGCTGCTTCCCAGTAGCTATCTATTTTACATTTGGTAGTGTATACATGTCAGTGCTACCCTTTCACTTCATCCCAGCTTACCCTTCCCCCTCCCCG
Organism: Balaenoptera borealis; assembly: GCF_965194805.1. Lineage (NCBI taxonomy): Eukaryota > Metazoa > Chordata > Mammalia > Artiodactyla > Balaenopteridae > Balaenoptera > Balaenoptera borealis. Next base: position 53,778,319 of record NC_138877.1, read on the forward strand.
TGTCCTCAAGTCCATTCTCTACATCTGCGTCATTATTCCTGTCCTGCCCCTAGGTTCTTCAGAACCATTTTTTTCTTTTCTTGGATTCCATATATATGTGTTAGCATACAGTATTTGTTTTTCTCTTTCTGACTTACTTCACTCTGTATGACAGACTCTAGGTCTATCCACCTCACTACAAATAGTTCAATTTCGTTTCTTTTCATGGCTGAGTAATATTCCATTGTACATATGTGCCACATCTTTATCCATTCATCTGTCAATGGACACTTAGGTTGCTTCCATGTCCTGGCTATTGTAAATAGTGCCGCAATGAACATTGTGGTACATGTCTCTTGTTGAATTATGGTTTTCTCTGGGTATATGCCCAGTAGTGGGATTGCTGGGTCATATGGTAGTTCTATTTTTAGTTTTTTATTTTATTTTATTTTTTTTAAATTTTATTTATTTATTTATTTATGGCTGTGTTGGGTCTTCGTTTCTGTGCGAGGAATTTCTCTAGTTGCGGCAAGTGGGGGCCACTCTTCATCGTGGTGCACGGGCCTCTCACTATCGCGGCCTCTCTTGTTGCGGAGCACAGGCTCCAGATGCGCAGGCTCAGCAATTGTGGCTCACGGGCCCAGTCGCTCCGTGGCATGTGGGATCTTCCCAGACCAGGGCTCGAACCCGTGTCCCCTGCATAGGCAGGCAGATTCTCAACCACTGCGCCACCAGGGAAGCCCTATTTTTAGTTTTTTAAGGAACCTCCATACTGTTCTCCATAGTGGCTGTATCAATTTACATTCCCAGCAGCAGTGCAAGAGGGTTCCCTTTTCTCCACATCCTCTCCAGCATTTATTGTTTGTAGATTTTTTGATGATGGCCAATCTGACTGGTGTGAGGTGATACCTCCCTGTAGTTTTGATTTGCATTTCTCTACTGATTAGTGATGTTGAGCATCCTTTCATGTGTTTGTTGGCAATCTGTATATTTTCTTTAGAGAAATGTCTATTTAGGTCTTCTGCCCATTTTTGGATTGGGTTGTTTGTTTTTTTGATATTGAGCTGCACGAGCTGCTTGCATATTTTGGAGATTAATCCTTTGTCAGTTGCTTTGTTCGCAAATATTTTCTCCCATTCTGAGGGTTGTTTTTTCATCTTGTTTATGGTTTCCTTTGCTGTGCAAAAGTTTTTAAGTTTCATTAGGTCCCATTTGTTTATTTTTGTTTTTATTTCCATTTCTCTAGGAGGTGGGTCAAAAAGGATCTTTCTGTGATTTATGTCATAGAGTGTTCTACCTATGTGTTCTTCTAAGAGCTTGATAGTGTCTAGTCTTACATTTAGGTCTTTAATCCATTTGGAATTTATTTTTGTATACAGTGTTAGGGAGTGTTCTAATTTCTTTCTTTTACACGTAGCTGTCCAGTTTTCCCAGCACCGTTTATTGAAGAGGCTGTCTTTTCTCCATTGTGTATTCTTGCCTCCTTTATCAAAGGTAAGGTGACCATAGGTGTGTGGGTTTATCTCTGGGCTTTGTATCCTGTTCCATTAATCTATACTTCTGTTTTTATGCCAGTAACATACTATCTTGATTACTGTAGCTCTGTAGTATAGTCTGATATCAGGGAGCCTGATTCCTCCAGCTCCTTTTTTCTTTCCCAAGATCGCTTTGGCTATTCAGGGTCTTTTGTGTTTCCATAAAAATTGTGCAATTTTATGTTCTACTTCTGTGAAAAATGCCATTGGTAGTTTCATAGCGATTGCATTGAGTCTGTAAATTGCTTTGGGTAGTACAGTCATTTTCACAATGTTGATTCTTCCAATCCAAGAACAGTATATCTCTCCATCTGTCTGTATTGTCTTTAATTTCTTTCATCAGTGTCTTATAGTTTTCTGCATACAGGTCTTTTGTCTCCATAGGTAGGTTTATTCCTAGGTATTTTATTCTTTTTGTTGCAATGGTATATGGGATTGTTTCCTTAACTTCTCTTTCAGATTTTTTGTTAGTGTATAGGAATGTAAGAAATTTCTGTGCATTAATTTTGCATCCTGCTACTTTACCAAATTCATTGATTAGCTCTAGTAGTTTTCTGGTAGCATCTTTAGGATTCTCTATGTATAGTATCATGTCATCTGCAAGCAGTGACAGTTTTACTTCTTTTCTGATTTGGGTTCCTTTTATATCTTTGTCTTCTGATTGCTGTGGCTAAAAATTCCAAAACTATGTTGAATAATAGCAGTGAAGGTGGGCAACCTTGTCTTGTTCCTGATCTTAGAGGAAATGGCTTCAGTTTTTCACCACTGAGAACAATGTTGGCTGTGGGTTTGTCATACATATATGGCCTTTATAATGTTGAGGTAGGTTCCCTCTATGCCCACTTTCTGGAGAGATTTTATCATAAAGGGGTGTTGAATTTTGTTAAAAGCTTTTTCTGCATCTATTGAGATGATCATATGGTTTTTCTCCTTCAATTTGTTAATACGGTGCATCACATTGATTGATTTGCATATATTGAAGAATCCTTGCATTTCTGGGATAAACCCCACTTGATCATGGTGTATGATCCTTTTAATGTGCTGTTGGATTCTCTTTGCTAGTATTTTGTTGAGGAATTTTGCATATCTGTTCATCAGCATTACTGGCTGGTAGTTTTCTTTATTTGTGAAATCTTTGTCTTGTTTTTGTATCAGGATGATGGTGGCCTCGCAGAATGAGTTTGGGAGTGTTCCTCCCTCTGTTATATTTTAGAAGAGCTTGAGAAGTATAGGAGTTAGTTCTTCTCTAAATGTTTGATAGAATTCGCCTGTGAAGCCATCTGGTCCTGGGCTTTTGTTTGTTGGAAGATTTTAAATCACAGTTTCAATTTCAGTGCTTGCGACTGGTCTGTTTATATTTTCTATTTCTTCCTGGTTCAGTCTCGGAAGGTTGTGCTTTTCTAAGAATTTCTCCATTTCTCCCAGGTTGTCCACTTTATTGGCATATAGTTGCTTGGAGTAATCCCTCATGATCCTTTGTATTTCTGCAGGATCAGTTGTTGGTTCTTTTTCATTTCTAATTCTGTTGATTTGAGTCTTCCTTTCTTTCTTGATGAGTCTGGCTAATGGTTTTTCAATTTTGTTTACCTTCTCAAGGAACCAACTTTTAGTTTTAATGATCTTTGCTATTGTTTCCTTCACTTCTTTTTCATTTATTTCTGATCTGATCTTTATGATTTCTTTCCTTCTGCTAACTTGGGTTTTTTTTGGTTCTTCTTTCTCTAATTGCTTTAGGTATAAGGTTAGGTTGTTTATTTGAGATGTTTCTTGAGGTAGGATTATATTGCTATAAACTTCACTCTTAGAACTGCTTTTGCTGCATCCCGTGGTTTTTGGGTCATTGTGTTTTCATTGTCATTTGTTTCTAGGTATTTTTTGATTTCCTCAGTGATCTCATGGTTATTTAGTAGTGTATTGTTTAGCCTCTATGTGTTTGTATTTTTTACAGATTTTTCCTTAATTGATATCTAGTCTCATAGCACTGTGGTTGGAAAACATACTTGATACGATTTCAATTTTCTTAAATTTACCAAGGCTTGATTTGTGACGCAAGATATGATCTATCCTGGAGAATGTTCCATGAGCACTTGAGAAGAAGTGTATTCTGTTTTTTTGGATGGAAGGTCCTATAAATATCAATTAAGTCCATCTTGTTTAATGTGTCATTTAAAGCTTGTGTTTCCTTATTTATTTTCATTTTGGTTGATCTGTCCATTGGTGAAAGTGGGGTGTTAAAATCCCCTACTATGATTGTGTTACTGTTGATTTGCCCTTTTATTGCTGTTAGCATTTGCCTTATGTATTGAGGTGTTCCTCTGTTGGGTGCACAAATATTTACAATTCTTATATCTTCTTCTTGGATTGATCCCTTGATCATTATGTAATGTCCTTCTTTGTCTCTTGTAATAGTCTTTATTTTAGAGTCTATTTGGTTTGATATGAGAATTGCTACTCCAGCGTTCTTGTGATTTCCATTTGCATGGAATATCTTTTTCCATCCCCTCACTTTCAGTCTGTATGTGTCCCTAGGTCTGAAGTGGGTCTCTTGTAGACAGCATATATATGGGTCTTGTTGTTGTATCCATTCAGCCAGTCTATGTCTTTTGGTTGGAGCATTTAACCCAATTACATTTAAGGTAATTATCAATATGTATGTTCCTATTTCCATTTCCTTAATTGTTTTGGGTTTGTTATTGTAGGTCTTTTCCTTCTCTTGTGTTTCCTGCCTAGAGAAGTTCCTTTAGCATTTGTTGTAGAGCTGGTTTGGTGGTGCTGAATTCTCTTAGCTTTTGCTTGTCTGTAAAGGTTTTAATTTCTCCATCAAATCTGAATGAGATCCTTGCTCCGTAGAGTAATCCTGGTTGTAGGTTTTTCCCTTTCATCACCTTAAATATGTCCTGCCACTCCCTTCTGGCTTTCAGAGTTTCTGCTGAAAGATCTGCTGTTAAGCTTATGGGGATTCCCTTGTATGCTACTTGTTGCTTTTCCCTTGCTGCTTTCAATATTTTTTCTTTGTATTTAATTTTTGATAGTTTGAGTAATATGTGTTCTGGCATGTTTCTCCTTGGATTTATCCTGTATGGGACTCTCTGTGCTTCCTGGACTTGACTATTTCTGTTCTCATATTAGGGAATTTTTCAACTAAAATCTCTTCAAATATTTTCTCAATCCCTTTCTTTTTCTGTTCTTCTTCTGGCATCCTTATAATTCAAATGTTGTTGTGTATAATCTTGTCCCAGAGGTCTCTGAGACTGTCCTCAATTCTTTTCATTCTTTTTTCTTTAGTCTGCTCTGTGGTAGTTATTTCCACTATTTTATCTTCCAGGTCACTTATCCGTTCTTCTGCCTCAGTTATTCCGCTATTGATTCCTTCTAGAGATTTTTTAATTTCATTTATTGTGTTGTTCATCATTGTCTGTTTGCTCTTTAGTTGTTCTAGGTCCTTGTTAAACGTTTCTTTTATTTTCTCCATTCTATTTCCAAGGTTTTGGGTCATCTTTACTATCATTACTCTGAATTCTTTTTCAGGCAGACTGCCTATTTCCTCTTCCTTTGTTTGGTCTGGTGGGTTTTTAGCTTGCCCCTTCATCTACTGCATATTTCTCTGTCTTTTCATTTTGCTTAACATACTGAGTTTGGTATCTCCTTTTTGCAGGCTGCAGGTTCATAGTTCCCCCTTTTTTTGGTGTCTGCCCTCAGTGGCTACAGTTGGTTCAGTGGGTTGTGTAGGATTCCTGGTGCAGGGGACTGGTGCCTGTGTTCTGGTAGATCAGGTTGGATCTTGTCTTTCTGGTGGGCAGGACCGTGTCCGGTGGTGTGTTTCGGGGTGTCTGTGACCTTACTATGATTTTAGGCAGCCTCTTTGCTAATCGGTGGTGTTGTGTTCCTGTTTTGCTAGCTGATTGACATTGGGCGTCCAGCACTGGCTGTGGGTGGACCTGGGTCTTAGTGTTGAGACAGCGATCTCTGGGAGAGCTCTCGCCCACTGATATTACATGGGGTTGGGAGTTCTCTGGTGGTCCAATATCCTGTACTCGCCTCTCCCATCTCAGAGGCTCAGGCCTGACACCAGGCCTGAGCACCAAGACCCTGTCAGCCACACAGCTCAGGTAGGAGACAGCTAAATATGCAAGTATCTGAATGGCTTCTTAAGTGATGGGGAAGATGTGATGCATGGAGGACACCAACTCAAGTCTCACAGCTAAGTTCTGTGATCTTGGACCAGGCAGTTAACTTCTCTGTGCTTCAGATTTCTCTTCGTGCAACACCTCCTTGCCCCAGGGGCCCAGTCAGGTGCAAGGGAAGGGCTGTCGCTCCCAGGCTGTGCAGGGAGGAAGCCTGGGAGGCTTGCACGGGACCTCCCATGTTACTTTTTAAATCAAAATGTCAACTCTAATTAACTTTAAAAATGCAAATCCTTTTATTGGACTACTGAAAAAAGATATACCAGATTAGGATATCGTTTTTAGCATTTGTGGACCTTTTCTTTCCCCATAATGTAGTAACAAAAAATAGCTCTCTAGAGCTTTTATTACGGGGGGAAGAGCTGCTATTTTTTTCCGCAATACACAGAGTAAGGATCAATTTACCATCATGAATGTGTAGGTGAATTTGGAATTGTACTTTAGTTAACAGATTTCATTTTAAGATATTCAAAAGAACATCAACTCTCAGTAGTATATCCCTAAAATTATTGTAGCTATAATGGTTTGAAGTAAACAGAATCACTTAAGGGATAGGAAATTAGTTATATTACTGATTCAACTAGGGCAATTTACCAAGTTGCCATTTTTCATGACCTATTCAATGTACTTGTCACACAAGGTGAATCAAGACAAGGAATGAGTCATTCTAGAAACCACTATATTAGACGAGTTTCTTTATCCAGGACAGAGCAGTGATTTAAATTTCATTAAAATAAACTTATAAGAGCTATGCACATCCTTACAGACAGAGAGAGAGAGGAGCAGGGGGAGGGAAGGAGTGGACAGAATAATTACAGTAATTTTTCTCCCTTTAGTTTTAGTGTACGGTAGAGGAAATTATAACATATTTATTCTTAATCTGTTGGTTAAAATGTAACACTGGACATAAATCCATACAATTTGATTTTCTTTTCTGGGGTTCTACTTTTCTGGGTATCCTTTATGCATTTTACAGGTGAGAAGACTCTTTTAACTACTACTCCTGGAAAAGAGTATTTACTTCAGGAGCACTTCTATTTGTAGACTTATGACAGTAATTCAGAATAGCATCTTCTATGAACACAATTAGTGCAATGATGTACTCTCCCCAAGTGGATCAAAAGTCATCAAGATCAAAATTAGCCACAGGTAAAGCAGTATTTTTCTGGTAGATTTATCACACTTTTCATTAATTGTTTACATTTCCTAACAATATTTATTGATAAATAGTAGGAAATTTAAGTACAAGATAAGGTAAGTATTATACAGCCATCACAACATTTGTCTCATAAAAAAATCAAATCCCATGTGACTAATGTTTATTTTAATGGCTTTTCCTATACATCTGGGTAAGTTTCCTCATTTGCATAAGATGCTATTTTCCCAACAAATTGCCAAAAGCCATTTGGAAATCCCAAAATTTTTAGCTAATAGTAACTGTGTGAACTACAAGCATCAGAAAAAATAAACGTAAGTTGCAAAATATTATGAACTCAAACAGATATAAAGCTAGCAGCCCCTAATATATAATGGATATGCAGGCTGTATTTCATAAATCTAGTAGACACTGCTTAATATAAAAACTCAAATAATATATATTACTAAGAAGGAAATTACAAAAGGAAAATAAAATAATAAAATGTTTGGTAGATGCTGGAGTAAGCTTGTAATGAAATCATTTCTGTTGAAAAGATGGATGAGGAGGAGCAAATTGGGTAAGTAAGCAGAATACCCAAATTTTTGTGATTCCGCCGAGCAGTTTTGGACTTTGACCTGATTCAATTGTCAGTTCTGTTTTCTTCTCGTCTGCTCTGTCTTCTTTACCCTTTCCTTCTTCTCCATCATGTCCTCCTCCTCCTCCTTCTTTGTTCTCTTTAAAATTTCATGTAACAAATAGACACATTTGTCATGAAAGAAAAAAAAAACTATTTCAGAAGAATACAGAGTCCAAAATGAAGGGTTCTCTGCACTGACCTTCAATTCCACAACCTTCCCCGGTGCAACAGCTGTTACCAGTGAAGTTTTACTCACACTTTCAGGCATTTGTCCATGTGATCATATAAATACAATTTTAAAAACTTAGTGAATACAATACAAATTGGTTTGTTTTACTGTTCTTTTGTTTTCCTTAACACTGTAAGGGACCATGTTTTACATATCATGCAAGTTCTTCCTGTGTCAATACATATAAAACTCATTTTTAATTTTTAACAGCTCCATTATATTGGTGCACTTCACTTTATTAACCATTTGTTCCCTAATCCTTGGTTACTTCAATTGTTTCAAACTCTTTAAACAAACTTTGGTTTATCTTTTTTCCCATTTATGTGTTCCTTTAACTCTGTGACAGCAGGGATCCACTTATTGTAGTGTCCTGGCTCATTTGGAATAGGAATTATATCAGTACTATTGTGATCAAATAACAAACCACAAACAATAAAAAAGTCACTGAAAATTCGTAAGCTACCAGTAACATCTTATAACTCTCATGTAAACAATCTGAATCAAAACTTGAAAGAAATTTTCCTAAACTTCAGAAACTTTTACTCCCTGTTTAATTACTTTTCACCTTTTGATGCCCTTCACACATTTCTCCCACCCCTCTCACCCCCTGCCTCTGGCAACCACCAATCTGTTCTCTGTATATAGGAGTTTGTTTTTTGTTTGTTTGTCTGTTTTTTGCTTCTTTTCTTGTTTCGTATTTTAGATTTTACCTGTAAGAGAGATCATATGGTATTTTTCTTTCTCTGTCTGATTTATCTGATTTAGCCTAATGCCCTTGAGGTCCATCCAAATTGTTGTAAATGGCAAGCTTTCATTCTTTTTCTATGGCAGAATGATATCCCATCATTATTATTATTATTATATAAATGAATACATATGCCACAATTTCTTTATCCATTCATCCATTGGTGGACACTTAGGCTGTTTCCATATCTTAGCTATTGTAAATAATGCTGCAATAAACATGAGAGTGCATATATCTTTTTGAGTTGGTGTTTATGTTTTCTTTGGATAAATACCCAGAAATGGAATTGCAGGATCATTTGGGAGTACTATTTTTAATTTTCTTTTTTTTTTTTTTTTTTTTTTCACACACACACACTGTATTTTATTTTTACAAGAGATAAATCGACTGACACCAAGCATTGTACATGGATGACCACAACAAAAGCAACAATGATTGCAATTACCAAACATGAAACACACTCATACTATGTCATAGTATTGACATTCAGTCCAGTAATCCTCCACTGTAACAGCTCCTTTACTTTGCAGTGAAAATTGATTTGTATATTCTTTGCCTCTGAGTCCTTGTGGAATTTTTTTTTTTTTTTTTTTAATTCAGACAGAAAGTCACAAAAATTATACTCATCCTCATCAGTTCACTCAGTCCCATGTAATTAATTTTTTTTTTCATCTTGATCTTTTGTTAGCACTTTTATGAGTTCATCAGTTTTTCATTAGAGTTCTGAAAATGCTTATTCATTCAGTTCAGCAGTACAGTCCGTTACCAGAAACCTGTACTTGTCAGAGTCTTTTCCATGTATTTCTTGAAGATGAAACCCTTTTATAGGAACATATTTGCAAAATCATCAGAGTACACCCAGAACTGTCTGTAAATGACAAAAGACTTAAAAATGACCACGGTTAAAGATTTGATGACAGTTCATAATAATGCAGTTGACAAGAAAATTAGTTATTTCTGAGATATACATTTTAAAGTAATAACTAGGATTATTACTTATAACATTATACCAGAACATATAAGATTTTTAGAAATTTCATGTAATGTCTGAAACATTTATATTGACATATTTCCATACATATTTCCATACAAGTACAAATATAAGATTTTTAGAAATTTCATGTAATGTCTGAAACATTTATATTAACATATTTCCATACATATTTCCATACAAATACAAATATGATTTTTAGAAATTTCATGTAATGTCTGAAACATTTATATTAACATATTTCCATACATATTTCCATACAAATACAAATATAAGATTTTTAGAAATTTCATGTAATGTCTGAAACATTTATATTAACATGTTTCCATACAAATAACCCAATGAAAGTTTAGTATTAGTTGTTTTGTTTGTTTTTTTATACTGCAGGTTCTTATTAGGCATCAGTTTTATACACATCAGTGTATACATGTCAATCCCAATCGCCCAATTCAGCACCCCACCATCCCCACCCCACCGCAGTTTTCCCCCCTTGGTGTCCATATGTCCATTCTCTACATCTGTGTCTCAACTTCTGCCCTGCAAACTGGCTCATCTGTACCATTTTTCTAGGTTCCGCATACATGCATTAACATACGATATTTGTTTTTCTCTTTCTGACTTACTTCACTCTGTATGACAGTCTCTAGATCCATCCACGTCTCAACAAATGACTCAATTTCGTTCCTTTTTATGGCTGAGTAATATTCCATTGTATATATGTACCACATCTTCTTTATCCATTCGTCTGTTGATGGGCATTTAGGTTGCTTCCATGACCTGGCTATTGTAAATAGTGCTGCAATGAACATTCGGGTGCATGTGTCTTTTTGAATTACGGTTTTCTCTGGGTATATGCCCAGTAGTGGGATTGCTGGGTCATATGGTAATTCTATTTTTAGTTTTTTAAGGAACCTCCATATTGTTCTCCATAGTGGCTGTATCAATTTACATTCCCACCAACAGTGCAAGAGGGTTCCCTTTTCACCACACCCTCTCCAGCATTTGTTGTTTGTAGATTTTCTGATGATGCCCATTCTAACAGGAGTGAGGTGATACCTCATTGTAGTTTTGATTTGCATTTCTCTAATAATTAGTGATGTTGAGCATCTTTTCATGTGCTTCGTGGCCATCTGTATGTCTTCTTTGGAGAAATGTCTATTTAGGTCTTCTGCCCATTTTTGGATTGGGGTGTTTGTTTCTTTGATATTGAGCTGAATGAGCTGTTTATATATTTTGGAGATTAATCCTTTGTCCGTTGATTCATTTGCAAATATTTTCTCCCATTCTGAGGGTTGTCTTTTCGTCTTGTTTATGGTTTCCTTTGCTGTGCAAAAGCTTTGAAGTTTCATTAGGTCCCACTTGTTTATTTTTGTTTTTATTTCCATTACTCTAGGAGGTGGATCAAAAAAGATCTTGCTGTGATTTATGTCAAAGAGTGTTCTTCCTATGTTTTCCTCTAAGAGTTTTATAGTGTCCAGTCTTATATTTAGGTCTCTAATCCATTTTGAGTTTATTTTTGTGTATGGTGTTAGGGAGTATTCTAATTTCATTCTTTTACATGTAGCTGTCCAGTTTTCCCAGCACCACTTATTGAAGAGACTGTCTTTTCTCCATTGTATATCTTTGCCTCCTTTGTCATAGATTAGTTGACCATAGGTGCGTGGGTTAATGTCTGGGCTTTCTATCTTGTTCCATTGATCTATGTTTCTGTTTTTGTGCCAGTACCATATTGTCTTAATTACTGTAGCTTTGTAGTATAGTCTGAAGTCAGGGAGTCTGATTCCTCCAGCTCCATTTTTTTGCCTCAAGACTGCTTTGCCTATTCGGGGTCTTTTGTGTCTCCATACAAATTTTAAGATGATTTGTTCTAGCTCCGTAAAAAATGCCATTGGTAATTTGATAGGGATTGCATTGAATCTGTAGATTGCTTTGGGTAGTATACTCATTTTCACAATGTTGATTCTTCCAATCCAAGAACATGGTATATCTCTCCATCTGTTGGTATCATCTTTAATTTCTTTCATCAGTGTCTTATAGTTTTCTGCATACAGGTCTTTTGTCTCCCTAGGTAGGTTTATTCCTAGGTATTTTATTCTTTTTGTTGCAATGGTAAATGGGAGTGTTTCCATAATCTCTCTTTCAGATTTTTCATCATTAGTGTATAGGAATGCAAGAGATTTCTGTGCATTAATTTTGTATCCTGCAACTTTACCATATTCATTAATTAGCTCTAGCAGTTTTCTGGTGGCAGTTTTAGGATTCTCTATGTATAGTATCATGTCATCCGCAAACAGTGGCAGTTTTACTTCTTCTTTTCCAATTTGTATTCCTTTTATTTCTTTTTCTTCTCTGATTGCCGTGGCTAGGACTTCCAAAACTATGTTGAATAATAGTGGTGAGAGTGGACATCCTTGTCTCGTTCCTGATCTTAGAGGAAATGCTTTCAGTTTTTCACCATTGAGAATGATGTTTGCTGTGGGTTTGTCATATATGGCCTTTATTATGTTGAGGTAGGTTCCCTCTATGCCCACTTTCTGGAGAGTTTTTATCAGAAATGGGTGTTGAATTTTGTCAAAAGCTTTTTCTGCATCTATTGAGATGATCATATGGTTTTTATTCTTCAATTTGTTAATATGGTGTATCACATTGATTGATTTGCGTATATTGAAGAATCCTTGCATCCCTGGGATAAATCCCACTTGATCGTGGTGTATGATCCTTTTAATGTGTTGTTGGATTCTGTTTGCTAGTATTTTGTTGAGGATTTTTGCATCTATATTCATCAGTGATATTGGTCTGTAATTTTCTTTTTTTGTAGTGTCTTTGTCTGGTTTTGGTATCAGGGTGATGGTGGCCTCATAGAATGAGTTTGGGAGTGTTCCTTCCTCTGCAATATTTTGGAAGAGTTTGAGAAGGATGGGTGTTAGCTCTTCTCTAAATGTTTGATAGAATTCACCTGTGAAGCCATCTGGTCCTGGACTTTTGTTTGTTGGAAGATTTTTAATCACAGTTTCAATTTCATTACTTGTGATTGGTCTGTTCATATTTTCTATTTCTTCCTGGTTCAGTCTTGGAAGGTTATACCTTTCTAAGAATTTGTCCATTTCTTCCAGGTTGTCCATTTTATTGGCATAAAGTTGCTTGTAGTAGTCTCTTAGGATGCTTTGTATTTCTGCGGTGTCTGTTGTAACTTCTCCTTTTTCATTTCTGATTTTATTGATTTGAGTCCTCTCCCTCTTTTTCTTGATGAGTCTGGCTAATGGCTTATCAATTTTGTTTATCTTCTCAAAGAACCAACTTTTAGTTTTATTGATCTTTGCTATTGTTTTCTTTGTTTCTATTTCATTTATTTCTGCTCTGATCTTTATGATTTCTTTCCTTCTGCTAACTTTGGGTTTTGTTTGTTCTTCTTTCTCTAGTTTCTTTAAGTGTAAGGTTAGATTGTTTACTTGAGCTTTTTCTTGTTTCTTTAGGTAGGCTTGTATAGCTATAAACTTCCCTCTTAGAACTGCTTTTGCTGCATCCCATAGGTTTTGGGTCGTCGTGTTTTCATTGTCATTTGTCTCTAGGTATTTTTTGATTTCCTCTTTGATTTCTTCAGTGATCTCTTGGTTATTTAGTAACGTATTGTTTAGCCTCCATGTGTTTGTCCTTTTTACGTTTTTTTCCCTGTAATTCATTTCTAATCTCATAGCGTTGTGGTCAGAAAAGATGCTTGATATGATTTCAATTTTCTTAAATTTACTGAGGCTTGATTTGTGACCCAAGATGTGATCTATCTTGGAGAATGTTCCGTGCGCACTTGAGAAGAACGTGTAATCTGCTGTTTTTGGATGGAATGTCCGATATATATCAATTAAATCTATCTGGTCTATTGTGTCATTTAAAGCTTCTGTTTCCTTATTTATTTTCATTTTGGATGATCTGTCCATTGGTGTAAGTGAGGTGTTAAAGTCCCCCACTATTATTGTGTTACTGTCGATTTCCTCTTTTATAGCTGTTAGCAGTTGCCTTATGTATTGAGGTGCTCCTATGTTGGGTGCATATATATTTATAATTGTTATATCTTCTTCTTGGATTGATCCCTGGATCATTATGTAGTTTCCTTCCTTGTCTCTTGTAACATTCTTTATTTTAAAGTCTATTTTATCTGATATGAGTATAGCTACTCCAGCTTTCTTTTGATTTCCATTTGCATGGAATATCTTTTTCCATCCCCTCACTTTCAGTCTGTATGTGTCCCTAGGTCTAAAGTGGGTCTCTTGTAGACAGCATATATATGGGTCTTGTTTTTGTATCCATTCAGCCAGTCTATGTCTTTTGGTTGGGGCATTTAATCCATTCACGTTTAAGGTAATAATCGATATGTATGTTCCTATGACCATTTTCTTAATTGTTTTGGGTTTGTTTTTGTAGGTCCTTTTCTTCTCTTGTGTTTCCCACTTAGAGAAGTTCCTTTAGCATTTGTTGTAGAGCTGGTTTGGTGGTGCTGAATTCTCTTAGCTTTTGCTTGTCTGTAAAGCTTTTGATTTCTCCATCAAATCTAAATGAGATCCTTGCCGGGTAGAGTAATCTTGGTTGTAGGTTCTTCCCTTTCATCACTTTAAGTATATCATGCCACTCCCTTCTGGCTTGCAGAGTTTCTGCTGAGAAATCAGCTGTTAACCTTATGGGAGTTCCCTTGTATGTTATTTGTCGTTTTTCCCTTGCTGCTTTCAATAATTTTTCTTTGTCTTTAATTTTTGCCACTTTGATTACTATGTGTCTCGGCGTGTTTCTCCTTGGGTTTATCCTGTATGGGACTCTCTGTGCTTCCTGGACTTGGGTGGCTATTTCCTTTCCCATGTTAGGGAAGTTTTCGACTATAATCTCTTCAAATATTTTCTCTGGTCCTTTCTCTCTCTCTTCTCCTTCTGGGACCCCTATAATGCGAATGTTGTTGCGTTTAATGTTGTCCCAGAGGTCTCTTAGGCTGTCTTCATTTCTTTTCATTCTTTTTTCTTTAGTCTGTTCTGCAGCAGTGAATTCCATCATTCTGTCTTCCAGGTCACTTATCCGTTCTTCTGCCTCAGTTATTCTGCTATTGATTCCTTCTAGTGTAGTTTTCATTTCAGTTATTGTATTGGTCATCTCTGTTTGTTTGTTCTTTAATTCTTCTAGGTCTTTGTTAATCATTTCTTACATCTTCTCAATCTTTGCCTCCATTCTTATTCCAAGGTCCTGGATCATCTTCACTATCATTATTCTGAATTCTTTTTCTGGAAGGTTGCCTATCTCCACTTCATTTAGTTGTTTTTCTGGGTTTTTTTCTTGTTCCTTCATCTGGTACATAGCCCTCTGCCTTTTCATCTTCTCTATCTTTCTGTAACTGTGGTTTTTGGTCCACAGGCTGCAGGATTATAGTTTTTCTTGCTTCTGTTGTCTGCCCTCTGGTGGTTGAGGCTATCTAAGAGGCTTGATGGGAGGCTCTGGTGGTGGGTAGAGCTGACTGTTGCTGTGGCGGTCAGAGCTCAGTAAAACCTTAATCCACTTGACTGTTGATGGGTGGGGCTGGGTTCCCTCCCTGTTGCTGTGGCGGTCAGAGCTCAGTAAAACCTTAATCCACTTGACTGTTGATGGGTGGGGCTGGGTTCCCTCCCTGTTGGCTGTTTTGCCTGAGGCAACCCAACACTGGAGCCTACCCGTGCTCTTTGGTGGGGTTAATGGCAGACTCTGGGAGGGCTCACGCCAAGGAGAACTTCCCAGAACCTCTGCTGCCAGTGTCCTTATCCCCACGGTGAAACAGAGCCACCACTCGCCTCTGCAGGAGACCCCCCAACACCAGCAGGTAGGTCTGGTTCAGTCTCCCCCAGGCTCACTGCTCCTTCCCCTGGGTCCTGATGCACACATTACTTTGTGTGTGCCCTCCAAGAGTGGGGTCTCTGTTTCCCCCAGTCCCGTCAAAGTCCTGCAATCCAATTCCCACTAGGCTTCAAAGTCTGATTCTCTAGGAATTCCTCCTCCCGTTGCCTGACCCCCAGGTTGGGAAGCCTGACGTGGGGCTCAGAACCTTTACTCCAGTGGGTGGACTTCTGTGGTATAAGTGTTCACCAGTCTGTGAGTCACCCACCCAGCAGTTATGGGGTTTGATTTTACTCTGATTGCGCCCCTCCTACCATCTCACTGTGGCTTCTCCTCTGTCCTTGGACGTGGGGTATCCTCCTTGGTGAAGTCCAGGGTCTTCCTGTCAATGATTGTCCAGCAGCCAGTTGTGATTCTGGTGCTCTCGCAAGAGGGAGTGACAGCACGTCCTTCTACTCCGCCATCTTGGTTAATCTCCCTATTTTTAATTTTCTGAGGAATAGCCATACTGTTTTCCATCGTGGCTGCACCGATTTACCTTCCGACCAACAGTGCATAAAGGTTCCCTTTTCTCCACATCCTCACCAACACTTGTTATTTCTTGTCTTTTTGATAAAAACCATTCTAAACAGGCGTGAAGTGATACCTGCTATGGTTTTGATTTTCATTTCCCTGAGAAATAATGATGTTGAGCACCTTTTCATCTTCCTCTTGGCTATCTGTATGTCTTTGGGAAAAATGTTCAGATCTTCTGTCCATTTTTCAATTGGATTATGTTTTTTTGCTATAGAGTTGTATAAATTCTGTATATATTTTGGATATTAGCTTTTTGTTAGACATATGATTTGCAAATATTTTCTTTCATTCAGTAGGTTGCCCTTTCATTTTGTTGATCATTGCTGTGCAGAAGCTTTTCAGTTTGAGGTATTTATTTTTGCTTCTGTTGCTTTTACCTTTGATGTCATATTCAAAAAATCATCACCAAGACCTAGGAGTTTTATGGTTTCAGGTCTTACATTCAAGTTTTTAATCCATTTTGAGGTCATTTTTGTGGATGGCATAAGATAGTGGGTTAATTTCATTCTTTTATATGTGGCAGTCCAGTTTTAAAAACACCATTTATTGAAAAGACCATCATTTCCCCATTGTATATTCTTGGCTCCTCTGTCATAGATTAACTGACCATATATGTATGAGTTTATTTCTGGTTTCTTTATTCTGTTGCATTGATGCATGTATCTGATTTTATGCCATATTATACTGTTTTGACAACTATAACTTTGTAATACAGTTTGAAAACAGGGAGCATGATGCCTCCAGCTTTGCTCTTCTTTACTAAGATTACTTTGACTGTTCATGGTCTTTTGTGGTTTCATACAAATTTTAGGATTATTTTTACTGTTTCTGTGAAAAATGCCATTGGAATTTTGATAGGGATTGCATTGAACCTGTAGACTGCTTTGGATAGTATGGACATTTGAACAACATTGAGTTTTCCAACTGATGAGCATGGTATTTCTATTTAATCTGTGCCTTCTTCAATTTCTTTCATTAATGTCTTGTTGTTTTAAAAATACATGTCTTTAACCTCCTTAGTTATAGATTTATTCCAAGTTGTTTTATTATTTTTGATCCAATTGTAAATGGATTGTGTTCGTAATTTCTCTTTCTGATAGTTTGTTATCAGTGTATACAAATGCAACAAATTGTTGTGTATTGATTTTGTATCTTACAACTTCACTGAATTTGTTTGTTAGCTCTAACAGTTTGTTGATGGAGTCTTTAGAGGTTTTTATATGTAATATCATGTTATCTAAAAATAGTGACAGGTTTACTTCTTCCTTTCCAACTTGGATGCCTTTTACACCTAATTGCTCTGGCTAGGGTTTCCAATACTATGTTGAAGAAAGTGGGTATATTTGTTTTGTTCCTGATATTAGAGGAAAAGCTTTCAGCTTTTCACTCTTGAGTATGATGTTAGTTGTGAGTTTGTCATATATGGCCTTTCTTGCATTGTGGTACTTTCCCTTTATACCTACTTTGTTGAGAGCTTTTATCATAAACAAATGTTGAAATTTGTTAAATGACTTTTCTCCATCTATTGAGATGATCACATAATTTTTATGCTTCATTTTGTTAATATGGTGTATCACATTGACTGATTTGGAAAAAAAATTAATTTTAAACCAAGAAAACTCCTTGACACATCAATCTCACTTTCTTAGTCTATCCACTGATATTAATTAATTAATAATTTGTATACACGGAAGTTTGCTGCAATATTTTTGTACCTGAAAAAACAATATGAATGCCAATAAGAAACAGTTAAATAAAATAGGTTCCATTCATAATACTGAATATTATGTAAAACAGCCTATGTCATTTGATCTGGATGAATTTACATGATAAGTTGTTAAGTGAGAAAAGTAGAATGGAAAGAAAAATTCATAGCATTATAGATTTCTTTTGATAAAATAAGCAATTAAATAACAATGACAACCAATAAAACACCAAATTCCAAAGTGCATGTGTGTATACACACACATATATATGTATGAGCATGGAGTAAATTGAGCAGAAACACCCACGAAAATACTAATGCTGCCTACCTGTAGTGTACGCTCAGAGATGAGAGATGATGTAAGGGAAGGAGGAAAAAAAGATGGTAGCAAAATAGTTATGCATATTTAAATGATAATATAAAATATTGTATCTAATCACTTTGTATATACATAAATATGTCAAAATTTATTATTCAAGGATATGGCCTGGAAGATAGTATGAACAAATTAAAACATATATTTTATTTGGGAAGATGTTAGTGAGTAATTTCTTCTTGGACTTTTGTTATTTCAAAATCATGTCTCTCTTAAAATATTGATATTTTAAATAAATATAGAAAATAATAAAAATCCTAAACCAGAAGAGGGAAGTATGCCAAAAACACACTTAAGAATTCTAGGAACTTCTATATAGGATACAAATGGGAATGAATTGGCAAAATTATCAACTCAAAGAATGTTTTATGTGTTTATATTTTGTTTTGTTTTCAAAGAGAGACCTTCTTGGAAAGAAGAAAATGAGATTATCAAAGAGATCACTAGAAAGTCACTAAGTTTGATTAGCAAAAGCTGGGGATGGACTTGTTGGTAGGAACAAGTTGTTCAGAAAATGGTGAAAGTGCTACCTCTGAGATTGCACTGGGCACAGAACTCATCTCCAGCCATCGCTTGGCATGAAGTGCAGCCTGAGTAAAATGTAGGCATTGTAATAGTGGGTTTTGTAAAAGGGTAATTCTGTCCTTTAGAAAAGGGGAGCCATGTACCAACTATCTTTGAGCTAATACCAAAACAGAGAGATTAACAAAACAAAACCTTGAGCGGTGGTGTCTAGTTCCCTACTCGACTGTGGTTGGCCTGACAATTCATCCCAGCAGAATTCAGACCTGGCATGAGCCCTACTAAGTTCCCAATCTGGTGGCAGCTGAACAGACCGCTGGGTTGCAAATGTGGTCTTTAGAGGGGAGCAGATGTCCCCTAAGCATGACTCAGAATCTACAGCTACCAGAGTTTATGCAAGGAGCAGCTGCTTGACAAAGCATGGGCTCTCTGCCTCGTTAGCAGCTGCCTCTATGGCCAACTCAGACTTCACATATTATGGCAAACTGGATTAGCAAACTATCAAAATGAAACCAGAATAAACGTAAACTTCTCTCTTCTCCCTTTGTCTGTAATATAAGGCAAAAGTGGAGTGGTCTACAATGTCTCTGGTAGAACACATTTGAACTTCCAACAAGAAATTGAATTTGTCAAACGAGAGAATAAAGGAAAATTATTAGACACATTAAACGACTTCATGGTTGGAAAGAAGAATTATTTTAGGATTCTGAAAAATATTTTTGTATGTAAATAATATCTTGTATCCTTCTAGCCTATGGTACATACTGCCTACAATGTTTGAAAAGAAATATCATGAATAAAAGGGGGAAAAATTGAGTTCTGAGAATATGCCTTCAAAATGACAAACAAAAATATCATATTAAGATAAAAGACTATCAAGTAGGTAATGACCATAAAATTATTATAGAAACCGAGGTCAATAAGTTTTTCTAAATTTAGAAGAAACTGATGAATTTTCAAGAACAGTGAGAAGAGGAGAAAACTAAAATATGGAACTAGTTGTGATATGTGCATATTAGGAAAGAAGGAAAAACAGAAGATAAAAGGAGGACAATAAAAAATGAAATAACAGAAGAATCTTGATTCCAGATTTTAAAAGACAGGCATCTTCACATAAATGATTCACTGTATATCAAGCAAAATGACTGGAAAATTATTGGTGTGTGGGTCTGTCTGTGTCTGTGTCTGTGTGTGTGTGTGTGAGAGAGAGATTTTAAATAATCTGACAGAGAAATTCAAAATACTATTAAATATCTCTCCAAAACATATAACTCTAATTTATACTTGAAGAGCACTTTTAACAGACCTAAAATATGATACATATTTTAAAATTTATGAATACTTTACTATTAAATTTAAATTATACAAATAAGTTAATATGAAAGCAGATACTAAAAGTTTCCTGAATACGTGGTGGGGTTAGAGATGAATAATGTGAAAAATATCAACTGTACACATTTCCTAATAAAAGCAATACTATACTTGTATAATTTGACAGGGCTGATATAATGACCCTTTAACAAAAATTATTAACGGTCATATCAAAGTGGCTGTGGCCAAATATTCTGTTTCATCAAAGGATGGGCGCTGTCTTGGGAATCATTATTGGTCACAGATCAAAGGCATATCTGATTTCTAAAACTGAATGTTAGCCTTTAATCAGTAGGTAAACCACCAAACACCTGTTGAAGCAATAAAAGGATATCACCTTACTCCATTTTGGAAAATTTTAGTTAAATGTTACTAAGGCCATAGTTCCATCAAGAAAATAACTTAGCTCTGTGAAAGAAATTTAAACTATTGCCACATAGCAGTATTTTAATAATATTAACTCAGATTATTGGGAATTTCCGAAATCCTGATTTTTTTTTTTCAGAAATCAGTTTATTCAATAAAGGAGTTGCAAAATGAATTTTATCTGTGCTTGTCTAACATCTACAAGATTAGGTATTATAATTTTAACCACAAAAACTGCAATTTCTAAAACTATTAAAAATCAATTTCTTCTTTAATGGTAAACAAGAAAAGATATAAATTATTTTATATTCAAAAACAAAATAATACAAAACTTCATTTTATTCAACGTTTTCTATTTTTGACCTTTGATTAAATACCTTTAAATATCTGCGTGACGGTCTTCCTGGGGTTACTGAAGTTTAAGCCTTTAAAATTATATAATCTTACCATAATGCAGAGAATACAGTCAAGCAACTTTTAAAAAACCATGGCTCTGCCCATAAATTTAAGAGTAATTCTGTTGTTATAATTATGTAAAGGTTTACTTAAATATTTTATGGACCAATTATTTCCAAGGATTTTAAAATGCAATATTGAAAGTTATAAGAGAAAAATAATAGGAATAACTAATTTTGTGAATAATTTTAAAAGCCATTAAATATATTATTATCTGAAGTGTTGTAATAGAGATACAGTGAGAGTTACCTTTACTTGGATTTAAGAAGAAAAAATTCAAACCATGTGCTAGCACTAACCTAGCTAGGAGATCAAGCATAGCAGAAGTATGTAAGTAGCTAAGGCAAAGTCCAAGGCTGACTACTTTCTACTATAGCTTTTCTATAAATGTAGAGAATACCTCTGTTCTTCAGAGAAGCAGTGTAGCTACAGTATTTTATAAAACAAATAAAATAGGTCAAATAAAATAAGTGTAATTGTCCAAGTCTCCAAGTTAATAAAAGAACCGCAGCATTAGTTTAGCGCACACACACACCATTTGTAAAGCATCTTACACTGTTATTGTTTGTTTAATTAAATCTTTTCAATGCACGAGGTAAGGAGGAAAGCTATTATAACTATTTCATAATGAATAAAACAGGTGAGTACCTTTTTCTCAATGTTACTGAATACTTTCATTATGACAAAGAATATGCTGTATATATAAACTGTAACCGTTAGGTATAAAACAATTTTACAAGCAATTGTTATCCTCATTCTGCATATTTGGAACCCAAGAATCTGAAAGTCATTGTAGTGACCCACATTGTAAGTAAGTGATAGAGCTTGAAATAAAATCTAGATCTGTTGAGTCTGAAACCTCCTGTCTGTCAACATTATGCATCGCGTTTTCTTACATAGTGCCACAGATTGATGTATGCTTTCAATAAAGGATGCTTCAAAGTAAAACCAAGAAGAGACTGAATAATAATTCAAAGGAGGAAATGATTTATCAACATTAAGAGGCAAGAGGGAAGAATTTTGTTTGACTCTTAGACTCCTAAATATGTACACAGCACTGGCTCTCTGAAAAATATGAGAAGTGTTAAGTGTAAGCAATGGAACTCTGGCACCCTCTCCTGACCCTATGAGTGCTTCAACTCTTGGTGCCTCTCTCCCTCCTGAGTTTTCTAATTTCTACAAGCAACCACTGATAAATTGGGTAGCCACTGATAAATACGGATGCCACCTCTGAGCTTTTGAATATTTGAATTTTTCTCTACTTTGGATGTTTTGAACATTTAAATTTTTAAAAATTCCAGTGCCAAAAGAACAGGTCCTTAAATAGTGACATGTCAATTAGTACGATGTGTCTGGGAGATATTTAGATGTCAAAGGGTATACTGACCTCCAAATCACACCTATCAATCTTGCCTTAAAAGATGCATTATAAAAGCATAATAAATGACTAATTTAAATTCCAAGAACTTGGAAAGGAAGAGTTACGATGAAAAATGTCTGTACAAAGTCATTTCAGTCCAGTGGTTTGCCAAAATGCAAGTTGTCATCATTATGAAATGAAAGAATGGACAATTTCTCCTTCTTCTATAGTGAAGTTGCACACACAGAGATCAGTACAAATAAGTGTTATTTCATTAATATCTTCTATTACTATAGACAGTACTGAGCATTGTTTTCTTTGAATTCTGTTGAAAAAAGGAAACCAATTAGTTATATATATTTTATTTTTTAATATGTATTTTTTTCAATGATAAATGAGAGTGACTTTTTTCTTAAAATGTAAACCAGTAGTTTACAAGCATGAGTATCTAAGTATAAAATATGTATAAATAATATTATTTACTATATTTATTATCATTTAATGCATATATCCATGCATGTTTAACCTAAATGCCATATGAGAACTGTTTAAGGTGTAAGAATTTGATTATATTGGTGTGGAAATGCTGTAGTTTCTAAATGGCCCTTACAGAGTATTCAGAGAAATAATATAAGTAATCACACTTTCCAACTTGTTTTATGTGTTAATAAATGTATATTATAGATTCAATGGTAGCCCTATTTAATTATTTATTAGAATACTAATGAATTTTGAGTATTTTAAATGTTTATTCAAATAATTATGGGACTTGTTTTTAAGAAATGACAAATATCACAGGCAGTTAATTCGATGCCCAGGAAAGCTGTGCATGAGAGACTTTTCCTGGCTGCTTCATGACCTCAATTTAAACTGTTCTAGTTCTCATGTTTAGGTAGAAGGCCAGATGTCTCTGAGCATCTGCAGGAGTAGTGAAAGGAGTTGTTTCATGCATTACCATCTAGGGCACAGGCTCATGCCACCATTTGTGGAAAGGAAAATCTAGTTCAGTGTTCATAAAGCAATTTTTAAGCAGATGATGATTCATCATTAAAGCAGTTTCCTAGGTTTTTTTTTTTTCCCGCGAAAAAGAATATAGCTTGATCAGTTCCCAATCTTATCATTAAAGAGAACTGAAATCCTAGTATAACTTGACAAAAGAATGCGGAACAAGAGGAACGACCTCTCATTCATTGTTGGTGGGAATGCCAAATGGTACAGCTGCTTTGGAAGATAGTTTGGTGGTTTCTTACAAAACTATACTTAGCCTTATGATAAGATCCAGCAATCACTCCTTGATATTCATCCAAATGAGTTGTTATTTACCAAACATGTACGTCCTCACAAAAACCTGCACATGAACATTTATAGCAGATTTATTCTTAACCGCTACAACTTGGAAGCAACCAACATGTCAATATGTGCGTTGATAAATAAACTGTGATAATCCCTACCATGGAGTATTATTCAGTGATAAAATAAAGAGCTATCAAGTCACAAAAAGACATGAAGGAAACTTACATGAATACTGCTATCTGAATATGAAAGAAGCTAATCTGAAAAGGCTACATAGTAGCCTGATTTCAACCATATTTCATTCTGAAAAAGGCAAAACTACGGAAACAGTAAAACTATCAGTGATTACCAGAGGTTGGTGGGGAGGAAGGGAAGAATGAACAGGTAGGTATGATACTGTGATAGTGCCTACATGTCTCTACATATTGGTCAAAACTCATAGAATGTACAACACAAAGAGTAAACTCCAACATAAACTATGGAATTCAGGTAATAATAATGCATCAATATTTGCTCATCAATTGTAACAAATGCGCTACACTAATGCAAGATGTTAACAAGGGGGAAAACTGTGTGTAGTGGGTATTTGGTGAGGAGGGGTAAATGGGAAATCACTGTAGTTTCTGCTCATTTTTTCTATAAATATAAAACTGCTCTAAAAATAAAGTCTATTTTTTTGGAAGTATTTTATGTCTAGGAGTAGATCAGTAGATCCTCATATATACAGTGGGGAAAGGTTGATCTCATTAATAAGTAATACTGGATCAATTGGAAGCCTGTATGGTAAATACATTTCTCTTGACCCTAATTGTTAGGATAAACATAATTAATCCAGATAGAGTGTAGAACTAAATGTGGACAGGAAACTAATAGTGTTTTTAAAGTAATACATATGAGGATATTTTTGTGATCTTATAGAAAGACATGAAACTTTATACAAAACACGGAAAGCATTTAAATTTAAAAAAATGGAGCCTGGTAATTCTACTTCATTACATTTAAGAAATTCTGTATCTCCAAAATATGGGAAAATATTCAAAAAAGGTATGCAACAAAATATTATTATCCATAATCTACAAAACTATTATAAAGCACTTTAAAAAAGATCACTAGTCCAATAAGAGTAGACAAAAGATTTGAACATAAATTTCATGAGACAATATATTATCTACTGTAATGATTAATTTTTTTAAAAAAATGAAAATATCAAATACTGGCAAAAAAAAAGCAGCAACCAGAACATTCACATAATTATTGTGGGGAAAAAAAACACATTGTTACAACTGCTTTGAAAAAGTCTTTGCCAGTATCTGCTAAAGATGAATATATGAATACCCTATGATCCAGAAATTCTATTCCTAGGTATATGCCCAGCCCCAAAATGGGTATGTGTAAATGTGCTCACTTCATGGCATTTATTGAATTGTTACTAGTAGCTTTGGTCATCATAGCCACAAATTGGAAACTACAGCAGTCATAATAATGGATAAAATTATGTTTAAATTTTAGTACATTTATAGAATTGAATGCCATATAACATCCTAATAGGGTAATATCACCCCTAGTGGTTTTGGGGAAGCAAAAAATGTTTTAGTCTTTTATCTAGAAAGGATAGATAATGTGTGTATGTATACATCTCTCTCTTTCTACAAGTATATCTGTTGACTATAGCCATTTTGCCAGCCATTTTGCAGCAACTGATCTAGGCAATTGAAAATCAATAGGTGATATAATCACAGAAAAAAGTTATACGTCTCCTGATGAAAAAACACATCACTACCTGTAGACTTGCCAAGAAGACTGAGCATGATTCTAATAAAAGCTCTGCATCTAGGGGAGAGATTTGCAGAAATACGGATGATGGGGAACATACTGAACTGCACATGGGTTTGCAACCAGCAAACTCCAGACTGTGGGAGACTCTAAAGGTCAAATGTCCCAGGTTTTCAAGGAAATGAAAAAAGTAGAAGGGGAAGTTGTAGATTAAAATATATTGAAAATCATATTGAATTAAAACAAAATGGGCAGGATGGACATATGGGTTGGGGTGCCCAAGCAGATGATAAAACCATAAAGATATGAAAGGAAATGGTTACTCTAAGAGTCAGCATAGTGTCTTGAGGGGAAGGATCGTTTTGAGATTGAATCTGAGCCTATGAGGGTCTTCTAGAGTTTCGGGCCTAATTATTTTTCTTGACTTTGTAATATTTACCTTATTAAAACATAATAATTCATTGAGCTATACATATGCTTTTTATATTTTTTTTCTGTGTTCTATTTCACATTTTAAAGGCCTAAAAGAAGAAGATTTAGATCATATTAAATACATAGCCTTGATAATTCAGAGGGGCACAATGAAACGGTACTGAGATAGCAATATAGATTAAAAGCACATTTTTCTTCACATGGGAAGTATCACAGGACACGAATATACTGCATTTTGCTGATAGTTTCCAAGAGTCATTTATGTAATGACTCGGTAGATCCCATTACTGAATTATCTTGAGCAGTACATATTTTATTTTATTCATGGATGTTATTTTAAACGCTTAGATTTCATCTGAATTGAATTGGGGTGTATTTTACCATAAAATGAACAAATAGGCCAATTCAACAAACTACATGTTTCCCATTTGCTTTGAGACAAATTGACCTTCACTGGATTAGCTTCTGCTCACAAGGTGACCAATATAACAACGCCAATTTGCATGCAGATCTTTTTTTTTTTTTTTTTAATTTTTTTTTTTAAATTTTATTTATTTATTTATGTATTTTTGGCTGTGTTGGGTCTTCGTTTCTGTGCGAGGGCTCTCTGTAGTTGCGGCGAGTGGGGGCCATTCTTCATCGCGGTGCGCAGGCCTTTCACTATCGCGGCCTCTCTTGTTGCGGAGCACAGCCTCCAGACGCGCAGGCTCAGTAGTTGTGGCTCACGGGCCTAGCTGCTCCAAGGCATGTGGGATCTTCCCAGACCAGGGCTCGAACCAGTGTCCCCTGCATTGGCAGGCAGATTCTCAACCACTGCGCCACCAGGGAAGCCCCATGCAGATCTTTTTAAAAGACAAGAGTTTCATATAAGCTACTGAGTGTTTTCTTGTTCTCTCACATAAATTCACTCAATGTAGTGGTAAGTGACTTTTCAAGTACCTCCCTTTATCTTCTTGCCTGAAATCCTATACAACTGCTCCATTGGAATGTTCAATGCTGAACAAAGACAAGCAACAGCACTAACAACAAGAGTTAGAGATACAGTAAAATCTATATGTCATTATATAGTCAATATATGCATGATTATATTAAGTAACAGGCATACTGCTAGTCCAGAAAAATGCTTTAAGCATTACACCTTTCAGTATGATTAAATATAAACAGTACTATTCCACTGTATATATGTACCACATCTTTATCCAAGGACCTACTGTATAGCACAGGGAACTCTGCTCAATATTCTGTAATAACCTAAATTGGAAAACAATTTGAAAAAGAACAGATACATGTATATGTATAACTGAATCACTTTGTTGTACACCTGAAACTAACACAACATTGTTAATCAACTATACTCCAATATAAAACAAAAAATTTAAAAACTAAACAGTAGTAGGTTAGAAATGTTTGTCAGGAATCAAGCTTTCCATGAAAGTGATCTGAGAATGCACCCTTTTCTCTTGCTGTGTATGGAAGAAGGTATGTAGAGTGTAGGTCATGTTCTAATACGTTTATGGCACTGAATATGAAGGTCAGCCACTTGAAAAGAAAAAGGCTCAACAGTTAGACACTGTATTCCAATGCACAGACTTGCAGCCAAATAATTTTGTGTGTGAGAGGGAGAGAGAGAAATGTAGAGAGAAAGGATGATTTTCAGATACAATTTATTTGAAGATTATTTATTGTCTCGATAACAAAAAAAGAAGATCAGTATATAAACATTTTGACAAATACTATATGATCTCATTATATGTGGAATCTAAAATAAAAAAATCATCCCATAGAAACATAGTTAACTGATGGTTGCTGGCCTGGGTTCGGGGGCAGGAAATGCAATAAGGTGGTCAAAGGATACAAACTTCTAGTTTTAAGATGGGTAAGTTGTGAGAACTAATGTACACCATAGCAACTATAGTTAAAAATACTGTATTATATACTTGAAAATTGCTAACAGAGTAGAGCTTCAAAGTTCTCACCACTAAAAAAGGTAACTATGTAAGGTGATGGATGTGTTAGTTAACCTTATTGTGGTAATCATTTTGCAATATACACTTAAATATTGTGTTATACACCTTAAACTTACACAATGTTATATGTCAATTATATCTCAATAAAGCTGAAAAAAATATATAGATATTTTACTTTTTCACTGCTTGGCATGTGTGCGCTTGTGTGTCCATTTAGCTTTGTAAATGTTATATTTTTATCATTATTGCTTCTATTGTCTACATTAACAAGCTTAGTGGGAAATCTCACTGTCCGTGTCACTTTAACACTATTTATTTACCACAAGTTTACATTCTAAGCATAAAGAATTCTGATCTGACCTCAAAGGCACGGGCAACAAAAGCAAAAATAAACAAATGAGACTATATCAACCTAAAAAGATTCTGCACAGCAAAGAAAACCATCAATAGGATGAAAAGGCAACCTACTGAGTAGAAGATATTTGCGAATCATATGTCTGATGAGAGGTTAATATCCAAAATATATAAGAAACTCATACAACTCAATAACAAAAAGCAATCTAATTAAAAAATGGGCAGAGGTTATGAATAGACATTTTTCCAAAGAAGGCATACAGATGGCCAACAGGTACATGAGAAGATGTTCATCACTAACCGTCGGGGAAATGGGAATCAAAACCACAATGAAATATCACCTCACGCCTGTCAGAATGGCTATTATCAAAAAGACAATAAATAACAAGTGTTGGTGAGGATGTTGAGGAAAGGGAACCCTTGTGAGCTGTTGGTGGAAATGTAAATTGGTGCAGTCACTATGGAAAACAGTATGGAGGTTCCTCAAAAGATTAAGAATAAAATTACCATATGATCTAGCAATTCTACTTCTGGGTATTTATCCAAAGAAAATGAAAACACTAACCCCAAAAGATATATGCAACTTTATGTTCATTGTAGTGTTATTTACAATAGCCAAGATATGGAAACAATCTGTGTCCATTGATGAATAAATGAATAAGGAAGATGGACAATAGAATACTCAGCCTTAAAAAAAATAATGAAATCTTGCCATTCGCAACAACATGGATGGACCTTGAAGATATTATGCAAAGTGACTTAAGTGAGGCAGAAAAAGGCAAATACCTCATGATTTCACTTATATGTGGAATCTAAAAATAAAATAAAACAAAACAAAACTCATAGATACAGAGAACAGATTGGTGGTTGCCAGAGGGGAGGGAGATTAGGGGGTGGTAAAATGGGTGAAGGGAATCAAGAGGTAAAAATTTCCAGTTATATAATAAATAACTCATGGGATGTAATGTACAGCATACGACAATAGTCAATAAACAATAGTCAATAATATTGTGTTGCAAATTTGAAAGTTGCTAAGAAAGTAAATCTTAAAAGTTCTCATTACAAGAAAAAAATTGTAACCTTGTATGGTGACAGATGGTAGACTTACTGTGGTGATTATTTTGCAATGCATACAAATAACAAATCATTATGTTGTACACCTGAAACTAATATCATGTTACATGTTAGAGTATAATAGTATATATAATTGTACTTAATAAAAAAGAATTCTTTCTAGTTTAACTTTTCCCCTAATTAGGTGTCAGACTCTCCGTTTTCCTCTAGATGGCAGAGTGGTATTCTAAATGTTAAAGATGCCCTTGTGATAAATATTTTAAACATTTGTGCTGCATTTGTCTGCTTGGTTGAAAACAGTTTCCCCCTTTCTGCAGTTAAAACAAAATAGAGTATATTCATGTGGTATATTTTTAAATTGGTGAATACAATAAGGAGCAAATAGATACAATATTAAAACATTATTAAACTATTACATACAAGACAGTGCTCATAGTGATGTATCGGTCATGTTTACATTAAAAAAAGACCTAGAAACAGTCCAAATGCCTTCAATGTTCTACATCTTACTTCCTAGCGTATATTACCCGGCATTCATTCAGTTTTACAGCCTTTATTACTTGCATCAGAGGCCCAGATGAAAGGACTCTAAGAAACCTACAGTGGTCATTTGGTGCAACTTTCTGCAAGAGAATTTCCCATCAAATGTTCAAGATCAATGATGTCTAAGAGCAGTTCTCAGTGAGTCCAGAATGGAGTTTCTGCAAACACAATAGATGAGCTCTTCCAAATTTCCAACATTCCCTTTCTCTGCATTGCTCTAGCACTAAAAGGAAGCAGCACGCTACCTGTATATCTCTTGTGCAAACACACAGGGCAAATGTGATTGATCCTGCATTTAGAGACTTAGAAACTGAGGGTGCCTTTCACTGTCTCCCCCTCTCTAGTCTGATATTTTTAGGAATATTTGAATAGCATTTGCAGCTTCTAAACAGCCACGCTTTCCATTTTGCTAACTATAGTGTATGTGAATTTGATTTACATGTGGAGCATTTATATCGTTTTGGCTTTCTTAAATAGAGCCAAAAATAAAGATGCATAAAATATGGTAGATGACAAAATAATATATTTAGTGACTAAAACAGTAATACAAAACTTATAACAAGAAATTATGGCAGCGCTTCCCTACTGTGATAGATGTCTGAAGTCTATTTAAAAAATGAGTATCAAAACTTACTAACAAGGGAAACTAGTGTTTCCTTTTCTCCTTATGAGCCAAATACATGTTTTCAGTTGTTTAGTATTTGGGAGATGTAAGTAAAGTGAGGACAATCATTATGATTGGGAGGAGGATGAGCTAGAATTTAACACCTGAATTGAGTTAATTAGTAGAAAGCAGGCAATTCCAAACATGATTGCCCCAAATGGCATGCTTTTGGCCTGAATGTTGTACTCCCATAGTCCCCTTGCACAGGAAAAAAAATTCCGCAACTTTTAATATAGTTCAATGAAAATATAATTTGAAATGAATGCCAACTTTTCTTCCTTTCTTATAGCAATATGAAGGTGGATTGTAAGGCTACTCTCTTCTCTTTATTCCAGTATTCTCGTGTTTGCAATAGACTGATAGGATGTATTGAATGCAAAATGAAGACATTATTTTACAAAATAGAACAATGTATTCATTTACCTAATCAAACTTTAATAAATATGCAAGAGTATACTGAAGACATTATTTCATTGAATAAGAGTGCTTTTGTTTCAAATATTCTGATATTCAGGTTTTAATGTTTGATTCTGCTTATATTAAGAAAAAAAAACTCTATTCTTCACTTTCCATACTAAGTGTGGAAGTGATATATTTAATGTATTTTTAATTATATATCTCATTTCCAACTATTTATCCAAATCACATAAAATATCATACAATCTATATTTTGAGCTATGCTTTTCAAAAGTAAAAACATGAATTAACTATTTACCAAGAATTTTCATATATGTCATTACTTTAGTATCCCTAAGAATCTTGAAATGAATACACAGTTATTTTAGTTTACTGAATATGAAAACTGAAGTTCAGAAATTAAACAACTCACTCAATGGGTAATAAAAATAACTGGAATTTGCCTTCTGTAACTTCAGCCTGAAAATTTAGTTAGCTTTCTATTATTCAGTACAGCCACTTAATCTAATACTCTGACATTCAGTATGTCTCCTTCAGGCCGCAATGTTTTTACTAATGTTATAGCTTTCAAATTCTTTAGATGTGATGAAATCAGTAGACCTTCCAAATTAAGCAACACCAAAGAATTTTACTGTGTTTTTTTCTTAGGACTGTCTAGGACTGTCACTTGTCTTAGTACTTGGTCATTGTGAAAAAAAGAATGTCTTCTATGTCTTTGAGATAGAACCTAAAAGCTCCTTTAGAGACTGTAAACTTCATGTCTCTAGAGGAATGTTAGGAAAATTGAAATCCTCACGGTTCGTGAGTACCTTTACCTTTCCATTAGCTTTTCTCACCAGCTAAATTGTTCCTAATCGGTATTCTAACCCTACTTATGATGACATATGACTTCCCTCTGAAACCTTCACTTGACACTTAAATTTATTGTATTAGAAATGCAGGTAAATTCTGGTGCATTATATTAATTTACTTGCTATACACCATCTTCACATAGGCTTTTTAAAAAAGAAGGATTCCCCCGGATCTGCAGTTTTTTAAAGTCTACATTACCAACAATTCTTAGTAAGCTTTCAATCACAGGATTGTTCCAAAAGTTATTTTAATTTATACTCATTTATACAATGGAAGTTTTTACTCTTTTTACAATTGTTTGTTTCATATAAATTGCTATTCATTTTTAGACCTCAGTTTCCAAGTTGGTGAACTAAAAGAACTGGATTGTTTAATTTATAAGGATTCTCCCAGTGTTACAATTCTATGCACTTCATGATTATGATTTTTACATACTTCATACTTAACCTAGACAAATCCTCAGTAAAAAAGTCCCTTTTGAGTATCTATCAATCTATCATCTACCTTTTTATCTATCTACCTACCTACCTACCTATCATCTATTTAATTTCACTGAAAGTTTAAATGTTGGTTATTTCACACACACACACAGACACACACACACATTTACAATTACACTGAATTCTATTACTTTCCTAGTACAACAGAATAGCTTCAATATTTTTATTGTATTTGTAAAGCATTAATTATCTACGTTTACAGGCAATATAATACTCTCTTTCCACTACTTGTTAACTGATTTTGGAGCTTCAAAATAAAATGTAGGTATTCTTATCTTTGCTAATATTTTTTACATCATCTCTTAAGAGAAGAACAAATGTTAAAAAGCATGTTTTGTTATTACTTTGTACTCCTTCCTCATGAAGTGCTGAAATTGATCTTCATTTTTTCTCTTATGTAAAAAAAAACATTTTAGGATCAGCTCCTTTACCATGAGAAAATCATCTCTTTTCAAGGCCCTAAAAAGCGGTCAAGCTATATAACCAAAAAGTGATCTCTAACTGTCAGAAAACTTTCTCTGTGGCTTGGCTGCCTGCCTCCCTACTCGGGTTCCAAAATCTCTTTCAGTATCTATAGTGATGCCCAGAGGTATAACCAACAATGGGTCATGGTCCAGGAACGGGTCAGTAAAGGACAACAGGGCTTTTTGTCACCTTGCAAACAGCATGAACAATATTCAAAATAAGGGCTTAGGAATTTAAATTTTATTAGTATATTCACAGATAAGAGAGAGAAAGAAAGAAGATAAAGAAGTGTAAGAGAAGAAAAAAATTAAACACAAATTTCATTACCTGAGTGGTCTTACATAACGGCAAAATTGCTAATTTGAATTTTCAACAGTCGAGGATTGGTAAATAGTGCCTTTATATAATGAAATATTATGTAATCAGTAAAAATAATATTAATTAATAGTACTTTTTGACACAGAAAATTTTACATAATATTGTTAAATAAAACATTAATGTACAAATACTGAAACATACATACCGAGCATGCATACTGTCACAACCCACACATACATATATATGCATATGATGTGTATTATACATGTATATACACATGCACATATATATCATATATGCATTATGTGCATACATGTAAATACATGCACAAGTTCTCACACAGATTCATACACACATTCAAGAGAGAGAGAGAGACAGACAGACACAGAGAGAAAGGAAATTAAAGAAAATCTTAATGCAGTTTATATCTGGAAAAAAAAATTATGGGTAACTTTAATTTTCTTCTTTTTGCTTTATGGGTGTTTTATATCTAATTCACTGAAAATACAGTTATTTTATTAGCAGAAAAATGTGTTTAAAAATTTATAGTAAAATAAAATTTAGCATTGTTTTATACATATGTAACAGATTTATGAAAGTATATTTTTAGGATAGAAAATATGTTAGTAAAAATAGACCACTGATATGTTATTCTTTGAAGATTTTAAAGCTTAATTCATATGCTGGCTTTTAAAAGATAGTGTACACATATACATACATATATATATATATATATATATGTAGAGGTATAGATAAAAATACACACAGACACACATTTACTGTAAACTGTAAATAATTTTTAAATTCAGCTACTGTAAAAGTCAATTTGTTAAAATCTGCAGACAAATAGTAAGGTATATTAAAATAAAGGCAAATATTGTAATAGTGTGAGCTCAATGAAAAACAGGAAGTAGATCAGGAAAGCACATATATTTTTCAAAGAAATCTTTATAAAAAGATAGATATAAGCTTTGGAAAATGCCAGGATATGCAATTCATGCAATTTTTATAGTTCTGAGTAATAAATATGGAACACTCTATGTACAGCATATATATGTCTGATAATTTTAAAATAATCTGAGCTGAAATTCCTCCAGTTTGTCTTTATTGTCAACTAGTAGCATGGATTATTTTCTGGCAGTGAATAGGAAATGCTGCTCTTTACTGGAAATCTTTTATTTATAATGCACCTCATGTCTAATTCAAGTAAACTAGTCCATTTTTACTGAGTATAATCTGTGCTTAGCATTTTGGTAAGATATACACATAGCAGAGAAAACACTCTGAAGTAAACGCTTTGGTGCTAGAATACATAATAGATAGAGTTCTAGGGAATAAGAGGAGGTCAGGACTGTTGTGATCTGGAATGGCTGGGAAAGCTCTGACACCCAGGACTTGTCTCACTCGCCATGTGACCAGTGCCTAGTACAGTGCTTAGAGCCTCATAGCTGCTCAGTGCGTAAGTACACGACTAAATAGTGGGCTTCCCCAGGGTCTTTCATAAAGAAAACTTTACCTCTGAAAATGTTTATATATTCTGAGATACATGCAAATCATTAAAAATAGACTTTATTTTCAGTAGATTTCATCTCTACAAAAAGGTTACTGTAAAACCCATTACTCAAAAAAAAAAAAAGCACATATGAATGTATTATTCTTTGTTAGAGTTCTTTTGCTTTTGAATAGAGTGAAGTACTTAGTATTAAAGAAAGATTGAGAGATTTATTTCTTACAGTTTTGAATTTTCTACAGGTCACTTTACAGAAATCCATTTTAAATATGAGACCAATATAATAAAAATTGTACCCACCAAAATTTAAATTCCAAGAGGTCATGAATTTTGCCCAGCATATAGAAAAAACTCAACAAACTTTTGAAATAAATTAATGAAATACATTTTTAGCCCATAACATGTGACAGATGCTCTACTAAGTGTTTTACAAACAGTACTTTGCTTATTTCTCATTGTAATAATGGATGTAAGTATCTCCATTTTAAGGATGAGGAAATTGAGACTTAAAGATAAGATTTTCCCTAGTTTTACAACGGTCAGTGGCAGAGCAGGATCCAAAACCAAGTCACCTAACTCTAAAGCTCATGCTCTTAGAAATGGCACAATAACTTCCCTAAACACAACAAAGTTAATAAAATATAAACACAAGTAATGAGTAATATAACGTGTGCATTTTTGAAACCTTCTTATAACACTTAAAGCAGCCTACATTTTCACCAAATCTAAAACTCCTATGAAATTCAATCACCCTAAGCCCTTTTAAATCAGAAATATATTTAACTCGAGAGAAATGAGAATAGTTTTTAGCATGTTACCTACAACCCTGAGCATAGTAATATGTACACAATAAATACTTAAGAAATACTTCTTAAATAAACGTTTACTTACTTTTTAAGTATTCCATCCAATCTTGGGGTTATCATTTGACACAAATCAAAAACTAAAATTCTTATGCTTGACAATGTTTCATTGGGGTATAAAAGAAGTTAAAGATTTACAGACAAAAAATTGAATGTTTCTAACATTAAGATGATCTTTCCTAAAATGTCTTATTATAAAAACCATCTAGATGCTTGCTAAAATACAGATTTCCAGGACTTCGCCCTGACACACTAACTTAGTAAGTCTGGTATGGATCCCAGAACTCTAAAATATTAAATGAAACCCAGGATATTCTAAAACACTGCCCAAAGACATTCTAAGTCTAATGAAAAAAAATGAATAAATTCCATACAGGTCCAAGTTTGAAGGGATAAATTTGAAGCGGCGGGGGGGGGGATAAGATAAAAGATCATAAAAGACTAAGAAAAACAGACATAAATTCTTAGTGTAGGTTTAAGCTTATAATTGAACCTTAAAAGAACAAAAAAAGTATACAGAAGTTAACAGATAGATCTTCTTTGTATTTCTCAGCTTTACTGAAGTATAACTGACAAATAAAATTGTAATATAAAGTGTACAACATGACAATTTGATGTATGTTTACATTGTATAAGGACTCCCATCATTCAGTTAATTAACACATCCATTACCTCACATATTTATTTACCTTTTCCTGTGAGAACACAAGTTCTATGGTCTTAGCAAACTTCTATGATACAATATAGTATTTTTAACTATAGTTAGCATATTATATGTTAGACCTTCAGACCTTATTCATCTTATAACTAAAAGTTTGTATGCTTTTATCAACCTCTCCCTATACCCGTGTGCCCCCATACCAGCCCCTGGTAACCACTTTTCTACTCTCTTTTTCCATAAGTTGACATTTTTCCTTTTATGATTCCACATATAAGTGATACCATGTAGTACCTGTCTTTCTCTGTCTGGCTTATTTCACATAGCATACATAATGCCCTCCAGATTCATTCATGTTGGACAAAAGGCAGAATTTCCTTCCTTTTTAAGGCTGAGTAATATTCCACTGTATATGTATGCCACATCTTCTTTATCCATTTATCCACTAATGGACACTTAGGTTGCTTCCATACCTTGGCTATTGTAAATAATGCTGCAATGAACATGGGAGTGCAGTATCCTTTTGAGATAGTGACTTAGCTTCCTTTGGCTATATACCCAGATGTGGGATTGCTGGATCATATTGTAGTTGCATTTTTAATTTTTTGAGGAACTTCCATAGTGTTTTCCTTAGTGACTGTAACAGTTTACACTCCAAGTAACAGTGCACAAGAGTTCCCTCTTCTCCACATTCTCACTAGCATTTGTTATCTCTTGTATTTTTGACAACAGACATTCTGACAGATGTGTGGTCATATCTCCTTGTGGTTTTGATTTGCATTTCTCTGATTTGTGATGTTTAGCTTTCCATGTACCTGTTGGTCA
Source organism: Balaenoptera borealis (assembly GCF_965194805.1). Classification (NCBI taxonomy): domain Eukaryota; kingdom Metazoa; phylum Chordata; class Mammalia; order Artiodactyla; family Balaenopteridae; genus Balaenoptera; species Balaenoptera borealis. Next base: position 53,814,838 of record NC_138877.1, read on the forward strand.
TTTGTATGTCTTCTGTGGAAAAAATGACTATTCAGGCCCTTTGCCCATCTGTTGATCATTTTATTTTGTTTGTTTGTTACTGAGTTATACGAATTCCTTATATATTTTGGATATAAACCTCTTGTTAGATAGACAGTTTGCAAATATTCTCTCCATTTCCATAAGCTGCCTATTCATTTTGTTGATGGTTTCCTTAGGTGGGAGCCTTAAAGGTTCAGGTGCTAGATGTATAGTCCAAATCCTTTGCTCCTCAGGGAGGATCAGGCAGTTGAGGTTTCCCTCCCAGTTGTATGGTGCCGAGCCAAAGATGGGTTGATGGAGACAGTGTCTCACCATGTTTCTTACATGATCCGATGTGGGTATTTTTTCTCTTGCCCCATGTGTAGGAGTCACTCAGATCATTTCTCTCAGAGGAAACTGCTCTGTGTATAGCTGCACATTTGTTGTTTCTGCGGAGGAGGGAAATTCAGATGCCTCCTATGTCACCAGCTTAGACTTCATCTCTGCCATAAATAGATTTTCTTAATCTCAGTACTGAAAACCTCTGGAATGCCTTTCAAATGATGGCTGATTTATCTAGCACCAGAGTCAGTAGACTTAATCAATGCTTAATTGTATTTTTAATTTAAGGTTGGTGTTTCAAGGTCAATCATTTTTTTCCAGTGTTTGTTGAGTGATTTGATTTTATTCTACTTACAAGCTAATCAGTGTTCCTCTCATCATTTCACGGAGGCGGGCAGAAGACGTGAGGCTCTGAGGAAAGAGACAAAGCACTTCATTGCCCATGGCAAAGCAAGAAGCAGGAACATCAGTGTGTACATCAGCTTCCTTTGCCCCAAGTCCCACAAGGGGGACATAACTTGGGCCCAAACAGATGCTTGAACATGCAGTGGTTACTGTTGCAGGAGAGGAACACTGAGCTTTAGGAATCTGCCATTTTATAATAATACGTTAGCAGGCTGCTTCTTGTCCTGCAGGTAAGTTGATCAGTGTAAATACAACTCTGAGAATGAGTGGTCAGGGCCTTACATTCTTGGCATACCCAACAAGATATGTAGGAGTATAAAAGTTCCATGGAGAACCATGTCTTCCAAAAGTGTTTACTCTATCAGGCCCTATAACAATGCTATGTATACATCTATATTTTTCCGCCCCATACCACAAAGCAGGTATATTATTCTACCTTACATACACACAAACACAGGTGTGCCCCATTTCCATTTCCACATCTCTTCTCTTTCCACTACCTTGTTATTTTACTGATTGGGTTGAGAAATGAGACAGTTGTTCAAGCTCACACATGTATAGAGATCATACTCTAATGTAGGCATGTCTGATTCCCAGTCCAAATCATTTCTAGTGTTTGGCTATTTCCCAATACAACATTTTACTTATATTCAATAATAAAAACATAAAACCAATGAGCAGTATCCTTCAGGTTTCAAGTGCTGCTAATCAAAGTTTAGAAAAAAGATAGCTTCATTAAAGGGATTAAAAAGACAATGTATGGGGAAAAGAAAAAACTGAGTGGAATAAAATAGCCACTGATAACTAAATATTTGAAGAAAATGGCCTCATGGAGGATAAAGGCTTAGAATCTATAAGTAAATCTAGGGAAATTTGTGATATGCCATAGAAATGCAGAAAATAGAATTTGGAAAATGCCAAAATGACATATAGAATGGTGAATATTTTAAACATGAAATCATATTATATACATAAAACATTTTTATTAATTTGAGGTATCTCTTCTCGTACAAGCTATCACTGTGGTTGTCATTACTGAGTTACGAGAGATAAACCTTCCCAAGAGAAGGGCAGGGAAAGGGGAACCAGCCTGACTCCCACTCATCATATCCACCAGCAACCAGACTGGCAGACAGTTTACCACAACCTGCTGACAAAATGTTGGCAAGTTACTATGTTAAAGTAAAATGTCAACAGTGGTTGATATTAAGAGCTGCAGATTCCCTAATACTTTATTATACATTTTTTTCATTTAATATGTTTTCTTTCTCATAACCTTAAATACAGACGTCATCCATATTGGATGAGATTAATATTTAAATCCGTGAATTTTGAAAAAGGCAGATTGAGCTCCATATTGTGGGTGGGCCTAGTTCAATCAGCTGAAGTTCTAAATAGAACAAAAAGACCAACTTCCCAGAGCATGAGGGAATTCTCCACCAGAGTATCTCCAGACTTTCTGTGCACTCTCAGCTTTCCTGGGTCTCCAGGCTGTTGGCCCACACTGCAGATTTTGGACTTGCCCTCCACCATGATCATGTGAGCCATATTCTTAATCTCTCTCATAGACCTATAGATATATAGATGATATAGATATAGATCTTCTATTGGTTCTGTTTCTCTAGAGACCTCTGATTAACACATCCTCCTTTTTCAAATTTCAAATTTTCCTATGTTTTTGTGAACAATCATAACTATCTTGTATTGTTACAGTCCTCACTAATGAGGTTAAAGATGCACAAGACTGAATCTGTTCTTTTCCAAAGAATATGACATTTTTACAATTAAAGATTTATTCATAAAACTCTACATTTTTTCAGTGTAGAGATTATAAATTGTAAACTCTTTTGATTTGATTCTGGCTAGAAATATTGTAGATGTAGCTAGACACATCATTATCTACTTAGCCATTGTTAATGAATCAATATTAGTAAGATAAAACATTCTGGACAAAGAGGCAGTGGAAAAAGAAATCTGTTTTTGCATCTGTAAAATGGACACAATAATACATAACTCACAGAGCTGTTGAGTGTATTAACTTAAATAAGGACTAGAAATGCACATTGAAAACTTTACATGTATATTTCAATGGAAGTTATGATCTTTAATTTTAATTTGTAATATTAAGAACATTGATTTTGTATTATCTGTCTTGTTTTATCCTAGGGGCTAAGAATATAGCAGTGAACAAAAAATTCCCATACTAATTTACATATATTTACAGTGATCCTTTTTAAACGTTACAGTTTCCTGCATATTTCTAACAATTGAATTTAAAAACAGTAATTTGTGGGAATTCCCTGGTGGTCCAGTGGTTAGGACTCTGCGCTTTCACTGCTGTGGGCTCAGGTTCAATCCCTGGTTGGGGAGCTAAGACCCTGCAAGTTGTGCAGCCAGAAAAATAAAACAATTAAATTAAATTAAAATAAAAATAAAAACAGTAATATGTTAAGAACGATGTAGTTAATCAAATGCCTTAAAGGAACTGTATTAACCATTCCTTAACTTTACCTTATTTCTAAGGTAAATTCGTAAAAGGTATACTTTTTATAAGGTAACTTTATAAATTATCATTATAAAAGGTAACTTTACCTTATTTTCTTTATGTATCTCATACAGTTATTTTGAGGGTTAAAATAATTGATAAATGTATATATATATAAATTGTTTTGCATATTATCTGGCACAAAGGACCTGCTGAGTAAAAGCTTTATTTGTGTGTATGGAAGAAGGCAGAATGTAAAATCAATTACATGTGTGAAAGTCAAATTGACGTTTGTAAATTTCCATAAATAATTAAGTATTTCTGTTCGGTTTAATTACATTCTATACCCAAGTCATAGGAAAATGGTCTATAGCCACCATCTTTAAAATATGGATAGAATGAAACAACCACACATCTTTGTCACTAACTTTAACTATTTTCCTTTAAGAGTTAATCTTGGGTAACTGTAGAATTAAATTCAAGATTTTCTATTTATAGGGCTGTTAGTTTTGGTGTACAGTATCACCAATGCTCTGCTGGTAAATGGTCAACAACAGTTCTCTGAAGCTGATTTAAAGCTGTTTGCCAATTTCTGTGGTGTAAATACTCAAACCATGGCCATTTTCAAGCAATAAATGTGACATCTCTGAATGTGGAGTTGGGAAGAGATGCATAAAATTGGCTCGAGAGGCTACATGATGTGGCTCCCGGATACCACTTGCCTCTCCTTCTATCTTCAGGACATCCCAAATATACACAAAGATGGAAGTACGCAAATGTATATTAAAGCAAGCTGAATCTGCTCTTTGTGGTACATATCCATAAATCCTTTTAATTGATTAATTAATTCATTCATATAAAATAATTTACTAATTATTTAATAAATTTATAATAAAATTATTTAATGCATTAATTTATTTATTAACTGTTTATCATTATTTTAATAAATTCTCAAACCTTCTATATTACACATATAAAATTTACTTTTATCTGCTGCAAACTATAGGCCTGAACTCACATACTAGCATCTAAGTGATATTAGAAAAAAATACAAATGAGAGATAGTGTCAAGGACAAGTATATTTGTCTTTGCAGAAGAGATTCTAAAAATTCAGAGTGTGAAACAACATGTGTGAAAAATCTGAGCCTGAATATCTTTGGACAAAATGGCTAAAAACCTGTCATTTTTCTTTAGTATTTTCATGTAAAACCCTGCTATGTAAAACAACTGTAAATGCGTATCTCCAAATTAGTAATTTTTCCTGAGAGGTAGCATCAATCATATATGCTCTTTTCAAGAAATAATTAGATTATCTCATAAAAAGTGTGTAGGAAAGTTATATTTCTGCTTGCAGTCTGTATTTGCCAATTCCCATGTATTATACATGACTATATTGAACTCAAGAGATTTTAGGACAATAGAGAATAATTAAGATTTGGAGTTTAGAAGGAGTGAAGCAAAAAATCACTAATTTGCTAGTTTTATTGGAGGTTCACTTTATAATTCCAAGTTTATTTAAATCTGAATATCCTCATGACCTTGAATTGAATTCAGAGGCAAGAAAGCTTGAAATCTACAGAGCAGAATTTCACTGGATACAATCCAGTGAAATATTAGAATACACAGTGTATTCTAATTAACTCTTTTCTGTTGAAATTTCTTTTTCCTGTGTCTCAGATGACAGCTATAAATGAAAGAACAATTACATTTTAAAGGAAAAGTCATGGAGGCTGACATCTGATCTAGAATCATTGAGAATTGATAAAACTCACTTTGTGATAATATGCCCCTTTGCAAACTGGTAAATTGACCAATAGTGGGTCCCCAATGTAATTTGGAGATTCAATTTTATTTACACTCCAGAGGAAGCTTTAATAGGCATTAAAACATTATAACTGTTAGCTCACATTAGTTTATAACTACATGTTTAATAGAAATAATACAAAGACAGCATAACTTAAAAATTCCTATGTCCTCTCCAGTTCCCTTTTTTTTTCAATTTTTGGATTGTCATAGACTGTCTGGGAATTTGATATTTTAAAAGAGCTGAGGTAGAACTAGGCTATCATTAATTTTAGCAGTCAAGTTAAGCCAGATGTTCTGTGGGGACCAAAGCTGTTCCAAGAATGGATAGAAAGAGATTTTGGTGTCTGAAGCCATACATAAGTCAGCCTTGAGACTCAAACTCTGTACATGTGCATAGACAGCCTCTGACCCCTGGACTTCTGTCTTTACATTAACAACACTTCTACTTAACTTGATCAGTTGCGTTTGGCTCAATAAAACTGTGTTGTGCACAGTTTTGGTGCTGCGATGATCAGTAGACAAACCAATATATTTGAAGGAGAAAAATGCATATACATACAGTAGTAAGTTTTCTTACACTGAATGATAATATAAAACATGTGCAGAGTAAAGAGATAATACAGAAGGCAGGATGGTTTAGTGTGTGTGTGTGTGTGTGTGTCTGTGTGTGTGTGTAACTGTGTGTGCATACCCATGTTCAGATTCAATTGAAGAGGTAACTCCAGACAAGTCTTTGAATGGAGAAATAATTGCACTACACAGGGGAGTGGAGGAGAGGGTATACATCATTCTATAAAATACTTTATAAAGTCTTCTGCCTTCTTTTTGATATGTTTTGCCCTTCCTTTTTCTGCAAGGTTACCTTTGTTGTTATTTTACTTCTGTTAGTTGGGGGTTTGGTGACCAAAACAATTCCATCTGCATATTCTCATAGAAAGCCTTGAGGATCTTAAGCCAAAATACAAAATCAAATCCATAAATAAAATCAGGTAACCCTCCCCCCACAAAAAGAAAATAAGTAATACTTTTTTAGACCTATCTATCTGTGCATAATTTTTTCCAGAAAGAATTAGGAATTGAAGAAATCAAGACATATGCTCTATAAGAGTAGTGGCAGAGGTTATAAAGTGGGCATTTGTAGGCAGAGCATCCATATTTTTCTCTATAAATAAAACATCAAATTATGTGGTGATTTTAGAATGCTTTTATTGAGTGACAAACAATCCTGTAAAGAATAATGATAGCCAACATTTATCAAGAGCTTACCATGTGCCAGGCATTGTTTCAAGTTATTCACATATATTAACTTGTTAAAGCCTCATGGTAGCCCTTTGGATATGTTTGCAATTATTCTATTTTCCTATTTGTAGAGAAGAAAAGAGAACACAGACAGGTTGATTTGCTCCAGGGTAACAGGTAATACATAGCAGAGTCCAGAACCCAATCTCACAAATTTACCAATGCACTATTACATGTTTCCTGATCACCTCCAAAACAACCTTGTCTCTTCTGCTGCAGTTCCAAGAGTGAAAAATCAACTTCAGGAATTCAGTTAACAGCTCAATTTTAATTACATTTGCAAAATTAAAATGTTGGTTGGCCTTTAAGTTATAACGCATACAGCATTCTTAGGCAAATAGAAATTAAAGTACAACCAGCATAGATGTGTCTGCTTTCTTAACCCTTGTATAATCAGCCTTTGCCTGCCATATAGAAAGTGCTCCATAAGTATCTGCTGAATAAATGGATGAGATGGAGGTGTTTTAATCATGCCTTGATTCATTCATTTTACTGGTTATTTTTTTCATTTCTTTTTTTAAATTAAAGTATAATTGACTTACAATATTATACTCATTTCTGGTTATTTTTCCCAGTGTTTATTGTTCAATGAGTCCCGGTACTATACTGTACACCTGAAGATGTACACCTGAAGATGTAAAAACTAATATATGGACTGAGTCTTGAGGAACTCCAGATTAACTGCAAGCAGAGACAGATGTTATAAAAAATGTGATAAATAATAAAACAGAATTTGAATATGTCCTTACCAATGATTCTCAGAGAAGTATGAGTTTCCTGTATAAGAATATTTAGGGCTTTGAGCCAACCTTTCAATGTTACAAAGTGTTTTAAATAAGTGAGTTTAAGAGCACTGAAGAAGAGAGAGGTATACTTCCAGCCAATGATAATATTATGTTAAGACCAAGGCTACATGAAAGTAAATGAGCTTCACAGAGAATTACGAACAGTTGAGCCATCAACTGAGTTCCAAACACTATACTAGAAGCCAGGGAAAAGTTAAAGTTAACTGACATACATAATAATTAAAATGAAGCATTTGGGGTTGGTATTGATATAATCTGAAAAACTGTGCAGGACTGCATTTCCTATCACTGAACCTTCTGTTGTGAAATTAAAGTATAATTCCCTCAAAAGGCAGATGTTAAATTATGTGAATCATTAGAAGTAAAATTAAGCAACTTGACATTCTCAGAAGAAACCTGAAACAGATAATTCCATGACACTTCAAAACGTGGCATAAAGAAAAAGTAATATATTTGTGTATAAGAATATAGACTAAATATTTAGTGTTGGCTTCTGGCAGGTAAAAAGTAAAACACTAGATAACAAACAGGGTGATTTTTCTTTAAGAAATGGTTTTCTTTTCTTCAGATTATCTTGTGTAAAACCTCCACCCAATACGTATTGATGATACCTCCTAAATAAGACATACCAGGAGAGAAATGAAAGCAAAGCTCCTTGCAAAACAAGTTTACCTAATTCTCTCCCCTAGCTAGTTAGCTTTTTTCCTCACCATTCATCTTCTTCTGTGATTCTAAAGAGAATAATAAAATGTTGTTCTCTAATTAGAGAAGGGTTTTTACATTTGTTTTGAAATGTGTGAACTGCTGACATTTTCCTTTTACACCGAAAAGACTACAGTGGCAATTACTAAGGCTTTGAGTAAGCTCATTGGCGAACAAATACACCAGAATAAAGCCAGGTGAGTTTAAAAAGTCATAGCCCCAGTTTCTTGGTAATAGCTCAATTATATTTTTAATGACAAATATTTTCTGTAAGTCTGTCAACCTAGGTATTGTGTTAGTTTAATTCTGTGACAACCTGGGGGAACTATAGGATCCTCTGGGCTGTTCCCTAGGAGAGAATGACATAGATGCACTTTTGCAGTATGAAGGAGAGGATTTGTAGTCAAGAGGAAATTGAGGCTAATTTTCAGTTTTCAGGACACTTGAGATTGGATGGAGATTGGCAAAGAAGGATATGTTCATCATTTCTACCTAGAATTTACTTTAATTCAAGCGAAAATTAGAGATCACGTTTCCCAAATTTAGGTAAAACAAAACAGTGAAAATCAACCTTATAGATATAATCCCGAAAGATGCTGGTCTGGTGTTGTACAAGGTATAATCTTCCATTCCAAGGGGTCTAGGAGCTGTTTGACACGAAAGACAATAGGCATGACGTGAAAGCAGATGTTAGAACACATCTGCCAACCCCAGAAGTAACTGGCATCAGGAAAAGCTCAAGGATTTTGGAAGCTGTTACCTCCTGGAACAAAAGCAACTGTTTATGGCTAAAAGGTGCTCCAGAAAGTCACAAACAGGAATTTCCCCTGACAGGTGCTGCTGAAATAATACACCACTGAGGGGTGAGGACAGACAGTGTGAGAATCTGGGGCACATATTCTTTGATCTGAGGTTCCTGGGTATCTCACTCATGTGAGGGGGGGCAGTGAACTCAGCCTAATTCTTCCATTTGTTAGGCAGTGAGAAGGTGTACACCAAGATAAAAGTGTAATACATTTAGAACACAGGAGGAGAGGGAAACCTTGGTCCTGAGACATGTTAGCCCTGCTTATGGCCCTTATAAAACTTAACCTTGAAGACTAGAGATTTTTGTTACTCATGCTATTAAAGTCAGATTATCTGACCCTGGCATCATTCCTGAGAGCAAGAGAAAATTATTTGCCTCTGGGAAAGGTGGTGAGATGGAAGATTAGCCGAAGCCTTAACTCAGGCGTAGTGACTTTGAACTGTAACCTGATGATCTGAGTGCAGAAGCTGTAGCCTGAAGAACAAAAATGTGGTGATAGTAGGGGGTAATTTTCATTATGAGATTATTGGTGTTGGCTAAAGAGGAATTTCCATTCAGCTTATTGTATCAGAAGTTTGGAGGGGGCGGAGCATTCAGATTCCTGAGATACATCTTACTTTAATAATGCATTTATTCCAATAAACAATGTTAGCAATCATTTCAAGTATTCTCAGAATACATTTTTAAAGGAAATTAAACTAGTTTCTAAAAGGTTAAGAGGAAGTTGTTCATGAAATTATGTTACAGAGTCTGTTTAAACAAATATTGTTTTTAGCTTTTTGAGTTGCCAAAAGAATTAGCTTTTCATATTCAGTGAACGGTATATTTACTGTTTGTAAAGGCATTTTAAAAATTATGCTTTCTGAAATTTCCTGGAGTTGATCAACACATCCCTACAGATATTCCCCAATCTGAACATATTTTTCAATAGATTCATTCTTTTCTACACATTCTCTTCATCTGCTCTCCAAGTGCCCATGGATGATTGTTTCCATAATCATTGTTGGTTTGCCTTTGTGAAACCATGCTAAAAAGAGGATGAGTAGAGGAATTTTACTATCATATATCTATTTAAATATAGTTGTAATAATTTTTATATACAGACAGTATTATATAATTTAGACAATACAATTAAATATTATAATATTTAATAGGAGAAAAGAGGACTTATTTTTAGAAACCTCCCCAGGAACTGATGGTGGTATGTACCAAAATTAGGAAGAGTTACTGATACAGGTTCATCATTATATGGTGTTCCCCCCATTGTCTGAAAATCCTTTTGATATTGTGGTTAGACCATGCTCTGTATGATTTCAATTTTGTTAAAAATTTGTTAAGGTTTGTTTTATGGCAAAGAATATGGTCTAACTTGGTACATATTTCATGGGTGCCTTTGCTGTTGCAAAGTGGATTCTTCTATAAATGTCAATTAGACACTGTTGGTGAATGGTGTTATTTGATTTATTCAATACCCTTTCTGATTTTCATTCATTTGACCTTAAATCCCAGTTATATCACTATCTTGTGATTTGGGGGAAAAAAAAACTATTCTCTGAAACTCAGTTTTTCACCGTTAAAACATGTTATAGAATACCTACTTTTCAGGATTCTTAAAACAAATAAATATAAAATATTTGGCATATTACAGACACTTTAAATAATTATAGCCTCTACTATTTTTTAATCACTGGGATCTGGTAGATAAGGCAATTATCTCTCCAGTCGATAAACAGAGTCATCTCTGACTTATCCCATCTGATGTTTGAACACATCCAGGTGTTACCTTGTCCATTTCTTCCAGAAGTTATTTCAAATATTACTACTAATAACAAATTACTGTTTGGGATAGTCTTAGCTTTGTATTAGATACAGAAAAGATAAAGATATGGCTCTTAATGAAGAAAAACTCATAATCAAATTGGAGCAAACAGTATAGACAGAAAACTATAAGGAAAAGTAAAGTAACTTTTATGAGAAAAGGATTATTCAAGAAAAATAAGGAGCAATTACTCTTATCCTTGATTCAATTAAAAATGGTGTCATACAGAAGCTATTACTCTGCTTTCCTCTTGAACAGTTGGTAAAACTTTGAAAGGCAGATATGGGGCCAGGGATATTGCAAGTGAAGAAAGCATAAAGTGTGTAAAGAACAATTATAATTTATTTTGGCCTCAGTATACTGTAAAATAGAAAGATAACATGAGGTAAGTTTGAAGAAGTAGTATAGCATGAAAAATTTGTTATTTAATATATCATGCTAAGAAGTTTGGTCCTAATTGTAAAGGAAAAAAAGACCATAGAAAGCTTAACAGCAGGTGACTTATAGTATTAGGATTGTAATTTACTTGCTTGAAAAATGATTTAAAAAAATGGAAATTAACACTAAATGTGCATGTTTAAGAGAACCAGTTTCAAAAATAAATAATTTATAGAGACAAAATTCTGACCTAATGGTATAAAATTGATAGCAGCTTCTTAAATGTTCTTATTTAGTAACTATGCTTTGAAATCACAAATTGGGTTACCCACTTATACACTAAGGTAATCTAATACCATTTTCTTAATTGCACACTTTGGCAAATTGAAGAGTTAAGAGAGTCACCTGAAAGCATGACTGTTTTGCAGATATGGAAATGTAAATCGGAATGGTTATTTTCAATTCTGTGTTGGACTCTCTAAACTCCTCTGGTTAACATAACACGGCATAATATTTTAAAAAAAGGTTTTACGCTAAAGTAACCTTATTCTAGCTAATATTGGCATGAGTGAGTGAGCATGCAGAAAAATCAACTGATGACAGGCTTTCATGTGCTGTACATGTGGAAAATTACTTCTTTTGACAGAGCATAGTCATAGAAAAAAAAAGACAGAATTTAGGAAAAGACGACACTGGTAGAAGCTTTACACTCTGGATGACTCCATACTTACTGTTTCCAGCTTTGGGAAAAGCAAGTAAGCTCTTTGACCTCATTTTCCTCACCTTTAAAGTGGGGGAATTTAATACCTGCTCTGAAGGTTAAGTGTGACTATCAAGAAAGAATCTGTTATAAAATATGTAACAATATGTAATCACATGCTATTTTTATTACCGCTAGTTAATTCTCTAGATTGTTTTTAAGAAAGGGGCAAAGATGAGATTTACAAAGGATATGGGACTGGTGCTTTAAAGCAGATGGTTCTGAGTTTACTTTTTTTTTTTTTCTTTTTTAAAGTAATTATTATTTTATTTATTCTATGGCTGTGTTGGGTCTTCGTTTCTGTGCGAGGGCTTTCTCTAGTTGTGGCAAGTGGGGGCCACTCTTCATCGCGGTGCGCGGGCCTCTCACTATCGCGGCCTCTCTTGTTGCGGAGCACAGGCTCCAGACGCGCAGGCTCAGTAATTGTGGCTCACGGGCCCAGTTGCTCCGCGGCATGTGGGATCTTCCCAGACCAGGGCTCGAACCCGTGTGCCCTGCATTGGCAGGCAGATTCTCAACCACTGCGCCACCAGGGAAGCCCTCTAGATTGTTTTTGCAAAATTTTTGCTATAAATTATTTTCTTCTGTACCGTATTCCTAATCTAATCTTTGTTGAGAAAAGGATATTTCTGTCTTGCTTGCTCTTCCGAAGGCTGGTCTAACTGTTGCTTCTGTTACCCTTGAATTTATAATTTTGACATGTTTCTCATACTTCATTTGGCCATCTTCCAATAAATATAATCCATTTTTAGTTCATTCTTCTATCTATTTTTCAAACTTAAGTGAGGATCTTTTCAAAACTGACCAACGTGATCTGACCAATAATTGATGATCCTCTCCTGCTAGTTAAAATTATTCTTATTGGGAAACACTAAACATATTACAAATGTGAACACCATTTCCAAGTTCAAGCCAGAAATCTGATTCTCTACAGGACATTTAAACATCCAAACTAATAATCTCATTCATATTGGGAACTGTGTAAAAAGCACACTTATGCAAAACCACAGTTCTGAAATTAATTTCCCAATTCACCACTTCCATCTGTTATGATCTATTTTGAAAAAAAAAAAAACTCTTCTTTGCTTTTGTTGTGGCTATTTCAATTTTCTGTTCTTTCTTTATCCTTCATTCTTGGCTGCATTTTCCCAGCAATGAAACTCACTCAGATGCACAATGATTTAAATTTCCTTTGTTTCTAGTATTTCTTCTCTTCTTGTCTGTAGCAGACAGCTTTGGATCACTGTGGTCCTAGAACACTCCTATCCCAGCAATTCACCTTACACGAAGCACTGCTAATGGGCTTACCTTAGCCACATGAAGAGTGACTACATAAATACAAAACCGTGGTGTCACATACTTTCTCTTTGATCCATGCATCAATGTTATGACAATGCTTTATTGCTTGCCATATTGCCAAGATATAGTTTTTCTTAGTTTATTCTTTATAGTACGTAGCCTACCATAAATTTAGAAATTAAGATTTTTTTCTTCAATATACTGGAATATCTCTGACATAAGTGTTTGTGTTTCAAGTAATATAAAATATGTCTGCACCAACGTCCAATTTTATTACGTACAGCAGTAAATCTATTTTGCCTTCAAGTTACTGTTTCACCATAATGTGAATGTGATATTTTATACTCAAGGAATAATGAAGCTCTATGCTTTTGCCTAAAATAATAATTCTAAATAGGCATTGCAGAAAATCTAAATTATGTAATAAATTCTCTTTATTATATTTATTCATTTATCATGATTATAATTTATTAGTCTTCCACTGATTGCTGTGCTTTGAAAACACCTGTAAGATCTTTGAGTGATCTAAAGTTATGGTTTAAAAACTAATTGTGCCTTACGTTTATATTGCTTTATGGTCCATCAAACATTTTCAGATATATTATCCCATTTTATTTGATCCTCAGAATAACACTGCCAGAAAAGAAGGCCAATGTATCTATGTTACACAGAAGAAAACAGAAACTCACAGATAATGTTTCACCAAATTCACTCATAGAATAGTATAGTTCATGTGGTATGGGATGGCTAAAGTGACGCCTCATTTTTATCTCAATGTCCAGTACAAGAGGCATCAGAACATCAGGACTACAATGGGTAAAGGGGATAAACTGTATGGTGATGGATGGAAAATATATTTTTGGCAGTGAGCATTTGTAGGGTACACAGAAGTATTGATAGAAATAGAACGTAGTACACATGAAACATATAGTGTTATAAATCAATATTAACTCAATTTAAAAAACTAAAAAATAAATTTAAAATTTTTTAATTAAAAAATAAATTTAAGGGACTTCCTTGGCAGTCCAGTGGTTCAGACTCCGCTCTTCTATTGCAGGGGGCATGGGTTCAATCCCTGGTCAGGGAACTAAGATCCCGAATGCCCCACGGCATGGCCAAATACATAAATAAATTTTTAAAATTTTAAAAAGAAAAAAAATTGCAACTACCGGCATGCTTTTGTTCCTCATATATTTCAGTATATCTAAAACCTCATTCTTCAATACCTAGAACAAATTCTTCCTCTCCTGTGAAATCTCCCTCATTACTTCAGTTAGAATAAATTCTCTCTCCACTGGCTTATTCCAATCAATGTTCAAAGTTATTACAGCAATTATTTAAACTAACTTTTATTGCTTATTCCCTAACCTACCTCTTCATTTTTTAATCTCATTCTTGACAATTTTTCTTTATATACACTTCTCCATATACATTTCATATACCTTCTTTCTTTTCCTCAGCCTGTTTGCTCATACTTGTCTCTCTAATGTTATTGTTCTTTTAAAATAACATCAGTCCTTAACCATTTATCTACGGTTTATTCAAAATCTCAGTTAATACACATATCCTGCCTGACCTATAGATATGGAAGCAAGTGCTTCCTCTTTGGGAATGTATATTATCTGTGCATCTATTTAATGTTCACTTAAGTGCTATGTTTGTACTGATTTCCCTACAAACTGCATGGGTTTTTTAAAATAAATTTATTTATTTATTTATTTATTTATTTTTGGCTGTGTTGGGTCTTCATTGCTGCACGCAGGCTTTCTCTACTTGCGGCGAGGCAATCTACTCTTCGTTGTGGTGCGCGGGCTTCTCATTGCAGTGGCTTCTCTTGTTGTGGAGCACAGGCTCTAGGCGCACGGGCTTCAGTAGTTGTGGCTTGTGAGCTCTAGAGTGCAGGCTAAGTAGTTGTGGCGCATGGGCTTAGTTGCTCCATGGCATATGGGATCTTCCCGGACCAGGGATCGAACCTGTGTCCCTTGCATTTTCAGGCGGATTCTTAACCACTGTGCCACCAGGGAAGCCGCAAACTGTATGTTTCTTGAGATCATGAATACAGTATATATAAATGTCAAAATAATTAAATGAATGCCTATTATATAGTAACTGGCACATACAAAATACACAGTGTTGATTAGTATATACATGCTGAAATAAATACTAAATTAACTTTGGCAGTGTAACTAGCTTATTACACAAGCTGGACGATGTACGTGTTCACGGAGAAACACACTTTAGACTTCCTCACTGCTGACCCTTTAAACCTGCTGTCTTAGCTTATTTCTCCCTGACCACTGGATAAAACTATGGGCAGGTGTTCGGGTCACTTTCTAATGCAAGAGTCTCCTTTAGTTTAATATAAAACTTTCAAATCTTAGTGCAGATTAAAATTTCTCCTCTTAATTAATTAATTGAGACCCTCCTCACTCTGTGAATTCTGCAGTATGGAGGGGAAGCATAGTGATGCCATTTCCATCTCTTCGTTCTCTCTGCCTTATTTGCTGAAGTCTTGGGTCCTTTGATGAGCAGTAGTGGGGAGAAGGAAGAGATGTAATGTGTAGGGTAGACCTACTAAACTGGTATAGTTATAAACTGGCCTTTTCTTCCCATGGTGGATTCTAAACCTAAATCTTTTCCTCTTAAGGTACGTTTATGGCTTTCTCAGATATATTTTCTAGAAGTCAGTCTTTCTTCTGGGTCAGTTTTACCCCTACATGCTGCCCTTGTCCATACCTGTCCAAATGGAAACATGTATCTTTGCCCCACTTTTGCTGTAAATATAGTTGCAACTAAAATATTCCTCTTGCTCTATTCAGCCACCTCAGGCAAGTTGAGCTACAGATTCTTTTTTATTTTTTTAACTGAAGTATAGTTGATTTTCTTTTATTGGAGTATAGTTGCTTTGCAATATTGTGTTAGTTTATACTGTACAGCAAAGTGAATCAGCTATACGTATACATATACCCCCTCTTTTTCAGATTTCCTTCTCATTTAGGTCACCCCAGAGCATTGGGTATAGTTGATTTACAATATTGTGTTAGTTTCAGGTGTACAGCAAAGTGATTCAGTTATATATATATATATATTTTTTTCAGATTATTTTCCATTATGGGTTATTAGTAGATATTGAAGATAGTTCCCTGTGCTATTCAGCAAATCCTTATTGCTTATCTATTTTAATGTACAGTAATTTGTATCTGTTTCTTATTTTCAGATTTCTACCAACAAATATCAGTCACTAGTGTCGTAGTCAAAAGCGTAGGTCCACTGAAGACTTATTTGAGGTGGCTCTGGTAGGGGTTCAGAGGCATAGAGTTATGCAATGACAACAGTCCCATCGGCAGTCTCTTAAGAACATCCTTCTGGCTACAGCAACTTGATCATAAAAATACTTTTTACTATAAGTTAACAGTTACTGTTTTTTTTCTTACCAAGAAATACAATAAAAACTAGTTGTATAAAATAAAAACTAATGAGTGATAGAATAGCAACATTATATACATTTCCAATTAAAAATTTTTTTTACTTCTGTTACTGTTGCAAGGTTATTATATGATACATTTGCTAAATTATCACCCTGAACTTATTATTTCTTGCCATGAGGGTGAGAAAAATGTAGTAAACTCATAAGGTATAATTTAGTTACTCCAATTCAGTGCCCATTGTATTTCTTTCAATTACCACTAGTTAGGCAAAGAATATTGGCCTATATCTTAATTCCTACGCATAGCCGGAAGCTGAAACAAGCAATGTAATGTTGAAGCTGAAAATTTAAAAATTAAAACCATGTATAAATTAAGACAGATGGTGTTGTTTAATAAATATAGTGCAAAACACACAGAATTTAAGACTTCATATTCTGTAATTATATGCTACATAGAAAATGGTCACATGCCATTGTCACAAAATTGAAAAAAACTGTATTGCTAGTGAGACTTGTAAAGAGGAAAATATTCAAAGTTTTACAGCTGACCTTTACGGCAGTTTCATTGCTTAGTAACAAATGAGCTAATTTTATAAAATTTCTGCTCCCATGATAGTCATCCTTGCCTAGACAAGTTTGAAAGTGCTGTGACTTATATAAAGTCAAGCCATTTGTGGTCTAATCTTATCACTTATAAATTAACAACAAATGCAATAGACCGAATTGTAATCAAAAAGGATTTTAAATCTCTATAGAAGAAATGCCAAAAATGTGTTTTTAATACAGAACGAACTTCTAAAATTCTTCTTCATATTATATATACTACACACATTAGAATGACCCCTAATTTCTCTTTTCCTCTACAATCTCCATTAAAATTTCCATCTTATCAGCCTGGGCTGGATTTACATTTTTCATTCTATTCACCTAAGACTTCTGGGTCTCGCCATTTGTTTTCTTGCCAGTAAATATGCGCTTCTCAAATAAATCTATCCAGTAAGGCTTAGAGACTCCAATTTATCTCCTCAAATATTATCTTGATTTTGCACATTAAAAGCTCACAAATAGAGAAGGCAAAAAATAATTCTCCTTAATTAGTGCAGGAATGGAAAAGGATGTGAAAATAATGCAATAATATTTGTCCTGCCATATTAGGGACAGTAAATATTAATATGAGATAATGATGTTTGTTATTTTGCCATTAATATAGGGTTAAAATAATCTGCAGTAATGTGTGTGTGTGTGTGTGTGTGTGTGTGTGTGAGAGAGAGAGAGAGAAAGAGAGAGAGAGAGAGAGAAAGAGACAGACAGAAAGAGAGGGAAAGAGAGAGTGGAGACAGAATTATCTGCATCTATAAATTGACTAAATGATATCACACTGGGGTGTATAATACAGTATTGTTAACTATATATGTATGTTATACAACAGATCTCTAGAACTTATCCATCTTGCATAACTGAAACTTTTTATCATTGAACAACTCTCAATTTCCTGCTCCTCCTAGCCCCTGGTAACTATTACTATACTCTCTGCTTCTATGAGTTTGATTACATTAAGTACCTGATATAAGTGGGATCATGTAATATTTATTCTTTTACACCTGGCTTATTTCACTTAGCATAATGTCCTTCAAGTTCATCCATGTTGTTGGATATGGCAGGATTTCTTTCTATTTAAGACTGAATACTATTCCACTGTATGTATATACCGTATCATCTTTATCCATACATCCATCAATGAACATTTAGGTTGTATCCATATCTTGGTTATTGTGGATAACGCTGCAATGAACATGGGAGTGCAGATATATCTTCAAGATCCTGTTTTCAATTCTTTTGGATATATACACAGAAATGGGATAGCTGATCATATGACTATTTTAAATTTTTTGAGGAACCTCTATATTGTTTTTCATAGCGGTTATTCCATTTTATATTCCCAACAACAGTGTACAGGGTTCCAATTTCCCCACATTGTTGCCAACAGTTGTTATATTTTTTGTTGTTGTTGTTTTTGATAATCACCATGCCAATGATCACGTCAATGACATTTATCACAGAAATAGAAAAAACAATCCCAAATCCATCAGAGATAAAGAAGTAACTCAACACTAGCGCACTAAGTGGGAGCTAACAACTTGGAAGCTAATGAGGACAGTAGAAAGGATATGGGCCTAAGGGCTAGGGTCAGACTTTGATACAAGCAGGACTGCTACTGAGCCTTCTGTATAAAGTCGACATATCAATGAGATGCCCAGTCACGAAAGGGGGATTAGAAAAACATCCTCTTCTTGGCTGTGATATGGTAAAGAAAAGCTGTGACTGAGAAAAAAATATGTTATGTGAAATGTTGTTTATAAGATGAGAAATTTTATAAATGCCCATGTTTAATGGATCTCTAAATTATGAAAACGACGAGAAAGCTATAATGGATAAAACCCTGCAGCCTTGAAAAAATCAACTCCCCACATTTTTGAATGGTCAATTATACAACAAGCATTGAACTTATACAGGAAAATCAAACCTTATAGGAGGCAAACTCAGTATCAAAAATTATAAAACATAAGTTGAAATAAATCACCATGAGGGAAATTTAGCAGTTTACAATAAACAGAAGAATTAGCACCTCATGAATTTGAGATAAAAAGCAATTTGAGCCACAAACATAGTTGAATAAATAAAAAGGTAAAAGAAAGAATAGAAGCCATTATTAAATAATAAAAGAGAAATGGAAAAGAACATAAATTTGAATGAAAAATAAAGAAAACTTCTTGATATGAATACATATGGTCACAAAACTTAAATACTCACTGGACAGATTAAATAAAAGTTTGTAAAGAACTGAAAAGCTTATCAACTTGAAGAGATTTTTTTCAGAGCTGAAGAAAGGACAGAACGGAAAGAATAACTGAGAGAAAGATACAGAGATAAAAAAAATGAAAGAAGCATATAAACATGGAGAACAGATGTAAAGGGCTTGGGATATATGTCTGACAGGCTACTCTAAAGAGGGTGATAAAACAGGTTATATTTGTGATCATAATGACTATGAACATTCAGCAATTAAAGAAAGTCCTGGGTATCCCAGATTTTAAAAACAATCAACCAAGGTCAAAGAACACATAAACTATACACACTGATCCATCTAGAAGCGGCATATTAAAGGCAGATTGGGTATATTAAGAGTAAAAAGAAAGAAAAGATAAATGTCCATTAGCATAAATGTATAACTACCATGTGTAACCATATATTCTAAAAGAAAATGAAATTAAATCTTTTGATAAAAATAATAACTGAGAATATTAATTTTGGGGGCAGTAATATGACACTAATATTTGAATTATGTTTAAAAAGTCTTACCTTCTTATTATCTAAATTGAATGTTTATGGTGAAATGACATGAATGCTAGCAGTTGCTTTAAAATACTGCAGCGGAAAACACTGTGTGAAGAACACATAAATAAGAATGCTAGAAAGCTAAAGCTTGGTGACAGTTACACAGGGGTTCATTTTATTATCCTTTTGCTTTGTTATGTATCTGAAAATTTCGATAAAGTCTACCAGACTAAAAGTCTGTAAACATTATAAATTATAATATTCACAACAATAATGTTTATTTGTGGATCTTTAAGAGTAAGATAGGACTAAACAAGGAGAATACTATGGGGATGGGGAGAAACAGAAATAGTGCTTTTGAGAGATAATATCATTGGACTGTGATAAATCATGCATATCTATTAAAATCTTAAAGGTTTAGTTTAGCTATATAAATAATAGAAAGATAAGGTATAAATTTCAAAACAGTAGAATAAATTAAGGTAATGAAGAAAACTTGATAAATTGCATAGAAGGAGAAAGGAGAAAAAGAAGATAAAAGAAAAGCATACTAAGTAGAAAATACCAAATAAGATGAAAGAAATGACTTCAATTATACCTGCAAATAAATAAATGGAAATATTAAAAGCACCTCCTCAAAAATGATACTAACAATACATATTTTTTAAATCCTAGTACATAATTTAAAAAAAAATATATGGAAAGTATGAATGTATACAGAAAAACTGAATGTAAGGGTATAGAATGCATATCAGAAATACTAACAAAAATCTTGTTGACGCCATATTAATAAAAATAGACTGTAGGAAAAAGGCTAATACAATGAATTATTTTCTTAATGATAAAAAGTAACTATTTAGGAAGAAATTATAATCCTGGCTCATAATCTTGTAGTTCAAAAACAAAACAAAGTAGTTAAGATACAAAGATTTAACACAATCAACACACTATTTAAAAGACATTCATAAGTCAGGAAAGCTTGAAAGTATGTTGTACCTTCACAGGTCAAGCAGTTCAATAGCAGAGTGGAATGCAAGGTATATGTTGGTGAGAAGGAAAGGAATTTGTGGCTGCAGATAAAGCTATTTAGGGCCAGACTCTCTATTTTTAATTTTTTATTGTGGTAAAATATACATAACATAAAATTTACTATTTTAACCATTAAAAAAATAAGTGATTCATAGAATCCTGCACAAAACAAGTAGTAAGCATATTATCTTTATGTACATATACATATACATATATATACACAAGTATATACTTATACCACAAAGGGAATATCAATAAATGCAAAATTATCAACAAGAGTCTATGCTCTCTGAACAAAATTCAATAGAATCTGTAAGAACTCTATGTCCAAGGCTCTTCAGGTCACACAATAAGGAGCAGAGACAAGTAAAAACTCTGAATACCTCTCCATTCTTTGCCACCTAAATTACCTGGATGATTTTGGAGAATCATTTAATTTCTCTGTTGTTTATTTTTCTCTGTAAAATCAGAATGCTGCAAAAATAAGTACTCACTTTTTTTATGAAGCATTAAGCTACTAAATAATATGTGAGACTTTATGTCTCACTTTTAGAAGAAAGTCCTATCCTAGTGGTAGACATTTATAAAAGATGATGGCTCAAGAAACAGTGACCAAATAATACAAGCTTTAATGGATCATGGCTTTAGGAGAAAGTCTTACTTTTATTATAGTCAAATAAAGCACAGGGAATACTGCATCTTGAAAAATCACTGTGTTCTCCATTCTTACAATTGCTTTAATAATTTATAGAGATAGCATGTAAGGTGACAGGAAATTGATACTCAGACAAATATGTTTCCCCAAACAACTGTCAAATGAGCTGCCCTCTGGGTGTGTCCTGAATGGCATGGCAGTTGAAACCATCCCTAAAGAAATCAGTGAGCTTTAGCAACTTGACAAAATGACTGCAGAACATACAACTTTTACAAATTACTCTTTGTTGGAATACTAAAATGAATAATAGAGTTTTCACAAAGCATATGGGGATAATGCTGCATATCTTCTACTCCCTCTGGATCAAAGTGTATCTATCTATTTCATCCATTATTGTGGAGTAAATTCTAATTTACTCAGTTCTTAGAGAAATGCTGCAATAAAAGGAACACTGCTGCTCAGCAACGTTTGCTTCACAAAATGTTACTCTTGCTACAACTTAAAAAAAAAAAAACAGTTATGCTTAAACTCACAAAGAAACTGGTCCAGGAAACAAATACAGGAAAATTTCCAACTGGACTTTTAATTACAAACAGCAAACATTTCCAGTCACTATGCAATGTTGAATTATAGAAATATCTAACTCAAAAACTTCCTTGTCTTTCTTTCATTTTCAGTGTTGTTATTATTGTTCCACTCCATTCTAATTTTCTTCTGCTCCCTCTTTTTCCCTTTCTGATGACAATATGTAAAAGTTAAACAACAGTACAACACAGATGCACAAACTCAGGCTACACATTCTCATGGTAGACCGTGGGAAAAGGGGGTTATATAAAAGAAGATAAATTTGCTTGTAGTACCGTAGTGATGATTTTGGGGTAGAGTTTCTTAATATTTTTGTGTCTTGATTTCTTCATTTATGAAGTCTCTATTTGATATTTATTTTGCTATCTCACAGAATACGTATGACTACCAAGCTAGTTTCTGAATGTGAAAGCATCTAGTAAACTCCAAAATGTTACTCAAATATAGTGTCAGATATTAATAAAAAAAAGTATAATGCCAAAAATGTTAGGATGGTAGAAAAAGAAAACACGCTATTTTTACAATCATTTCTGTTCCTAATATGCAACATGAGAACATGTATATTCCATGAATTTGAATTCAAAGACCTAATAAACTTTTTGCTGTCTATCTAGATACAGAGACATTGATAAATAATAATTTGTTAAATAGCTCTTCCTCCGTTGAATAATGCCATAGTAATCAGTTCTTGGATCAAGAGGGTCTTTTAAAAGGAGTATTTATTTTAATAATTGCTAATTATAAAGATTCAATATTATTGCATGGAAAAACCATACTTCTGTGTGAACAAGCAAATTATATTCAACTTCATGATGAAAGAACTTAATAGGCTAAATCTACTTTACTAATCAAATGACTAGAAGTTTCCCAATAATCAGCAGGTGAATTTGAAATCTAAATATATCTAGATGCCAAACAACCCTAATGATTATGTTAAACTTTTAACTTTGTAAACTTTAGCTTAAATAGATTATTCTAAGAATAGTAAATATTTTTTCTATTGTTTTATAAAATTGTGGTGTTTCCTCTTACAAGTAAAGTTAGTCTGAAATTAAAGTGCTAATAAATACAAGGGATGTGTCTATTCTGAGTTCCTACAACCCAGAGTTTAGCAAAAAAAGGAAAGAAGTGTAAAAAAAAATAATAAACAGAAACCTCAAATAAATAGAGCAGGAGACCAGAAAGGGGAGCTCTCAGGCCCTGCACAATAGCCAATCTCAACAGGAAGGAGAAAGACGCCTCTTCTTTCCTGGCAAGGACTCAGCCGGTGAAAAGCCCTGGACTCTGTTTACTATGGCCCTCCCAACTTCCTTTTCCACCCTATAAAAGCCTTCTCCTTCTCTTGCCCTGTGGGGTCTTGCACATGACTCGCCATGGTTGCAGACCCTGAACTGCAATTTTCTGCTGATCCTGAATAAACTCATCTTGGCTGGAGAAATACCTGGCAGTCTATTTGTTGCAGGTAATCAGAAGCAAACATCCAGATTTCAAGGCCATGGTAGATTTTCTGTAAGGCTTTATTTATTTATTTATTTATTTATTTTCCCCTGAACTTCTGGAAGCCTATTCTTGAACTTCTCAGACCAGAGCTTTTCTCCTGGTCAGCAGTGACTTCCCAGAGTGCAACACCTCTGTTTTTAGCAGCTTGCTTCAGTTCTTCACCTTTTTTTGTCTCATGTGCACATTTTACCAGGGAGGAAAATTGTCACTGATATTCAGGACATTCCAATAACAGTCACAACCTTACTCTGATAAACTCTGATGCAATGTATTTGCTTTAATTTTTTTTATTACAAAACCAAATTCTTCTGCCTCTAGTCAAGTAAACTGCCTTCCTCTTAACCATTACCTCCCTTGTCCCTCCAACCCCCTCACACAGTGTGGGCTTGTCCAGACATCTACACTCTAAATTAAAGTGTATATGATTTACATAATTCATCTCCCGAGCTCTATTCATCACAGAAAACCAGAAATGATTTTTCAGTGTTCTGCAGAATATACACATATAGACTGACAGACCCTGTGACCCTATTTTGGTTTGCTTCTCCTCCAATCATAACCAATGAGGCTCAATACATCTACATGCATGCCGGTAAATGTTTAACAACCAGCTCTCCAAACAATGACCATTGTTTGAAACATTGGTAGGTTTCTGTGGTTTAAATATCTCCACCGCAGGTGATTTCAAGTTACCAAGATGATTTAGAAAATTCCTGAACATTTAATATTGCACTCTCAAGAACCATTATAAGCTGGCTTTCTAGTTTTACTACAAAGTAGCATATTTAGAAAATAAAAACACTGATTTTAGGTTAGTTCAATTCTTGCTCAGAATCCTGCCTCCAGCATTGTGGGAATTGGGAAAAAATTTTAACTGTTTTATACCTTAGAACCTTCATTCATAAAACGTGGACAGGAAAAAAATTAATTAGATTGCTTTGAAGAAAAATTAGATAATCCAGGCTAAATCTTTTCAACAGTGCTTGGCACATCAAAAAACCAAAAATAAATCTGTATTAGAATTAGTAACATAGGTAATATACTTAGACACATGCCTTTGTTACTCTATAGTTACTATAATCATTATGCCATTGTTCTATAATTCAAGTTCCATATCTAGGATACATCAGAAGCTGCATTACTCTTTTCTTGTTCTGCCCATACATAGGACACATTATTATTAAGAGTACAGACTATTAAAAATTTTTATTATATTTTGATCATAAGATGATGAAATTATGACTGAATTTAAATCTTATCTCTTTACATTCCTTTACCTTTCTTGAATATTAACCTGATGCATAAACAAGATGGTCCTACTAAAACTTCTCAGGTACGAAAAGACAATACGATCCACATTAATTTTAACTTACGTTGAAGACCCCTCCAATTCTTCAGCGTGACATTCATGGATTTTTCACAACTTGACCACAGGTGACATTTATGTCACTTTAGGGGGGGGCATTTTTATGCGCTTTATATTCAATTCCTTTTTGCTCTTCTCTTGAACAAGCCCTTTGCTTACCTATTTTGGTAGCAGGACTCAAATGGGGTATCTGACTTGAATGCTTCAACGACTTCTCTGAAAATAAAATATTTACTCATACTTATGTTTGTTATTTACCAACTTAAATATTCAATGGATTTTATAACTGTTTATTCCTTTGTCTTTATGCCAAATGGTACCTTTGTGGAAAATATTCCCTACCTAGGACACTGTTATATTTATTAATGTATTTATATCCATAGTAGGTGCAAACATGGGCCTGGGTAGAAGTAGGAAGAAAACTGTGGCCGTATTTTCCAAGTGTGAAATTTAAAGATACACACAGTCTTCACTTACAACCAATATCAAATTCTGCATTTTGCTGGTCATTCTATAAGTGAAATCTAATATATTTTCTATGATTACGGAGAGCATATCATTAAGATGGACAATAATTCTAAGTAATATTTGTCACCTCTCTCTTTAAAAATCAATTCCTTTCATTTTTCTTAAAACAAAGCCTATATTTTTAAAGGCATTTATTTATTTATTTACACTAATCTGGATCCCCTGTAGCTCTTAATCTCTAGGAAATATATTTTAGTTCTTATAAAGTATTGTGCTTCCTCTAAGCATGAACATCACATACTATTTCTTTCACCAGGATAATCCTCTCCTTCTCCATATGCCCCCCGCCCCCCCTCCCTACAACACATCTCTAAGGCATATAGCGACACATTCACAATCTCTACTTGCTAAGCTCCTACTCATTCCTCAAGTGTCAGCTCACAATCACTTAAACTTTCCTTGATGCTTTCTCACTGGGGGTCATCCTGTCATACCCTTCACTCTGCTAGTCAATACACCCCTCTCACACCACAGTATCCTCTTATTAAATTTTTTGCTTTCCCCACCAGCCTATTAGGCCTGTTATGACAGAAAACATGTTTGTATTATTCTCTTTTGTACTTTCATCAGATAGCTTGCCCACAACACAGATTGTAAATATATACTTATTGAAAATTTAAGTGAGTGAATATCTTACATGTGCTATTAGTTTCAGTTAGGTCACTTACTTTTCAAGTTTAATGCAAACTATATATAAATATATATATAATATATATTAAAATATTGAAAGAAGAAAGAAAATCACCACATTGTCATCTTATATCATCCAAGAGAGACTACTGCAAATTGGGACTGTAGTGCTTGCTGCACATAACTCATTAATTTGGAATAGTATGTCACTTCTTTCATTATGAGATTTCTAAGTTGCAAGATATGTGGGATGAAATATCAGCAAACAAAAGTCCTTCATTGGGGGGTTATAACATTGGGGAGAAGACAGTCACAGAGTGAGCAAGAGTTTTATGAGTCTGTCAGTTGACTGATTGGCAGGTTTCTGTAAAATGAACCTTGAGGGATTTGATACTTGAATTTTAATTAAACCAAAATTATTCATTGTTCAGTTCTAAATCCCTAAAGAGAAACTGAAAATCTTGCAGAGGGACTCCCAACAGTAATTACATGTTCTGCTGAAATTTAATTATCTTGCATTACCCAGATAGACCTGACAAATGGAGAGCTATATCATGGAACAGATTTTTAGAGGAATAAGATGAAAGGCAAAAGTCTAGTACAAAATAAAACCATGGCCAAGTTTCTGCATTGGATGCTTTAATACAAAGAAGAAGAAAAAGAAGTCTATTTTTTAATGTGGGCCACCTAAATATGTTTAAGTAATTGGAATATCTTGTTTGGCATTCCTCTTTTACTTCTACTAAGCAATGCAATTTTTAATCCAAAAATGTCTTTGAAAAACATGTTATTCTGGACCAATATCTCATGTAGAATACTATATTAATCTTCAAAATAATATCTAAAATATCTCTTCTTTTCTTATTGAGTAACAGTGACTTTCAGTTGATTTTCTCTACCAATTTTCCTTGTATTTATGGATTTATTAATCCTAATATTATTCTCTAGGTAGAAAGATGACAGTGTTGATTAATGATCTGTTGAAGTCTTGCTTTGAGTTTGTTTTTTTTTTTCCTCATGGTGGTAATTAACTGAACGTGTTAACTCCTTCTCTTGCTTAAGCTTTGCCTGGACCTCTTACTATTCAGGCCCATGCATAAAGCAAAGCTTATTAGTCCCACAGGCATAGAATCTACCCTTGTTGGGTAGAATGTAAGATCATGGAATTTGGGGCAATCTTGTTTTATTAACTCCACTGTCCAGTTCTCCAATAAAGCATCACACCTTCTTTTCACAATTCTTGTCACTTTGTTTTGATCCTCTTTTGCACACCTCACAATATCTCTTGTAAATTGTCATACTCTCATGTCTTTATTCCTATCTACGTCCTAGGAGAGGCCCTCACGTGAGATATAAAAGGTGGAAAAACAGGCAACGTCGTATTCCTTGCAGGCAGTTGCAGGCAGACATGTTCAAGGACAGCAGGCAGGAGGGTCTCAACCGCTTCCAGGTGAACTTTCTGGAATCCTCTGTGTTGCTGGTGCAGGAAGCTGAGATTGTCAGTGCCGGCCTCCATGTCCTTCTAAAGAATGCATGCACGTCTAATTCCCTGTATTAAAATACTTGATATTTGAAGTGCATAAAGTGCTCCTTTTTCCCTTATTAAACCCTAATAAAATATAAAATTCTAAAATTTATTTAAGAAGGTGAACAAAACCTGAATAGATTAGAGTCATATGTTAAGTTGAAAAAGTTATCTAAGAATGATCCTAAAGAGATGTTACATGTCCTGATTTCAGTTTTTTCAATGAGTTCCTCCAGAAGTACAGGTAATTCTCATACATATGTTTAGAATCAGGTCTACAAAATAATGGGAAGCTATTCATTTCCTTATAAATATCACAAAATCTAATAAAAATGAAATAAATAAAAATAATACAAAATTTTTATGAAGCATGTGGAGTCTGGCTCCTGGCTAAAAACCTGTGTGATTTTTCAGGCCTGACCATAGGCAATTACGATGCCTTTAACTGGCAGCTTCATCGAGGAAAGCTGCCCTCGCTGTACTAGTCTTGGTGCACAGCCAGTGCACCCCCAGTCTCTGAAGGGAGTTGCAGTGAAGGACTCAGGCTAGGACTTCAATTGAGTTTGCATTGAAACTATAAATGAATTTGGAGAAAACTGATATCTTAACAATGTTATATCTTTCAATCCTTGAAAACAGTATGTCACTCAGTCTATTTTTCTTTGATTTCTCTCATTAATGATTTGTAATTTTAGCCTGATTTTTTTCTCATAATATGTTAGCTTTACCCCTAAATATTTTACTATTGATACTATTATAAATAGTATTTTAATTTTACTTTCCAATTCTTTGTTGTTATAATATAGGAATATATATATATATATATATTCCTGCACCTATATCTATACACACTAAACTCAATACCTAGATCTGGTTCATTTTTTTTTCATACTTTTTCTTTTTTTTAAAATGTAGACAACAACGTCATATGCAAATAGAGAATGCTTCCTTTTTCCTTTCCAATCAAAATAAACAGAAAAAAAGGGAATAGGGAAGAAATCAAGAAAATTGAAAACATAAAGACAACAGAAAAAAAGGTAAAAAGAGGTAGTTTTTTGAAATGGTAAATACTATTGAGAAATTTGTCATTGTAGTGATTTTAAAAAAAAGAGAGAAATAAAAGATACTTTACTAATATGAGAAATAAAATTAGTATATTGCCACGTATCTACGATGCATAAAAGTATACTAAGAGAATAGTATAAAAAACTTCATGCCAAAAATCAAAGAAAAACAGACTGAGTGATATACTGTTTTCAAGGATTGAAAGATATAACACTGTTAAGGTATGAGTTTTCTCCAAATTCATTTATAGTTTCAATGCAAACTCAATTGAAGTCCTAGCCTGAGTCCTTCACTGCAACTCCCTTCAGAGACTGGAGTGCACTGGCTGTGCACCAAGACTAGTACAGCGAGGGCAGCTTTCCTCGATGAAGCTGCCAGTTAAAGGCATCGTAATTGCCTATGGTCAGGCCTGAAAAATCACACAGGTTTTTAGCCAGGAGCCAGACTCCACATGCTTCATAAAAATTTTGTATTATTTTTATTTATTTCATTTTTATTAGATTTTGTGATATTTATAAGGAAATGAATAGCTTCCCATTATTTTGTTTTGAGTTTAATTTTCTCTTATAGTTCTAGTTTCTCAAGTTGAAAACAGATCATTAATTTAAGACATTTCATTTCAAGTTATTTTGCTATAGCAGCTTGAATGGACTAAGACACCACTCTTCTTATTTTAATCTATTTCTGTCTCCATAATTAAAGTGTGCTTTCTTTTATTTAACATATAGTTGAATTGTGCTTTCTAATACAATTATCAAAAGTTGATAAATTTTGATATATATTTATATAAATGTAAATAAGTA
Organism: Balaenoptera borealis; assembly: GCF_965194805.1. NCBI lineage: Eukaryota > Metazoa > Chordata > Mammalia > Artiodactyla > Balaenopteridae > Balaenoptera > Balaenoptera borealis. The sequence goes on from NC_138877.1 coordinate 53,844,197, forward strand.
TGCACAATTTATTCTTCAGTATAATTGTGACTGATCTTTGACATTTTTGTATCTTATTTCTCCTTTTCCTCTTTACTTCTCTGCCTTTTCTGACTTCCTTTTATCTTGTTTACATTTCTTCTTTCCTTCCTCTACTTTCTTTTTTTATTGAAATATAGTTGATTTACAATATTGTATTAGTTTCAGGTTTACAACATAGTGACTCAGTATTTTTACAGATTATACTCAATTAAATGTTATTACAAGATACTGGCTATATTCCCTGTGGGAACCCTTGTACACTTTTGGTGGCAATGTAAACTGGTACAATCGCTATGGAAAACAGTATTGAGGTTCCAAAAAAAACTAAAAACAGAACTACCATATGATCAAGCAATTCCACTCCTGGGTATATATCTGGAAAATTTGAAAAGATATATGCAACCCAATGTTCACAGCAGCACTATTTACAATAGCCAACAAAGTTTACAAAGCAACTCAAGTGTCCCTCAACAGCCAAACAGATAAAGAATATGTGGTGTATATATATATATATATATATATATGTGTGTGTGTATGTGTGTATATATATATATATATATACACATACACACACACATATATATATATATACACACACACACACACACATATATGTATATGTATACATATATACATATATATAATGGAATATTATCCATCCACTACTTTCTACTATTTATTGAATTATATGATCAAAATGGTAGGCAGTTTCTCTTACCTGAATATTTTATCAGACCACTTTTGTTTTTCACTCTTAAGATACTAAATTACATAATTTTTAAAAACTCACAACATGAAGACCCAGACCTTGGCCAATTTACTCCATCTGTGCCTTAGTTTCCTCAATTGTGAAACAGGGATATTAATAATTCCTTTATTACAGAGTTGCTATGAAGATGAACTGAGTTAATATTTGTAGAGTAATTGGTGCCTGGCACTTAGAACTGCTATGGAAGTTTTTCATATGATTGTCAGTAATTAAAGATTAATTTTACAATTTATATAAAATTAAAGAAAGCAAAACTTTAAAATTCAGCTTAAATTGTCACAGGTTTTTGTTTCTGTTGCTTTAAATTTAAAGGGCACGTGGTTTCTTGCATTTCTACAATTACTGTGCTGATCTAGTAATATAAATTCTGTTTAAGTAATGATCCAAAGACAAATAACTTCATGTTCTTTAATATCAAACTTATTCTGATAGACCATAAAATATTAAAAGACATGTATATTAAGATATCTCTATAAAACACTGAAACATGTATTATTATTTTTATTTTTTAAAATTTAAATTTTATTTTTCATAAATTTATTTTATTTATTTATTTTTTGGCTTCGTTGGGTCTTCATTGCTGCGCGCGGGCTTTTCTCGAGTTGCGGTGAGCAGGGGCTACTCTTCGTTGCGGTGTGCAGGCTTCTCATTGCGGTGGCTTCTCTTTGTTCTGGAGCATGGGCTCTAGGCACACAGCCTTCAGTAGTTGTGGCACGGGGGCTCTGTAGTTGTGGCCCGTGGGCTCTAGAGTGCAGGCTCAGTAGGTGTGGCACACGGGCTTAGGTGCTCTGCAGCATGTGGGATATTCCTGGACCAGGGCTCGAACATGTGTCCCCTGCATTGGCAGGCGGATTCTTAATCACTGTGCCACCAGGGAAGTCCTGTATTATTATTTTTAAAAAGAATGTTCCATTTGTCCATAATAGACAATATAAAGTAACACTAACCTCATTTCTCCTGTTATCTGAAAGATTAAGATTGCACATAATTCTCAAATTTATTTCATCTGAGCATAAATTATAATAGTGCCCAATATATATCATTAGCATTAATAATAATATATGTCATGTAAGTCTCACTCATGGAGAACATACCTACGTTACTCTAAAGCACAACTAAAATTCTCATGAGTTTTCAGCTGAAGAGTGATTGAAAACTGAGAACTGGCAAAATTGTATTAGCCTTTCAAGTTCACACAACGTTATCAATAGTGAACCCAAGTCTGTACATTCCTAGATAATTGCAACTTTCTCAATTATGACTACTTGCTATTACGATGAATTTGGCCAGTCAATAATTTCCTTCTGTTTTGTCAGATGTACATAACTCATAAATTTCAATGCTCATCCTCTTTAATAAAATTATTTCAATTTGAGATAATTTACGTGCGGTAAAAGGATCAAGAGAACTGAAACTTAACTTTCCCAAAAAGTAAATTTAAAAAAAGGAGGATTATAACTGGAGTTAAGGAAAAAAATCTATTAAATTTAATACTGTGCTTTACTGAATGTGTACTATAACAGATTCAGTAACAGACTGCGGAGAAACACAAATGAACCATATCGAGACCCTGGTCTCAAAGTGAACACAGTCTTGACAGGAGAAACGCAAAATGTAAATAAATCTGTGTTATTCTGAAAGCCTGGTACTTGCAGTAGAAGTGTAACTTATGTTCAAAGTGAGGAAAAGGGTGGGAGAAAAAAAGTAACTTTACCAGAGGCCTGAGGGAATTTTTTTTTTTTTTTGTATAATTACATACATCTTACCATCTTACCCTAGATGTCATTACTTATTACTTATTAGCATTAGAGCAATGTATTATAAAAATATTCCTAATAGATAAATGTTGGAAGAAAGAGTTTTACAGAAAGATTTTGGAAATTTAGTGATTACTAAAGATCTGTGACTTACACTACACTTCCCAGATGGCTTTTTGGTTAGTCCATGGTCGTGTGAAAAGTTCTGGCCAAACTGAATGGATGTAATACATGCTCCACTGTAGCTCCCTAGCTCCCTCTGTTTTTTTTGTAACCACCTCAGAGGCCACAGAAGGAAACTGTAGCATCAAAAGCCAGAGGAAACCTGAATCTTTAATCACTATGCTAAAGAGAGCTACCCTAGGAAATCTCAAAACCTTCATTGTTTTTAGGTGAACAAGAAACTCAATTTTGATGTACTAAGCCACTGAGCTATGGTAGGATGTTACCACAGTAAAGTGTAACCTAACCTGACCAATACAGAGATGGTAGACTTTGCAATCTTTCCTCTAAAGCTTGCTTGGACTGCTGACAGCTCTAATGCAATACCTTTTGCCATATTTATGAAGGATTATAAATCCTTTCCTCCTTGGTGTGCAATAACAAAAGGCTTTGTGAGACTCAGTGCCTGGCTGATGTGACTATGAAAGGAACATTACCCCAGCCTTTAAAAGCTTAGTACTGTAAAGAATATAAAGCACAGCCCATCACTAATGGCTTGCTCCTTCTATAACACCAAACAAGACAGATCATGTCTCTTTGCTGCCATCTGCTATACCTACTAGGGACTTATTTCAGACATTCCAAAATTATTAACATTGAAGAACAGTCTGAAGAAGTCAGATTCCTTTTGTTTTTGTTTAATTAAGCTTAAAGCTTTGTTTTAATTAAGCTTAATTAATGTATCCTAAACACACCTCACGATTTAAACATCTGTGAAATTGAGATGTATGTAACAATCAGTATGTCTAACAATTACACTTTCCTTGTGATACATAAAATATTGGTGTGCCTTAAAACTGATGACGTTTATATTACATTAAATATCAAATACTGCAACATGTTTTATACTTAAGGAATATTACTTTAAAATTTTCTTTATAAAAATCATTGTGAATTAATTTAATATATTAAATATTTAAAAATATTTAAGTGAAAACAACCAGCCTAATAGTAGATTAAAGAGTAATTTAATTATCAAAGGGGTCCCTGCATAGTGATTAAAAGGCAACAACAAACAAAGGTCACAGAGACAAAGACCTAGAGACAAAGACCTAGAGACAATCAGAGTTTCATATTAACTAATTAAGAAAGTCCAATCATTATTCCAACTTGTCTAACATCATTTATGTAGCTGCATTTTCCCCCAAAAGCTCTGATGTGTTTCTGTGGGCTATTTTCCTATTTGATTCATTCACAGGTAAACCACCTAGATTACTCTGTATTTTGTGTACCTGTGTATCTATGAATTTAATACCTCTCTTTGCAGTGTAATTTTATATAGTAGATAACCACATGCCTATTAGACTTTCCACTTCAAACATTAAATTAGCAAAACCATTGCTACCAAAATGAAATACAGCAAAGAGTGAGCATCATTATGTAAAAATGAAATAAAATAAATAGGCATTGGAAACAAATCACATCAAAGTTTAAAAAAAGAAAAGCATCTTTTTGCTCTCACACCAAAGCTGAACACAGCAAAGTAAACTAATGGTTTTTGATATCAGTTCATTAGATGCAAGATTCTGAACTAATCTGCTCTGCTTTTACTGTGTGGGAAATTTTAGATGGCAAGTATGTTTACTGAAAATAAATGCACTGATCTTATGTCTACATTAAATCATTCTGTTGTAGAACTATCTCTGATGTAGGCTTTTCATACAACTCTTTGAATTTCACAAATGTATGCCAACCAAATTGATAGCTTCTTATATTTTTTAAAGACAATAGCTTATACCTCAGGATAGAGTCAATCAATGCAATATTTGAATCCTTACTTGCTATCAACACAAACTAAAATAACAGTTATAGTAAAATTTATAAAAGTTACTTCAATTTCCCCATCCATTTTCTTCTTGTTACAGAAAGAAAAATAAACTTGGGAGCTATTATCCTATCTCTCATACATTAGCCAGCTACTGAGAAAGGTATTATGATGTAATAGAAGAAACACTGTACTGAAATTCAGGAGATCTGATTTCTGATGCTGGCTCTATCCCTGTAACTAGGAGCAGATGTTGACCAAAAAGCATATTTATTTTACAAATGAGAAGATCGTTTCAGAAGCTTGAAGCACTTACAAGCTATACAAATCTTTAATCATAAGATGGATTATGCCTTGATGCTATTCAAATGTTAATAAATGTCCGTGCTAAGAACTCTATATGAGATGGTATGGAATCGAATGAGTTAGGTTTGTGAAAAATCTCAGCTAGTAAGTGAAACTGCTCTTTAGTACAGAAACTGCTCTGAAGTACTGAAATAACCTTTATTCATCATATACAGAGGGTTACAGAAAATTCAGAAAGCTTGTGCTGCCTAATACTGAAGAAATGTACCAAAAATCCTCCTTGTCCTTCACATACATCAAGACCCAGTATCCAGTGACGCTCTTAGCTTTTATTTGTAAAGCAAGTGTGATGTATACATACGAGAAATAGAATGAAAAGTCTAGCTCTCTCTTCTCTGATGTGGTCCTTATATTGAATGATTTAATCTAAAAGATAAGTCACCATTTTCTAATATTCCCATACAATTTTGGTAGATGACAATAAAAGACACCCTAACTTCACGTGACTTATGGGACTTGTCATGGTAGAACGCTGGTTTACCTCTCCAGCTCATGTTTTGCCATTCAGCCCTGTACACTATAATCTAGTTGTACTCAACTGTGTAAGTTTCCTAAACACACCCTAATGTCAATTTTATGTAAATGTACTTTATGTACATTTTATGTAAATGTACTTCCCTTTATCTGGAAAGATCTTCCTCTTGCTTATTACCTAGATAAATCCTGCCCCATTTCTCATTTTGGCTTGCAAGTCTTTTCCTTCAAGTTTTTTCTGACCCTCCCCATATGCTCCCACAGCACTTATCACATTCTAGTGAAACTGCCTGCTGGTATCTCATTTTTTTCCCTTCAAAAACCATGTGTCTTCGTATCTAAATTGCATACCTTGACCATAGTACAGTGAAGCCAGTTCTTTGCATAAAGTAACACTTGGATAAATATTATTATTAAATAAATGTGTAAATGAATAGTATTCATGTGCTGGAAGGTATCACTAATCTCCCATCTCTCTCAATAGATTCTGACACATCATTTTAAGAGGATGGATCTAGCTATACGAGGCCAGATGTTTTTCCACCAATTTCCACATTCAAACAGGTAAAGCAGATTTATAAAAGTACAGGTAAACTGTAATAACAAGAAGTGAAATTAAGAGTGTGCTGATAGATAATAATTATGGAGAGAAGGCAACCAGAGAAGGGATTTCTGGGATGGTGGCATTTAATCTAGAAGTAAAGAATGAAAAGTGAGTATCATGAGAAGAGTCAATGGAAGGGAATGGGACAAGTGTAAAGGCTCTAAGTGACAAAGCGAATCAAACACCATACTCCACAGACTCAACTACTGCAGAATGCTTTAAGCTGCTCTTTCAAAAAACAGAAATACATAAAACAAAAAACAAAAGCAAAAAACTTAACAGACACACAAATCCTACATATACAGATTTTCTTAGATAAGAAAAAATATATATGCTTCTATTAAGTAAAACACAGCTTTCTGAATTAAAGAATTCTGGAAGAGTCTTGGTTTTGTTGCTGTGAAAATGCAATTTGTAGATTTAACTGTTAGGTGATACACGTAACTATATTAAAAGCATGGAGAATGATGAGAATGAAAAACTTAAAAGTTGGTATTTTACGTTTTTCTTTATGGTAATTATTACTCGCTAAGAGAGATAAAAAAGAGCTTGAGAAGGAAAATACAAGGCAGTTTTCAAAATAAATCAGTGACATTGAAAAGTGACAATGAATGAGGTTTTTCACAGTAAGAGGCAGATAGGTATTGTTTGATGGCATGGACTGTGCTGAAAATTAGTGACAGTCAATGGTTTTGATGTGGGCCAAGGAAACAGTAAAATGAGTAGGAAAAAAAATGGTTTTCATAGCTGATTTCAGCAGAATTTCTGATCAGCAAGATGGTATAGGGAACTTCAGTAGAAAGACTGAAGAACTTTTTACTTAGGCAGTTACAATGAATTTGCTGGGCATATTTTCATATGGAAAGCAAATATATTAGAAGGGTAATGTATTTTATTAAATTTCTTTTCAATATGAATCTTTAAAAAGGTCCACATAATCTGCAAAAAAGGGGACATGCATACAATTTGTTTCAAAATTTGGCATCTAGACATACTATAAAATGAAGAATAAATACTAAGTTCCTCACACCCTCTTGTCACTTGTTCTTTGTACATCTCAGTGATAGATTTGTTTTTATTTTCTTGACGTTTTATATTCTTAGCCAGCACTGAGACCCAGATCATTGTAAACTTTGCTGGAACTGGCTGCTAAGGCCAAAGTCATTAACATTACAGAGACTGACAGTCTGACTGACAGCCTAAAAATAATAGTTGTTATTTAACTTTTATTTGCTACCTAGAGTGTGAGAGCACTTGGTAGTTTTATTATTCTTGTTTCCATGGGAAACCAGGCTAAGTGCAAGAATAAGACTGTTATTTTTGTGTAGTCCATTAAATTACAGTCCTTTCATTTCATATTTTTACACATGATTGGTGTCCTTGTTGATGTGTAATGCTACGCTTCATTATCTGCATTAAATTTTCATAAATATCCATTTTGGTTACAAAATAAGATAATGCAAGTGGTTTTTAGAGTGCAAGTGGTTGTCAGAATTATGTTCAGGGTCTTTTTTTTAATCCTTTTTCAGAGGAAATAATATTGCAATGCTGCTGTATAAAAAGCTGTCCTTCTTATCTTTAGAAGTAAATATATCTCTATAAAGAAAACTTTTCATATAAACTATGATGTATTTTATTATTTGTAATTTCAAATATATTTTTCTCCCAAATGTATGTATGTATGTAATGTGTATACACACATATACATACATTTGGAAGAAATAGACTTATGTAAATTGGAGGCGGAGGGAAAGAGAATTCTCAGTTTATGATATCTGAGCAGGATTGGATCATATATGAAAAATAATGTGATAAAAGAGAGCTAAAAACTCCAAAGGCAAAAATCCATAATATCCTAAGGAAAAAGAAACTTCACACATCAAAACTATAGACATACATACACATACATACTTAATTTAATTTTTCATACTACACTGTCCCAGACCCCAAGAACATCTTTTTTAGAAGGGTCAAAATTAATGTTGTGATGAAGTTATATACACACACGTAAAATGGATGGGGTCAAGAAATGGTTGAATTTCACTGAATTGACTACACGCAGCAACAACATGGATGTCCTTCTTAGAGCAGATTAAACTATTAGAACAAACAATAATCAATAAGTATTAATAAATCACTACATTTAAATATAAATCATGCAATAAACTGTGATACCTTATTTCCTGAGATAAACAGATATATTTAAACTTCTAGAGAAGCAGCACAGTCTGATTTTGGAAGGATTAAATCTATTAAAATGAGTATTTAAATTTTTTTTAAATGTTAATAAGTTAATATATCATGTTAACTTGTTAGTTAACATGTCATGTTTACTATTTTTTAAATGACTTTTTTTTAATGGAATGGAATTACTCTGAATTTTCTGTATTCTTACGGGTAGAGTAATTCATTTTGGCTGCCTGTCAATTTGGAAGCCAAGAAGACCACCTCCCCTTCTCACTTGTATAACCAGATTTCAGGTAATGGAACTGAGTCTCCCCAAGCTAGCAATCTCTCAAAGAACTCTGAATCTCTAGCCAACAATGCCAGGACTAGGCTGGAAATTAACAATTGCAGCTTTGTGGCAACAGGAGTAACGGCTACCGTCAGCAGACCGTCTTCACTTTGAGACAGATGCTGCATTTTCTGCACCCTTCCTCATGCCCTCAGACGCTTCTTTACTTCCTGTCTTTTCTTAGACTTGGTTACCTGGCATCCCATCTATGCAAGTATCTCAACAGATTTACGGTTTCTTGCTTAATTAACTGAAAGGTGTTTACTATTTTTTGAAATGATCCATTTGGTTATTCCACAAACATTTACTGAAAGGCTACTATGTATCAAGCACTGTTTCAGGGAGTCAAGAAATCAATGAAAAAATCCAATCTTGTCACCCTTGCAAAGTTTACAGTCTGAGAGAGATAAACTGTAAACAACAACCATAGTAAATAAATTAAATCAGAAGTTGACTAAAGGCTAGGAAAAGTTAAACAGGGTAAAGGATATCTGGAGGACTGGACAGACAGGACCAAGGAGAAGTATGAGGTCCTTTATTTCTTTATTGGTTCATCCATAAAACCCACTGTGGTCTCAATATTGTGAGAAATCAAGGCATATAATATTTACCAGAAACCTAAACTCTTTATCATAATAAAAAGAAAAATTCAGTATAAAGCTGAGTGGGGAAAAAAACCATTATGTTGAAAATTAATAGTTATACAATTCATTGTATAAATTATATCTGTAAGAGGATATTGAAAGGTGACTTTGAAAGTTTCTTAGGGTTACTTTCCAGTGATAAAGATGTGAGCTATTTATTTAATTTTTGTTTTAGCTTCTTCGGATTTCTCAGATTTTCTGCATTTACATATATGACTTCGGAGAATTAATAAAATTTAACTCTCAAGTATAATGACAGCAGGCTAACAACTATGATACACTCTTAACAAACTTCCAAATAAAGTAACAAGAAGTCACCAAAAATATAAAAATTTCCATCAACAATATATATCAATAATGGCAATAAACTGTTTATCAGAGTCTGAGAAATTTCAACTAACTGAAACACTTAAGGGAATTCAATGTGAAAATATCAAGGTCTATATAAGCACCAATTTTGAAATAGAATAATGATAAAAACAAGAATGGAGTGAACAATTATTATATGTAAGTACTATTCTGAGCAGTTATATATGTTAAACCGTTTAATTATTATTGAAATGGTTAGCCCCATACTATTGCTGAATGAACTGGTGGGCCTGTGGTATGAAGGAAAGGCCTGAGTTATCAAAACCTCATGCCAACTGTCCACTCATAGTCCATAGTCATGCGAGCTGTATACAAAAGTAAACAAACAACAAAGCACACTAACAAACTCAATTCAGCACTTTTTCCATTACTTGGAAAAGTTATTCTTCCCGTGACCAGATTGGTGTATTCCCAACTCCCATTTCAACCTTGCTGCAATTCAAATAAGGGTGTGTGTGTGTGTGTGTGTGTGTGTGCGCGCATGTGTGTGTATGACCTCCATTCTGAATACGTAACAAAATTTGTTTGGGGGTTAAAATCTGAAATGCTGGGCCCTTTTAAAATATGGGTGCGTAAGATCTTTTTCTCCTGCCTAAAAGAAGTAGACTTAAATCACAGAAGAATACTAATATGTTTGTCTACTGATAGAACACATATACACACAGACAATTTTTTTACATTAATAAAAACAACAGAAGATGAAGTCTTTCAATCAAGTTTAAGCAAGAGTAGATTTAACTAATGAATTAATTAGTATATAGTTATTTCGAGTCAGCATCATAACACTAAGTCTCCAAAATATTATATAAAGTCTTCACTTACATTAGCACTGCCTTGGGAGATTCCAAACTGGATGTTGTATTTTAGCAAAGCTAGTTCTAAACCCTGCCATAACTGAGGAAGACCATGTACTTTGTGTGACCTCTGTGCTATACCCTTTCTGGACCTAACTGTAGACACACCCTGACCAAAAGGCAATGGAATTTATTTTAACCAATTGTGTACAGATCTATGGACTCATTCGGACATATTTAGATATTTTCTTTTATCCCTAATGAGTCATTCCCCCTTCTTTTTAGTATCTACCAGTCCCTTAATTTTTCCCCTGGCAAACTATACAGTGAATTTTTTTTCACTACTATGTGTTCCCTTTCCTGACAATAAAAAATTCTGAGGTTACTTTTTTCCCTGATAGTCTTTGTTTTACAATGTAACTGAGTAAATATAAGAATAAATATTAAAAATAAATAAATGCCAATGAATGATACAAATTTAAGAAAAAAACCCTATTAACAATGAGATCAAGGAAAAATAAAATGAAAATGGAATTTTTTCATTAATTCACATATTTAATTAGCTCTTTATTACTTGCCAGCTTGAGGGTAAACATAAGTGAACGCAAAAGACAACTGTCTTTAACTCTTCTATTATCATTTTTAAATACGACAAAATCAATGAAAGTCTAGAATATGGAAAAATAGGTACTATCATACAAAACTGTGGATATAAATTGGTACAACGGTGTTTTGTTTTGTTTTGTTTTTTAATTTTTATTTATTTATTTATGGCTGTGTTGGGTCTTCGTTTCGGTGCGAGGGCTTTATCCAGTTGCGGCAAGTGGGGGCCACTCTTCATCGTGGTGCGCGGGCCTCTCATTATCGCGGCCTCTCTTTTTGCGGAGCACAGACTCCAGACGCGCAGGCTCAGTAATTGTGGCTCACGGGCCTAGTTGCTCCGCGGCATGTGGAATCTTCCCAGACCAGGCCTCGAACCCGCGTCCCCTGCATTGGCAGGCAGATTCTCAACCATTGTGCCACCAGGGAAGCCCGGTACAACGGTTTTAAAAAGCAGTTTGGTGATATGCAACAATAGCTTTAATGTGTGTACATTTAACAATTTCACTTCCTGAGATTCTACCTTGAGAAAATTTGTATAAAAAGTTATGTGCAAAATTTTTCAAATGTTTAAATATAATGACAAATTAGAAGCAGTCAAAAGACTACAGTGGAGGAACTGTACAGTAGATTATGATGAATCCATGTAAAATATTATCTGAAACACTAAATATGATGCTTGTAAAGCATAGCTACCAAAATATTGAGAGTCTTAATAAATGACATTACACATGAAAGCAAAAATTTCAAACTGTATTAAGAATTGACTGTATAAAATATGCTGAGGAAAAATAAACCTTAATAACAATATATAAGTAATAATTTAAAATAACTTCCATTTAGTTGGTTCCTTTTTAAGACATTTTTCTCTACTTTGTTCATTTTACACAGGAGAAAATTTTCCATTTTTTCTATATATATTTTTGGGGGTTACTTTGATTGTTGTTTTTGTCTCTTTTTGTTTGGATACTCAACTGTCAGTGTATCAGGAATTAAGAGGACTTTGAAAGGAATTTGTTTTATTTATTTTGTTAATAAATTCTGTGCAGTAATGGGTTGCTCTGTCTTTGGATTTAATATATGTACATATATATTAATATACACACACATACACATACTTAGGCTAAGCTAAGATACTATTACTAATATTGGGTTGGCCAAAAAGTTCGTTTGGGTTTTCTGTACAATATTATGGAAAAATCCGAACGAACTTTTTGGCCAACCCAATAGAAACTATAACCTAGTAGCTTAAAAGTAGAAGGGAAGAAGTCTATTTCTCTCATGGTACAGGGTGAATGAGTGCAGTATTTGAAAACATGAAGTCAACTCCAGCAGTTAAGTTCTTGACAACTGAATGGCCTACTGAAGTTCACAAATCAAAGATCACCAAAAACAGACCTATAGAGTTCATCTGAATTAGGTTTATTAGCTTGCTGCAGGCTAAGGCACAAGCCCTCCATGGGAACCATGTAACCTCTTGGAGACAGTTCAAACAAGTGAATATCTCAGTCAGCTTTGTTCAGGAGGCAGAAAAAATGAAGCTGGTCTGCGAATGTCTTTGCTGAGAATGGTTAGATGTTTTGCATTTAGTCTGTGGTCTTTTAATATAATGATTATATCACCACAACAAACAAGGAAAAGTAAAAATAACCAAAGCATTGCTGACTTGGGCTGTACATAAATTATACATTTTATTATATGTAATAAATAAATCAGCCTCTTCCCAATGTTTAAATTTCAAGTAAGAAAATTGTAAACTGTATTCCATAAAATGGATAAGTTTTGTAAGAATCATTAATTTATAAGTAATACAAATATTATTTAAATATAAATGATAATTATTTTTCTAGATTTCATCAATGAATTTTATAATATAATATTAAATATTGATTACATTTACATTGCTAGGCAGTCAGCTATTTCTTCTCTAAATCTGAATTTTAAACACTTTTCATGTTCATGTATCATATACTTTCCATATTACTATGAAGGGTAGCAGAATATGCCATCCCAAAATATGCCTGTAGGAGTTCAAGACATGCCATCACAAAATATGCCACTTTCATATACTGATTATTTTGAGCTGTAGGCACTTGAAATACAGCAAATGCAGGGGAAGGATTTCTCTGAACACCCTTTATCTGCCTAAAGACAGATCTTCCAAAAGGAGCTTAACTGTCATAAATCCCCTCCCCAGGAGTTTCAACATCCAGAGAAGACTGACTCATTATAGGAGAGGAGACCAGAAATGGATATCACACCCAAAGAGACTTTTTTATAAATTATAGTAACTTCCATCTATTCTTCTGAGTCCACTCAACTTTCCTAAAAATTATTTACTCTCCTCTAAGAGACCTACATTCCCCTCCCCTTACCCTATTAAGATGGTATTTAAGTCTGAATTCTAAGCCACCTCTGGAAGTTACTTATTTTTTCCTGGGTATTTCCCATGTTCACATGAGGTATATATGATAATAAATTTTTGTTTTTGTTTTTTTTTGTTAGTCTGTCTTTTATCACAGGAGTCTCAGCTGAGAACATGAAACAGTTGAGGGGAAATTATCTTTCCTCCCCTAAAACAATTATAAGGCAAGAACAACATCAGATAAGGAAAATCTTGACAGCCATGTTAACTCTAAGCTTTTGAACTGGAACCAAATAGATACTAGATGATTCTTCTCCCTTGACATAGCAAAACTACTGAAGATATAGTCATTTTAGATTCCTTTATTCCATATTTTGAGGAAACTTTATTTTTTGGAAAGTAAATATCTTAAATATTATTAAAATATTGAAAGTAAGGGTGATACTTTATGTATGTCCCTAGTATATCTGACTATGTTCATAAATATATTTTATGAACATATTATGAGTATATATTATATACTGATGCATTTATATAATGTGATTATTTTCTAAGGACAATAAAACAATGAAATGTTCATAACGTATCTCTGTATATTAGTTTTGGGCTTTGTAAACATTTTCTTGTAACTGTTGAACTTTTTAAAGTAGTTTGAGAGTACTGACTGAAATTTATGGCCATAACTTTGAAAAAGAAAGAATGATATAGGAAATGACATTAATACCACATTATTTCAAAAAGTGGATTTTTTTTTTCGATTGCTGTTTTTATGATACCAGACCAATGAGCTCCTGGATGAGAAGAGAGTGCTTTTTATGAAAACCTTAAGTTATCGATCGGCAAGATAAACTCTATTGCTCAAAAAGGCCTTAAGGTGAAATCTGAGGAGAAAGCAAAAAACTGCTGAGATGAAACAGTTTTATAAAATACAGTGGAAATAAAATGTAGTATTGCTGTACAAGAAAGAAAAACAATGGAGATACAGGATAGTGCTCAAAAGGAAGTATAGGAATGAGATAAGATACTATTAGCATACACAAAAATAAATCTAAAATAAAACAGGGAATGTTTGTAATATTCCAGTGAATTTACATACTTCATACAATATACATACAAATATAAAAACTATTTCCAAAAATGCACAGAAAGGGTCTAATGGATATAATACGGCATCAGATAAATGCTTATTTAAAATGTTATCATCTTTAAAATCAGCTAGGAAAGGACCTACAAGTAAGATGTGGAGATCACCTTCTTCCCCACAAATACATCAGAAATACATCTATGTGTGGAACAACTCCTACAGAACACCTACTGAATGCTGGCAGAAGACCTCAGACTTCCCAAAAGGCAAGAAACTCCCACGAACCTGGGTAGGGCAAAAGAAAACAGAAAAAAGAGACAAAAGAATAGGGACGGGATCTGCACTTTGGGGAGGGAGCTGAGAAGGAGGAAAAGTTTCCACACATTAAGAAGCCACGTCAGTGGCGGAGATGGGGCGTGGGGGGAAGCTTCAGAGCCACGGAGGAGAGCGCAGCAACAGGGGTGTGGAGGGCAAAGCGGAGAGACTCCCGCAGAGAGGATCGGTGCCACCCAGCACTCTCCAGCCCGAGAGGCTTGTCTGCTCACCCACTGGGGCGGGCGGGGGCTGGGAGCTGAGGCTCGGGCTTCGGAGGTCAGATCCCAGGGAGTGGGCTGGGGTTGGCGGCGTGAACACAGCCTGAAGGGGGCTAGTGCGCCACGGCTAGCTGGGAGGGAGTCTGGGAAAAAGTCTGGAGCCGCCTAAGAGGCAAGAGACCATTGTTTCCGGGTGTGCGAGGAGAGGGGCTTCAGAGCACCGCCTAAACGAGCTCCAGAACCTCCCCTCCCAGGAGCCTGTGCAGCCTGCCACTGCTAGGGTCCCGTGATCCAGGGACAACTTCCCCGGGAGAACACATGGCACGCCTCAGGCTGCTGCAACGTCATGCCAGCCTCGGCTGCCGCAGGCTCGCCCCGCATTCTGTATCCCTCTCTCCAAAGTGAGCCAAAGCCCCCTAATCAGCTGCTCCTTTAACCCCCTCCTGTCTGCGGGAAGAACAGACGCCCTCAGGCGACCTACACGCAGACGTGGGGCCAAATCCAAAGTTGAACCCCAGGAGCTGTGCGAACAAACAAGAGAAATGGAAATTTCACTGTGCAGCCTCAGGAGCAGCGGATTAAATCTCCACACTCAACTTGATATACCCCGCATTTGTGGAGTACCTGAATGGACAATAAATCATCCCAAAATTGAGGTGGTGGACTTTGGGAGCAACTGTAGAATTGGGGATTGCTGTATGCGACTGACCAGTTTTTGATTTTTATGTTTATCTTAGTTTAGTTTTTAGCACTGGTTATCGTTGGTGGATTTGTTTACTGGTTTGGTTGCTCTCTTTTTTTTTTATTACTTTTAAATTTTATTTTAATAACTTTATTTATCTTCTTTTCTTTTCTTTCTTTCTTTCCCTTTTCTTCTGAGCTGTGTGGCTGACAGGGTCTTGGTTTTCTGGCCGGGTATCAGGCCTGGGCCTCTGAGGTGGGAGAGCTGAGTTCAGGACATTGGACCCCAGAGACCTCCTGGCCCCACATAATATCAATCGGCAAGAGCTCTCCCAGAGATCTCTGTCTCAACGCTGAGACCCAGCTCCACTCAACAGCCAGCAAGCTCCAGTGCTGGACACCCAATGCCAAACAACTAGCAAGACAGGAACACCACCCCAGCCGTTAGCAGAGAGGCTGCCTAAAATCATAATAAGGTCACAGACACCCCAAAACACACCACCAGACGCGGTCCTGCCCACCAGAAAGACAAAAGCCAGCCTCATCCACCAGAACACAGGCACCAGTCACCTCCAC
Organism: Balaenoptera borealis; assembly: GCF_965194805.1. Taxonomy (NCBI): domain Eukaryota; kingdom Metazoa; phylum Chordata; class Mammalia; order Artiodactyla; family Balaenopteridae; genus Balaenoptera; species Balaenoptera borealis. Next base: position 53,860,336 of record NC_138877.1, read on the forward strand.
TGGAAGCCTACACAACCGACTGAACCAAACTTACCCACTGGGGACAGACACCAAAAACAACGGTAACTATGAACCTGCAGCCTGTAAAAAGGAGACACCAAACAGTAAGTTAAGCAAAATGAGAAGGCAGAGAAATATGCAGCAGATGAAGGGGCAAGGTAAAAACCCACGAGACCAAACAAATGAAGAGGAAATAGGCAGTCTGCCTGAAAAAGGATGCAGAGGAATGATAGTAAAGATGATCCAAAATCTTGGAAACAGAATGGAGAAAATACAAGAAACATTTAACAAGGACCTAGAACAACTGAAGAACAAACAGACAATGACGAACAACACAATAAATGAAATTAAAAATACTCTAGAAGGAATCAATAGCAGAATAACTGAGGCAGAAGAACGGATAAGTGACCTGGAAGATAAAATAGTGGAAATAACTACCGCAGAGCAGAATAAAGAAAAAAAGAATGAAAAGAACTGAGGACTGTCTCAGAGACCATTGGAACAAGATTATATGCAACAACATTCGAATTATAGGGGTCCCAGAAGAAGAAGAAGAGAAAAAGAAAGGGACAGAGAAAATATGTGAAGAGATTATAGTTGAAAACTTCCCTAATATGGGAAAGGAAATAGTCAAGTCCAGGAAGTGCAGAGTCCCATACAGGATAAATACAAGGAGAAACAGGTCAAGACACATATTAATCAAACTATCAAAAATTAAATACAAAGAAAAAATATTGAAAGCAGCAAGTGAAAAGCAATAAATAACATACAACAGAATCCCCATAAGCATAGCAACTGATCTTTCAGCAGAAACTCTGCAAGCCAGAAGGGAGTGGCAGGACATATTGAAAGTGATGAAAGGGAAAAACCTACAACCAAAATTACTCTACCCAGCAAGGATCCCTTTCAGATTCAACGGAGAAATTAAAACCTTTACAAACAAGCAAAAGCTAAGAGACTTCAGCACCACCAAATGAGCTTTACAACAAATGATAAAGGATCTTCTCTGGCAGGAAACACAAGAGAAGGAAAAGACCTACAATAACAAACCCAAATCAATTAAGAAAATGGTAACAGGAACATACATATCGATAATTACCTTAAAACTAAATGGACTAAATGCTCCAACCAAAAGACATAGACTGGCTGAATGGATACAAAAACAAGACCTGTATATATGCTGTCTACAAGAGACCCAGTTCAGACCTAGGGCCACATACAGACTAAAAGTGAGAGGATGGAAAAAGATATTCCAAGCAAATGGAAATCAAAAGAAAGCTGGAGTAACAATCTTCATACCAGACAAAACAGACTTTAAAATAAAGACTACTACCAGAGAGAAAGAAGGACACTACATAATGATCAAGGGATCAATCCAAGAAGAAGATATAACAATTGTAAATATTTATGCACCCAACATAGAAGCATCTCAATACATAAGGCAAATGCTAATGGCCATAAAGGGGAAATCGAGAATAACAAAATCATAGGAGGGGATTTTAACACCTCACTTTTACCAATGGCCACGTCAACCAAAATGAAAATAAATAATGAAACACAAGCTTTAAATGACACATTAAACAAGATGGACTTAATTGATATTTATAGGACATTCCATCCAAAAACAACAGAATACACTTTCGTCTCAAGTGCTCATGGAACATTCTCCAGAAGAGATCATATCTTGGGTCACAAATCAAGCCTTGGTAAATTTAAGAAAACTGAAATTGTATCAAGTATCTTTTGGTAAATTTAAAAAATTCATAAATTTAAGAAAATTGAAATTGTATCAAGTATCTTTTCTGATCACAATGCTATGAGACTAGATATCAATTATAGGAAAAAATATGTAAAAAATACAAACACATGGAGGTTAAACAATACACTACCAAGTAAACAAGAGATCACTGAAGAAGTCAAAGAGAACATAAAAAAAATACCTAGATAAAAATGACAATGAAAACACGATGATCCAAAACCTATGGGATGCTGCAAAAGCAGTTGTAAGAGGGAAGTTTATAGCAACACAATCCTACCCCAAGAAACAAGAAACATCTCAAATAAACAACCTAAGCTTACACCTAAAGCAATTAGAGAAAGAAGAACAAAAAAACTCCAAAGTTAGCAGACGGAAAGAAATCATAAAGATCACATCAGAAATAAATGAAAAAGAAAAGAAGGAAACGATAGCAAAGATCAATACAACTAAAAGCTGGTTCTTTGAGAAGATAAACAAAATTGATAAACCATGAGCCAGACTCATGAAGGAAAAAAGCGAGAAAACTAAAATCAACAGAATAAGAAATGAAAAAGGAGAAGTAACAATTTACACTGCAGAAATACAAAGGATAATGAGGGATTACTACAAGCAACTATATGCCAATAAAATGGACAACCTGGGAGAAATGGACAAATTCTTAGAAAAGCACAACCATCCGAGAGTGAACCAGGAAGAAATAGAAAATGAAAACAGACCAATCACAAGCACTGAAATTGAAGCTGTGATTAAAAGTCTTCCAACATACAAAAGCCCAGGATCAGATGGCTTCACAGGCAAATTCTATCAAACATTTAGAGAAGACTTAACACCTATTCTTCTCAAAATCTTTCAATATGTAGCAGAGGGAGGAACATTCCCAAACTCATTCTACGAGGCCACCATCACCCTGATACCAAAACCAGACAAAGATGTCACAAAAAAAGAAAACTACAGGCTAATATCACTGATGAACATAGATGCAGAAATCCTCAACAAAATACTAGCAAACAGAATCCAACAGCACATTAAAAGGGTCATACAACATGATCAAGTGGAGTTTACCCCAGGAATGCAAGCATTCTTCAATAAATGTAAATCAATCAATGTGATACACCATATTAACGAACTGAAGGATAAAAACCATATGATCATCTCAATAGATGCAGAAAAAGCTTTTGACAAAATTCAACACCCATTTATGATAAAAGCCCTCCAGAAAGTAGGCAGAGAGGGACCTTACATCAACACAATAAAGGCCATATATGACAAACCCACGGCCAACATTGTTCGCAATGGTGAAAACCTGAAACCATTTCCACTAAGATCAACAAGACAAGGTTGCCCACTCTCACCACTGCTATTCAACATAGTTTTCGAAGTTTTAGCCACAGCAATCAGAGAAGAAAAAGAAATAAAAGGAATCCAAATTTGAAAAGAAGAAGTAAAAATGGCACTGTCTGCAGATGACATGATACTATACACAGAAAATCCTAAAGATGCTACCAAAAAACTACTAGAGCTAATCAATGAATTTAGTAATATAGCAGTACAAAATTAATGCACAGAAATCTCTTGCATTCCTATACACTAATGGTGAAAAATCTGAAAGAGAAACTAAGGAAACACTCCCATTTACCATTGCAACAAATGGAATAAAATACCTAGGAATAAACCTACCTAAGCAGACAAAAGACCTGTATGCAGAAAACTATAAGACACTGATGAAAGAAATTAAAGATGATACAAACAGATGGAGAGATATACCATGTTCTTGGATTTGAAGAATCAATATTGTGAAAATGACCATACAACCCAAAGCAATCTACAGATTCAATGCAATCCTTATCAAACTACCAATGGCATTTTTTAAAAAACTACAACAAAAAATTTCACAATTTGTATGGAAATACAAAAGATCCCGAATAGCCAAAGCAACTTGAGAAAGAAAAACGGAGGTGGAGGAATTAGGCTCCTTGACTTCAGACTATATGACAAAGCTACAGTAATCAAGACAGTATGGTACTGGCACAAAAACAGAAATATAGCTCAATCGAGCAGGATAGAAAGCCCAGAGATAAACCCACGCACATATGGTCACCTTATCTTTGATAAAGGAGGCAAGAATATACAATGGAGAAAAGACAGCCTCTTCAATAAGTGGTGCTGGGAAAACTGGACAGCTACATGTAAAAGAATGAAGTTAGAACACTTCCTAACACCATACACAAAAATAAACTTAAAATGGATTAAAGACCTAAAGGCAAGGCCAGACATTATAAACTCTTAGAGGAAAACACAGGCAGAACACTCTATGACTTAAATCACAGCAAGAACCTATTTGATCCACCTCCTAGAGTAATGGAAATAAAAATAAAATAAACAAATGGGACCTAATGAAATTTAAAAGTTTTGAACAACAAAGGAAACCATAAACAAGACGAAAAGACAACCCTCAGAATGGGAGAAAATATTTGCAAATGAAGCAACTGACAAAGGATTAATATCCAAAATATACAAGCAGCTCATGTAGCTCAATATCAAAAAAAAATCAACCCATCCAAAAATGGGCAGAAGACCTAAACAGACATTTCTCCAAAGAAGATATACAGATTGCCAACAAACACATGAAAGGATGCTCAACATCACTAATCATTAGAGGAATGCAAATCAAAACTACAATGAGGTATCACCTCATACTGGTCAGAATGGCCATGATCAAAATATCTACAAATGATAAATGCTGGAGAGGGTGTGGAGAAAAGGGAACCCTCTTGCACTGTTGGTGGGAATGTAAATTGATACAGCCACTATGGAGAACAGTATGGAGGTTCCTTAAAAAACTAAAAATAGAACTACTATATGACCCAGTAATCCCACTACTGGGCATATACCCTGAGAAAACCATAATTCAAAAAGAGTCATGTACCACAATGTTCATTGCAGCTCTATTTACAATAGCCAGGACATGGAAGCAACCTAAGTGTCCATCAACAGATGAATGGATAAAGAAGATGTGTCACATATATACAATGGAATATTACTCAGCCATAAAAAGAAACGAAATTGAGTTATTTGTAGTGAGGTGGATGGACCTAGAATCTGTCATACCGAATGAAGTTAAGTCAGAAAGAGGAAAACAAATACCGTATGCTAACACATATATATGGAATCTAAAAAAAGAAAAAATGGTTCTGAAGAACCTAGGGGCAGGACAGGAATAAAGACACAGACGTACAGAATGGACTTGAGGACTTGGGGAGGAGGAAGGGTAAGCTGGGACGAAGTGAGAGAGTGGCATGGACATATATACACTACCAAATGTAAAACAGATAGCTAGTGGGAAGCAGCTGCATAGCACAGGGAGATCAGCTCGGTGCTTTGTGAACACCTAGAGGGGTGGGACAGGGAGGGTGGGAGGGAGACACAAGAGGGAGGGGATATGAGGATATATGTATACATATAGCTGATTCACTTTGTTATACAGCAGAAACTAACACAACAATATAAAGCAGTTATACTCCAATAAAGATGTTAAAAAAGAATAATAAATAAATAAAATCAGCTAGATGAGCACGAAAATTTATTCTCATTGAAAAAGGCTATGATTCATTAATTTTCTCTTAGCTTTATATTATTTTATAAATAAACGTAGATAGAGTAATGCTATCTGTAAATGAGGCCCACACTTCTCTGGAAATATATATGCTAATAACACAAGTGTTCTTAGTAAGTCAACTGGTCAGATAGATATTGCTATTATTTTCCTAACACTATTTTTAAAATGTCTGTCAAGAAAACACATAGCTATACAGTAGGCCCCTTTTATCCACAGGTTCTGCATCCCTGATAGAGGAAAGGGGGTGTGGGGTGTGGGAGGGTAGGCAGAGGGGTGTAACTCTTCTATGCCATTTTGTATAAGAGACTTGAGCATTTGCAAATTTTGGTATCCACAGGGGTCCCCCTGTAGATAAAAATGCTCAGCTAAATATATTTATTACTATAAAATGGTATCAAAACATTTGCTTGAATTTACTTCCCTACTTACTTTAAAAGTTAAATGGTACCCAAGCGGGAGAAGGCAACACTTCTCATTCTTCTGGGGGTCTGGGTGACTGGGAGTGTTTGCAAATATATGAATTTGGAGGTTATCTGGACTGCAAAGAGTGAAAGGCAAGCAGTGCCCAGAGGTCAAGAATGCAAATTGTCTTCTAGGTCCTAGGAAAGTTCCTCACAGCAAAGATGAATCACCTAACCAAATGCCAGTAATGACCTTGTTTATAACAAGTAACAGCAGTAAGCAGAACTGCTAACTCTGTACCCAAATGAAAATGTCGATTAAATAAATGGTATCATACATTTTTTATCAAGAATAACCATAGAATAAGATATAATACCTTAGATTTCAGAAAAAAATCTCAAAGAAAAAAATCAGAGAAATACAAGGTATGGGACTATCTAGAAAATCTATAAAGCATAAGATCACAGTGGATGGAAGGTTAAATATACTCATTCATGCAAACACTAATAATGCATCAGTCTTCAAAAGGAAAACTGTACTTTTATTCTCTCTTCACTGTTTTCCCTCTCCATATGGCACCTGTTTCAGGGAAAAGGCCAACTCTTCTGGCATTCTTTTCCTTACCTCTCTTGTTTCAACATATATGCCACCTTCCCATTAAAACCACCTTTTTCCTTTTAAGTAAATTTAGCTCCTCTGTTCTAAATTACTACTAATTTTCATCTCCAATTATCCAACACTATGCCCACATCCATTCTACTAAATACATATTCATTTATTCAATACATATGTTTTTGGTCTAAAATGATCCCGGCTCTTTGAGAGGCACTCAACATACATGGCAATCACAGTTCATCTTTTTGTCAGATAAAACACATACCATTTTGTCACAGAGCTTACACTTTGCTTGGGAAAATAGACACTAAACTTATAACTAAAATCGTCATTCGTGAAGTTATGTCCTTGAGAGCCTAACATGATTTCAATTAATCTACTCAAGGAAGCAAAGAGAATCTATGCCATAATGGATATTGAGCTAAGAACTGATGGGTGACGTGGTGCCAACCAAGCAAAGAATAGGGGTGAGTCAGCCAGGGGAGGCCCAGAGGAGAGGTGCCCATGCACTGTTAAGAACTGGTAGAAGTTCCAGGCTGGAGCACAAGACAAAGACTGGAAAGTGGCGGGACCGTAGCAGAGCCAAGACTGGGACACGAGGGCCCTCGTAGCCACCCGAAGAAATTGTTTTATTTTTATTTTTCCCAAGGCCAATGGGAAGACACTGAAAGATTTTATGAAGAAAAGTATCATATTCATATCTGTAATTTATTAAGATTATTATTTTCTTCTTACTAATAACTGTTTTTGAAGTTCACTCATGAGATTTGGTAGAGTTTACATCTTCAACTGTACCGAAAAATCATCCAGGGGAAGGAGAACATCCTGCCTATCTTTCTATCCCCAACTCTGACGCCTGGCACCTCAGCTTTCTCCAGCTCAGCTGAGCTCCCGGAAGTTAGTACATTCACAGTAGTGTGCAAGGCATCACACTATCTAGTTCCCAAACATTTTTGTCACCCAAAAAGAAGATAATTGAATAAATATTCCTCAAGAGGTAGACAAGTTGGAGGAGTTGTGGTCAGAAATTTCTAGCACTATATAATATAAATTTATTTTCAGTTAAGTGGATCAGATTTTTTTTTTTTTTAGATCGATAAGCTGAAATGTTTCCATTGAAGCAATCTAAAACATTGAGAGCTATGAGAGAAAGAAGAATAAGGGTTTAGACAATAGCTGTGCTCAAATATTCAAAGAGATGCCTGTAATTTGTGTATGCTTCATCTATTGAAATCCAAAAGGCAGAAAAGAAGTAATGATTAGAAATTTCAAAGGAATATAAATAAGCAGAATATTAGAATTTTAAAACATTTAATATTTGATTTTTTTAATAATGGGAAATCAACCTTTTCAGTCAGAAAACGTTTCTTTATTGTGATGGTAAACTGAACTGGATGAAACCAATTTTCATTTTCACTGTTAAGCTATTTTTATTGAATTGGCCTATCAAAATACAAAATTCTAGATATAAACATTAAAAACAATATCACTAAGACCAAAACTATTTTAGCATATTCCAAATTATTTTCATTTCAATCTGTTCAATCTGGACATGTTCATCTGTAACTCAATTAGTCTGTGTCCTGTCAGGAAATGTAAAGAACAGGTAAGTCAAATAGAGGGAATTTCATATAGTAAGTTGGTGAAATAGATGATGTTGGAAAGCAAAAGGGGAATGATGAAATAACCCAAAGATGAATAACTGCTGCAAGCAGTTACCATTACAATCACTAAGAAAGTAATAAAGGGAGAAAAGGTATTACTAGAACAAAAGGGCTCAGATTTTGTTGATGTATATTATGGCAGCCTGCAGAATATGAGTGGGAAAATAAACTCTAAGGATGTATTTTGAAAGAGTACAAAATGTATAATTGGATGGGGCCCAGTTTATTGATTTGGCATACTTGTCAGAGATTCTGAGTTTAATATGTTAAATCTGCTCTAATAATTTGTTTGCTTTGTTGACTGAAATCTGGGCTTAATTGTTGCCAACATTCAGTGAGGCTGAAGTATCAGAAATTCTCTAACATAATACAGAGGGAAACAAATCCAAAAGCTTAGGAAAACAGGCATGTAGGAATAGATGTATCATGTGCCATCTGCTCCCTAATTAGATAGCAAAAGAGGATCAAAAGGACGCCTCCTTCCCTAAGGCACTGATAACACGGGATTGAATGGGAAGGGCAGCATCCGTGAAATGCATGACGGCAGCAGCCCTGTGCAGGCCGGGGAAGATGGTAGAAATGACACCACCGAGATGGGCTTTCTTTTTACGGTGAGGATGAAGGATGGAACGTGTTCCAGGATGGAACGTGCTTGAGGAAACATTTACATGCTAAAGAAGAAGGGGTGCACACAATCTACAATGGGCATTAGAAACAAGAATATAAATAAGAATGTTTTGACTCCCATGGATCTTCAGCAGGTGCTAATTAATCTCAGGATTCCAAGATTGAAGTGGATTGGCAGCCTGTTAAAGCACTACTTGATCTACGTAACACAAACAAACCCTGGATTTGGTGGACAGTACCTTTATTTGAATCATCACAGTGGCCAGATACAGCCTCTCACCCGGGTTTCAGTTTATCTGAAGGGGACGTCAGAGTCTCTTCAAAAATATAAATTACATGGCGTGATATATTGAAAGTGATGAAAGGAGAAAACAAAGAATACTCAGCAAGGCTGTCGTTTAGATTTGAAAGAGAGATAAAGCGTTTTACATACAAGCAAAAGCTGGAAGAGTTCAGCAACACTAAACCAGCTTTATAAGAAATGTTAAAAGGTCTTCTCTACATGTTAAGAGGTCTTCTCTAAATGGAAAAGAAAAGATCATGACTAGAAATATACAATTATGAAAGGAAAAATCTCATTGGTAAAAGTAAATGTATGGTAAAGGTGGTAAATGAACTACTTATAAATCTAGTAGGAAGGTTAAAAGACAAAAGTAAAATCATCTATATCTATAATAAGTAAAGGGATATAGGAAACAAAAAGATGTAAAATATGCTGTCAAAAAAATTAAACATGGGATGGGGGAGTAAAAATTCAGGGTTATTAAGATGCATTTGAATTTAAGAGATCATTAATTTAAAATAATCCTATATATACATAGGTTACTATATACAAACCTCATGTAACCACAAACACAAAATCTGTAATAGATGAACTGACAAAAAAGGGAAAGGAATCCAAATATAACACTAAAGATAGTCATCAAATCACAAGGAAGGAGAGCAAAAGAAGAAGAAAAGAACAAAAAAGAATTACAAAAACAATCTGAAAAAAAATTAACAAAATGGCAATAAGTACACACCTATCAATAATTACTTTAAATGTTAATGTGCTAAATGCTCTAATCAAAAGACATAGAGTGGCTGAGGGATTAAAAAAAACAAGACCCATATATACGCTGCTTACGAGAGACTCACTTCAGATCTGAAGACACACACCAACTGAGAATGAGGAGATGGAAAATACCTACATTTGGTTCTCCTACCTGTGTAGTGACTTTTGGTAGAAAATAGTTCACGGAAGCCTCAGGAAATGTTTCTCCTTACTAGTATAGCAAAGAAAAAGCAATGCCACATCTCAGTGGGAATTGCAGGGCATAGTGCTGCCATCAAAGAAGAAGCAGGAACAGGGGTTCATATTACAGCTTTATTTAAATTGCTCCTTTGACTTTGCTGTAGGTGAATGGATCTTGAGGAATGATTGTGGATTAGTGTAAACTTAAACAGGGAGTGACATAAATTGCAGCTGCTTTTCCAATTGTGGTAAATTTTAGAAACAAGTCAATATGGCTTCTGGAACGCAGCATGCCTTTATTGATTTAGTATATGATTTTTCTGGACCAGGTGTGTCATGGGATGAACTGTCCCCCCCACCCAAACTCATATGAAGTCCTACCCCTGAGTACCTCAGAATGTGACTTTATTTGGAAATAGGGTTGTACCAGATACAATTCATTAAGATGAGGTCATACTGGAGTAGAGTGGACTCCTATTCCAATATGTTTGGGATTCTTGTAAAAATGAGAAATTTGCACAAAGGCATGCACACGGGAAAAACAACATATGAAATTGGAGTTATGCTACCACAAATCAAAGAACTACCAGAAACTAGGTGAGAGGCCTGGAACAGATCTTTTCCTGGTGCCTTCGGGGAGGCGTAGCACTGCCAACAACTTGACCTTAGACTTCTAACCTCCAGAACTATGAGATGATAAATTTCTGTTGTTTAAGCCACCAAATTTGTGTTATTTTGTTATGGAAGCCCTAGGCAACTAACAAAAGGGGGTCAGCAATTTTTTCTGTGAAGGGACATAGAGTAAATATCTAGGACTTAGAGGCCTTTTGGTCTCCAACACAACCACCCAGCTCTCTTATTACAGCACAAAATCAGCCACAGACAATTCATAAATGAGTAAGTATGGCAGTATTCCAATAAAATGTAAAAAAAAAAGCAGTGGTCTGGGTTTGGTAGGTGGATCTGCTTTGCAGATTCCCACTGTAGACCAGTTTGCAAGTGCTAGCAAAACATTTGTTTCACCTTGCAGCAGCCGACTTACGTATTTTCAGTCTTGCCTGAGGGCTATGTCAGCCCTTCTACTCTCTACCATATTGCAGTGTGCCTAGATCCTAGTCACCTTGATATCCCATAGATCGTGCTGGTCTACTACACTGCTGACATCATGATGGGTGAATCTAATGAGCAGATGTAGCAGCTATCTTAGATCCCTTAGTATGCTAAAGCGTGAAGAATAAAGCCTACTCCCTCCACCAAATACTTTAGAATTCAAGGTTCAGTCAAGAATATCTAAACCACACTATGTCAATAACCTTGAGGGGGGGAGTTTTTTCACAATGTATATGTATATCAAATCATCACATTACACTTGAAATATCTTACAATTTTGTCATTTATATTTTAAAGCTGAGAAAAAAACATGCCATATAAATGGAAAGGATTTGAAAAAGGGAATTAGTTATACATTTAGCACAGTTAGAAGATGAAAAAGGCAATCTTGATATAACCTCGATATTATTAACTGCAGGAAGCTGTTACCACTTCTAGGCTGAGAAAACAGAACAGAAAGGGTAGGGCCACAGACTGCAGAAATGGACCACAGGAACTGATCATCATGCCATGTGATGTCCCAGGAACATATCACATAGCTAGTGCTCAGATTTCTGAAAAGACCACAGCACTGCTGGTGCTTAGACCTAACATCTGATACTCAGAACAACCAAGAAATGTGACTGAGAGATGTAAGTACTTCTGAGAGCCACGCCATAGCGGCTGCTAGCAGTGACAAAAGAAGCTGGAAGCTGTGCTCTCACAGCTGGTGTGATGCTGACTGAGACTGGAGACAGGATTTCTTCTCTTCCCATAAATTCTAATCACCCTCAAGTGTGTCCAACTGTCAGAATCATAGAAGAAGGCATCGGGCAATGTAGTGCAAACTCAACCTGACGATCACAGAGCAGACTTTGGAAGAGAGGCCTTGGGACTGAGAGAAAATAGATACCGGACAAGCACACTAAATACAATGAATTGTTCTTTCAAATATTTTCATTTAATTCTGGATTTATGTACATGGGAGTTTATGTAGAACTACAGAAAACATACTTCTAGATTATTTTCTGAGTATGCATAAGTTACATGAGAGACAGTAAAAATTGTGAAGGACAAATACTAGATTTGTTTATCTTTGTAGCTGGATAAGCCTAAGAAAACAGATAATGTGCATTCTGGCTTTTAGCTGTAATGCTGCTTTGTGGACGAGCAGGGAAACATACTGACAATTGCAAAATCATGGGAACAGTTTCTGCATTTATCAACTTAGAACAAGCATAGGAAAGAGATTTTTTTCCATTAAATATGTCATTATTCTCGTGAAAATACAAAAATAAGTTCTGCAGAGTAACACTTAACTCATTATGTTATCTGACATCAAAGTGTAACTGAAACAACTCAACTGATATTCAGCAAGGAAATAAGAATTTATCTATGTTGAGGAAACTATCCACAAATTTACAGGTTCTACAAAATTACATACTGTGAGATGTTGTTCAGGAAAATTACAAAAAAAAAAACCCAAGAATTTTATTGTAAATTAAATGTAACACTAACAACAACAAAAAATCAGAATAGGTAACATGCAATTTAAGAGACCATTTTAGAATGGTGTATAGAAATAAAGAAAAAAAGGTCTATTTACTACCAACGGAAATTACATGTATATATACATGTATATTTATATATTATATCATCATATATCATCAAATTATATATAAATATACATACATATCATCATAATTAATGTAATCAATTACTCTGTTAGTAGAACACTCAAAAGAAATAAGTTGTGTGAAGGCAGTATTTTGTCAAGAATGCTATCTGCCTATATCTTTCTACGTCATGTTCCAGAATCTTGGTTATAAACATAAGGTAAGTTTTGTCGACTCATGAATCTATATTTGAAATTTGGGGCATGGGTTCTTCAACACAGGATACATAATAATATTATATTGATAAGTACTTAATTCCTAGTAGAGGATGAGAATTGTGTATATTTTATTATATACCTAACCAAATGATAAGTATATACATTATAACATACTCATAGTTAGAGGCACAATTTTTAATTTCTTATTGCTTCCTAGGCCAGTGGAATTACAGATCAGTTTTACATCTATTCCAGACTACATCTCTTTTTGTGTATCAAATTCTTCCCAATGTGCCCAAAGTTCTTATTTCATCATATCCTTCTTTATTGTGATGGTACTTTCTATTCTTTATGACCTTATTGCTATTCTAAAAAAAGTGCTTTATGCTTTTTTTGGCACTTAATCAATGTTTCATTTTAATAATGTTTCATCAATGGCCATTTCCTGAAAGGCCTTGGTTTCCTATAGGGTAGTCTGCAAGATGCTGGGTGCTGGTTTTATTAATGACGACTACACCTTGCCTCTTCCCCATATAACCCTGCTGTCCTCCTGGTTCTGTGCCCTCTACTGTCTCTGGACTTGGGGAACATCTGGGAATCCTTCTTTAGGGAACTCACATTCTGATTAAAATAAGAACTGAATCCCAATTTCATAGAGGACACAGAGCAGGTAAACTAACAGAAAACAGAGTAAAAGAGACAGTATGGATAACATGTAAAGCCAAGGGTAAACTTGAAAAATACATTTATATAGATGTGAAAAATCTTAGTTATACAAGGAAATCTATATTCAATAAGGACAAAAATATCCTAACAGAATTCTTTAGAATAAATTTAGTTCTCTGAATATAAAACATTCATTTAAAATGGGAAATTTTGGTTCATTCATCGAAATTAATAAATATGTCACAGTCTTGTTGTCTATGGTCAGGATCTATCTTGCAGACATATTTAGTTTGTCAAAAATAGTATTAAACTGTGAGCAACACTTAATAGTCTGTACATGACACTGTAGATTTCTACTACATTATTTAGAGTGTGTTTGGCTTCAATTGATGGAGTAATTGACTAGTGGTAGCTTATCCAAAAAAAGAGTTCATTTTTCTCACAAAAAGGTCAAGAACTAAGAGATTGTTGATGCTGATTCAGCCAGTCAACAATATCAATTCTAATGGACCCAAGATGGCTACACTGCAGCTCCAAATAGCACATCCTAATTAAGTAAAGAAGAGAAATACAGAGAAGATGTACACAGCCACATCGACCATGCTTTATGAGGAAAGCAAAAGCTTTGCCACAATCCCAGAACACACTACAGCTGATTTCCTCTCACTGTTCACAATTGATTCACATAGCTATCCTAACTGAGAAGAAAGCTGAGAAAATACTTACTAGTGTTGGGTACTTGCTGTCCCCTCAAAATCATTTTTTTTTTTTAATTTATGAGGAAAAAGAGAAGTATAGATTTGGAATAGATTTGACATTTTTTTGGCATAAAATGTCAAACACACCCATTTACTATTGAAAGATAAGAATAACAGGAAACATTGGGCTCCATTCCTACAATGGCATCAACTGCCTATAGCTGGAAGCATATCCTCTCTACTAGATGTCTCATTAATTGTACCGCTTGTGAGTCTCCTTTAGGAATCTGTGATTATGGCTCCAGTACTGCAGTGGTAATCAGGGGCTTGACTATTTATCCTACAGCATATAAAGTATAATGGTCCTACTTAATGAATATATGTAATTGTTCTTTGGGTAAATAGTTTCTTCATTTTTTCCAGTTTCCCTTTACATTTAGTTCCCCTGTAGGTTTCCTGGTTTCCTGTATTTTTTTTTTTCTTTGTATTACTTTCTCTCTTACACTTTTACCTTTTTTCTCTACTTCTTCTCTTCACCAGTTTTTACTTCTTGCTTCTGATCAGATCTATTTTTGCCACATTTCCTTTCTTCCTTATCCTCTCCATTATCTTTCCATCTACCTAATTCTTATCTTTTTTTCTTTCTTCCCTTATCTCACACATTCAGGGCTACCAACATGTTTGTTTTTCACTATTAACTCCCGGAGTTCTCTCTTTCTGTTCATGTGCTACATTTCATTGTTTTCCTCATTGTTTTATAGCTTGTTTTTTTTGTTTCCTTGTTTTTATAGCTGCTTTTTTTCCTCCACCATTTCAAGGTCAGAGGCTTCATTTACATTTCTCATAATTTTCTTTATTCAATTCCTGTTTTTTATCTCTAGTAGAAATTAAAATGAATTTTGCGTGTGATATATTTTCAAATTTTTAAATGCCTTCTTTTACTAATAGAAGAATAACCAAATGACCTATAATTGTGTAAGCATCCAATATAAGTAAACTGAATTTGAACATATCCTTAATGAAAAAAAATGTGATCTCATTAGTGTGTTTCAGTGTGTGTGTGTATATATATATATAGTTTGCATCAATTACAAACTTTCTTATAAAGCACAGAAAAAGTCTTGAAAAGGTTAGCTGAGAATGATAATGGCAAGATAAACCAAGACACTGAGAGAAGATGCAGACGGATGGTAGAATGATTAATGCTGTATCTACACAGTACAGGTGTTTGGTCCTTGAGTAAGTGGTCAGCAAACAAATTGAACATTTATTCTTCCTGACAGAGGGATTAAGAAATGTGGTTGATTATACCTTTATAAATGAAGCTTTAAGTAAACTGCTGTCTTGATTGATTTCTTTGGTATTTGCTAACACTGCAACTGAACATTCTGCTGGGAATTCTTTTATTTGTGTTTGTTTCCTGAAGATGTGAATTAACTCATAATTAATGAGATTAATAAAGACATTGTGAAACAGCTGTGATAGTTTTATTAACAACTACACTGGAGTCTAATCAAATACAAAATATTTTAGACACAACGATGGTGTTTGCATAAAACTTTCTCAACATTAAAATGCCAGAGCTTAAAACAGCTTTTCACTAGAACTTGATAGAGAAAAGAATTTTAGAGTGGGATCTAATTCTGTGTACCACAATCCAATTCTATTGTTTATTTGAAAACAAAGAGCTAGATTTATTCAAACTAGATTTCATCACACATCAGGCACTTTTTGAACACCTTTTACATACCAGGTGCTTTAGGGATACAATGTTGAATAAAATAGAGAAGTCTAATGCTGTGAAAGATCTGGCAATGTAGTATTAAAAGTAATGATAAGGATTATGAAGGGAGAAAACAGAATACTCTGAGAGACAATCATGTGACTGGTGGGAGGTTTTTTTGGACACCTTAATCTTGGAAAGCCACTTTGAAGAGGTACTTTATAAGGTGAGATCTGAAAGGTGACTAAGGGCCAGCCAGGTAAGCATTGGAGGTCACAGTTTTATAGGCAAAGAGTTCCAAGTAGGGCAAATTATCTCAGGAAGAAAGAACCTGGCTCTTTCACTAACCTGAAAGAACCAATAGTATAGTTGACGCGCTATATGATAGAGAGACAGTGGCAAGTTAGGCAGGGGATAGATCAGTTAAGGAGTTTTAATTCTGCTCTAATGGCAGTAAGAAGAGGACCACTAATGTGGCTTTAAGTTCCATAATTTGGAAGAAAACATACATTTTTAAAAATATAACACTTATGAAACAATTCACTGTTACACATTTCGTATGTATCTTAAAGAAAAGTATAGCCTCCCATACACCTGTCACTCATATTGATCTAACGATGTTGCTATAAAAGTTTGTTCTTAGCCATCTGATTGATTAATCACCACACTCAACGGGCTATCATGTATCATGTTTACATACCTCATTGTTGGAAAGAAGTTTATGTGTCTTTTGTCTAATTAAAGACTTCCTGAGAGACTGTTTTTGTAGATATAATGATTTGATAAGGGGGACCTTTTCTACTGCATCAAAAACAGAAAGTAAGATCTATATGAAAACAAAATGACTTCAAACATCCCCCAACCCCTACCCCCAACAACAAAAGAATGAAATTATCCTGAAAATTATCTGGGAAGAACACCCTTTTTAATATTTATTAAAGTCATCCTAACTAATGAGTTTACCTGCTTTTCCAGGCTTCATATACAAAAGCCTAAGGCAAGAGAAGGAATCATTGCTCATAAGCCATGAAGCAGGATTTGAGCATTTCTCCCCACATATCTAGCGAGGGTGGGCGTAGGGCCAGCGTCAACTACAGAAACCTGCTGGGCAGGAAGATCCCAGCAGCGAGGTCTGCTGTGACCAGTGTGTTGAGTTGATATGGACTGGGAGAGGTGCAGCCAGATTAGATTGCTTTCACACCTCTGCGCCATCAGAGGGCCAGTATGTTGCTGCTATCTGTAGCAGCCAGTTGGCATTAAACCGGGAAACAAAGTCAACCAAGAATAAACTGTGGCGCCACTGGAGAAGCGTATCTGTCCTTTTCCTCTTCTCTCTTCCCCACCTAATATGTCTAAGAATAAAAGTTTTAGAGTCCAAATGAGCAACAGAGACGACTTTAACATATGAAACTAGTCAGAAAGTTGTGAGATTTTCTGCCCTGTCATTTTTATCAGTCACGTCCCTAAGAGAAAAATGATGACACGCTCAATTTAGCATCATTTCTGGAGAATTTAATAAACTGACAACTAACAAGAGTGTGCATAGGTTGTAAAAAATGACACAGGGATATTACAGTAACCTGGTTAATGAGAGCAAAACTGTTACTACCTCAAACCTGAAGGGTAGAGGGAGGGAGTGGTTACTCAGAGGAGAATCCTGTGGAGAGGCCACTTTAAGAGCAGCTGCACCCTTCAGTCAAGGGTGAGCTGGAGAATAAATGCATTGCTCTTATTCTTCTTCCTTCTACATCTGAACTCCCACTCAGCTTCCCAATAGCCAGACAGACTGGAAGCCAGAGGTTAAGAGACATCACTTGCTAGTCTTTGCAGGTCAACTCCTTGAGAAGATTATCAGTGTGGGTTCAAAGGTGGAGAGGCAGGGAGGACATATCTGGTATACTATTAACTAAAGAGACTCAAATGTTCCGCAGAGCACAGTTGAAGTGATTGCAGAAAGAAAAAAAAAAAAAGCCTTTTGTTTTTAACTCATCAAGTTTGCCAGAATTGTGGCTCCTAAAACTTTTCTGCCAGGAGTTTAAAATAATTAGTTGCCAGAATGTTTTTCTCATTTTTAGATCAAATTTAGAAGACAAATAAATAGATATTGTTACGGTAAGAATGAATCAATTATTTATTCAAATAAAGAAGGAATCATAATTCCTATTTGCAAGAAAAGCTTTGCAGTAGAGTTTTTGAAAAAGGAGTAAAGACATGTAATAGTAGAAAGAAATTGCTTTTGTTGTGAAGGAGAACTGGGTTTCATTTTTGCCTCTGTAATTTAATAGCTGGGCATCATTAAAGTCACTTGTCCTTTTGGGGCCTCAGTTTCTTTATTCATTAAATATTATTATCCATACACTAGTTTTCTGTGCAAATTAAATGAGACATAATAATGATAAGCATATTATCATTTTGACTAGCCTGTGATTCACCTCTAATAATCATTTAAAGGAGTTGAATAATTTTATAAAGAGGGAGAAAAAGAGTTGATATATGGAGGTAACACTGAAAGCACCGTAATTGAGTACTTTGATTTGTCTTGTACTTTAAAAAAGAAGTTGACTGTTTTCGTTTTGGCCGAAAAGGTAAGTGTATCATTATCTTCAGAGGGGCATAGACATTTCAAGAGGGGATTTATTGTTCTAGCATTATGATTTAACAAAACTACTGTGACCAATTAAGGTCATCATTTTCTAAGATCTCTGCACATTTTGTCATTGAGAGGGAACAAACTGATAACCTAAATAGGCATCTTGAGTGACAAAGTTGGGGAAACTTTGGGACATTGGCACGGGGTGGCTCCAATAGGAGGTAGTTGTAGGGGATGGCAGTGAGTCTCCTGAGGTAAAATTAAGCTGGGTAAGGTGGAGTAGAAAGCTCTGGTGCTGACCTTAAAGTAAGCAAAGTAAAGCATCTTAGAAGGAGGCATTATGTTCTGCTCAATTTATGTTCCCTACTCTTAATGCATGCCAAAATAATTTTAGTTTCCTGAGTTGGCCATGTTTCTTTGCACTTCTATCTTCTGAGCTTCTTCCCTCCCGTGGGAATGTCATACCTTTTCTTGCCACCTCTCCATCTGCTTGGATTAGTTCCTATTTTCCTGTCCTGATTTAGCCCAAGACTTGCCGTAGCTAAGCCTCGATCAGATATGTGCTAGTCCTTGTCAGCAACTGTCCTGTGCATTTATCTCTCATAACTTTTATCACACTGTGATGTTATTATGAGATTAGATTGCCAACGAGAGACAGAGAGACAGAGACAAGAGATATGCCTCTTCATTGCCAGCTTCTAGGAGTCTGACCGCCACATAATTTTTTTTCTTATATAAATGCATGGATGGCTGAAAGAGTGGATGACCATTAGAAGCTTGCTAGTACCTTGTCGTTAATCTAGGCATCAATAGAGAGTTTTCAGAGAGTCATGGTTAGCCTTGACTCGACCTCCAAAATATGTGACTGAAGTTCTTTCAAGCTGCTTAATACAGCCCATATCTTCTTTACCCTGTGTTCCTTCCTATATTGCTATAATGTATTTTAATTATCTTATAAAAAATACAGATTACATTTAAATTACTGGATGAGTCTAGAAGCCTGTAGAAGAAAAATACAAACTCATTTAGCAAGCTTTACAATTTAGTCATCCCTGTACTACCCACACCAAGTCTGGAATACAGTATGTTAACTATAAATGCTTAGACAGTAATGAATAAGTTGATGCTGACTCAAATTCTTTCTTTGTTAAATAAGTTATTAGGCACATGTTAGAGAGGTAAAATGCTATGACTAACTTGAAATTCTAATATTATTTGGAAAAAATTAAGGAAGTCTATACTTTATATTATTTATTGGATTATTTATAATTGTCCTGTTTAGATACAAATATAAGAGATGCGCTGGTAAAAATAATTATAGACTAGTGTTTAGGCTTTTTATCTAGATACTTATAGTAAATATTATCTTCTAAGAAATACAAAAATGGTGCTGTATTATTTATTTTCTAGATATACATTTAAGTAATATATAGAGAGAGAACATTTTATTTACATAAAATGCTATTTGTTAATTATGGCTTATAAAGTACAACCTTCCCACCAATAAAAAATCATTTAGATGAAAGAGATTGGGAGTGTTTCACGAAACATTCTATTATAATGGTTTCAGTCGGTACATAATGAGTGGTGACATATTAGGGATAGGAATGAAACTCAGTAGCCCTTACCCCGCCTGCATATAAATATTATTGCTGATCAATGAAAATAACACATTATAAAATAAAGATAGAAAAAAATCCATAAACCACTACTATAAGAAGAAAACAGAAAACAAGAATCCAAAAAACTTCATTAGTGAAAATCTCCCCAATCGTGAAGCGAAAGAAAACAACACATTTATCCAAATTACATTATCATTAAACAAACATTCTCAGTTATGAGACAACTCCTTAGATAATAATTAAGATTGATAGACCAAATAAATGGAAACTTAGGACTGTTAAAGAGTTTACGCAGCCAAGGAGTCACTGAATTAACTCAGAAGAATTTGACTTACCTGAAGAATTTTTATATTCATACTAACCAAAAGAAGCATGAGACACTGAGTCTAATATTAACATTTCAGCCATGCCACTATATCCATTCCATTTCCTTCAGCACCCAATGATACCAGTTTGACTTTTAAAATAGTACCTAATGACTTTTTAAAATAAACTTTGCTCATGTATTAGAAGAGGATTAACACTTACCTCCTTAATTTGTTTGTAAATGTAATATTTCAGTCTTTACCAAAGATATGGCAGAGTAGTCTTAAAATATTTTTTCACACAAATATTAAGCATGATTGATAAGAACTGGTAATAAGATTTTGTCTAGTTCATCAGTATTTTGTAGCGGTCTTTTGGCTTCAAATATGAAACAAATCATGAAAACACACTGTATCTTATCACATTCATATGTCCAATCAAGTTTATATTAACATATCAAGAGTCGAGATAAGTTTTCCAATAATCACAATTCTAGAATCCAAGTGGATATATTAATCCTTTTTCTTACCTTGAGAAAGCTGGGGCTGAAATTCTTCCTTGGGGATCAGACGGGTTGCTAAGAACCAGGGTGAATTAGGGTATCAGTTTTTCCTGGAAAGAAAATGATAGAGTATCAAAACTCTGAACACCACAGATAAAACTCAAAATATTATGACTCACAAAATTTTCTTACTCTATGACTTCAAAATGAATAGTTTGGGAAGCAATAATCATTGGAGAAGGATTAAAGAAACTGGTCTCACCAAATTGAGGGGAAGAATAAGGTAAAGGGGAGAATAAAGTAAACTACAGAATAAGATAGTATTGGTTTTTACTCATTTTTCAAGACAAAACAAAAAAGAAACAAGCTTAAAATATAAATCATTAGAGAACATAACTTTCACTGTAAGAATATTAAGAAATGTGCTATTCTATTCTGAATCTTTTGTCTGTTATTACACAGGGCTGAGGACAGTCTTTGAGACATTAGTTGATGACTGCATGAGGTGTCCCAAAGTGGCTGGGGAGAGTCAGTGTTCCAATTTTCTACCCTCTGGAGAATTAAAATAAAAAAAATTAAATCAATGTGTGCAAAGTTAATGAGGTTTTTAAAAAATAAAATCCAATATTCTACATAGCCATAACAATGCTTTCTATTTTGGATGATTCTCTTTTTAACTAGATGCTGTCAACTCTGATTATCTGTATTCTATTATTAGTTTAGAACTTTTTAATACTAACATTTCTAATTCCTTAATTCCTTTTTACATAAATGGGGTTTTTTAACAGAAATGATGTGTAGACTTTGTAATACTTTGTATTATCTGTGCTTTGTTAATTCATTCACCTTTAAAACTTGGTTTAGTGATTGTTTAAAAGAAGTGAAAGCCAATTGTCATCCTATAAAGAGGCAAAGTCATTCTTGACTTGAAAAGCAATCCAAAGCTTTTAGCATGCACTCTGTAATTATTACAGCTTATGCAATGTTTAAATAAACATGTCACTTAATCTTGTCTAATTTAAAGGCATAAAATAAATTTTATGCATGTTTAAACTTATCAATAATATCTCTCCCTTTCTAATTTTAGACAATGTGATTAATATAGGATTTAAGAAGGCAAAATAATATCCAATCCATATTTTATCATCATGGTTCTCTCAGGATCAGGACTTGTGCAAACAAACATTTTATTAATCTGTGGCACATTGTTAAAAATGTCTCCTTATTTTTAAAGATAAGCTTAGGGACAAGGAAACACCTGAAAGTTAGATTTCTTTGTTTCATTTGACCAAACTTTCTAATTATTTATTTTCCTAAGAATTATTTCAAAGCACTGAAAAATCCCAGAGAATCTTTGCCAATGATATTTCAATGATAAAAATGTATTTTTTGTGACCAAGATTATAATTAATCTGTTTATTTCTAAATTACCATCAATATTTAAAATTACGTTATTCATGTTAATATTTTTTACCTCCTGCAAACTGATGAATTGTGTTTCTTATACTATTACTATTTTAAAAGACTGAACTGCTTTTTACATTGTAACTTCATGGTTTCAATGGTTTTTTAAAAATTCTCTATATGAAAATGAACTAAAAACATTTAAAAAGTAAATAAAGTCAAATACAGATATTTTTGGTAGAGATTACCATACACTTTACAAAAAATAAACGTGACAATCAAATTTTCATTGCAAATGCTATCTAAAGTTTACCATCCTACACTGCTTTTATAGCAAATAACATACTTAAGATGAGTAAAATCCAGACAGAACATTAATAGTTATCCTACCACAAACAGATAAAACTAGATCACACAGATATACAAAAACATATAAAATGTATGTATGTATACATAGATACACATAAATATATATATATATAGTATATATATAGACACATACTCTGTATATGTATACATATACATACATAAGTAAATGTAAGCATATACTCATATTTATCCAAAGGAACATGAGGAAATTTAAAATTTAAACAAAGTAAAAGAGAAGAGAGTATAGAAACCATATGCAAAAAAGCAATAATAGATAAGTTTTCAAGTACCTCTGTTTACTTGAATAGACCACACAGTTCAGTTATATATATTTGACTTCACTCTCCTTAGAGTTATGGAAGTAAGTTAATATTTTATCTGTTTCTTTTCTGGAGTCATCCTCTATAAGAACAATTCAAAAGGTATTACTGCTGTTGTTGTTACTACAGGTTACATGAAACAATTATCTTGATAAGTGATGAAACAATAAAAATTCCGAGTAATTATCGTAAGTTCTAAAAAGCAGAAAATTTTTTTCTGCTATTTCATACCTTAATTAACAAATCCTTTATTGCTAAAAAATGCTAACCATCATCTGAGCCTTCAGCGAGTTGTAATCTTTTTGCTGCTGGGTCTTGCCTAGGTGTTGATGGCTGCTGACTAATTAGAGGGGTGCTTGCTGAAGACGGGATAACTGTGGCAATTTCTTAAAATAAGACAACAAGGAAGTTTGCCACTTCACTGATAGACTCTTCTTTCATGAATAATTTCTTTGTAGCATGCAATGCTGTTTGACAGCATTTTACCCACATAACTTCTTTCAAAATTGCAGTCAATGTTCTCAAATCCTGTCATTGCTTTATCAACTAAGCTTATGTGATATTCTAAACACTTTGCTGTCATTTCAACAATCTTCACAGTATCTTCACCAGGAGTAGAGTCCATCTCAAGAAACCACTTTCTTTGCTCACACATAAGAAGCAACTCCTTATCTGTGAAAGTTTTATCATGAGATGGCAGCAATTCAGTCACATCTTCAGGCTCCACTTTTAATTCTAGTTCTCTTGCTATTTTCACCACATCTGCAGCTACTTCCTCCACTGAAGTCTTGGACCCCTCAAAGTCATCCATGAGGATTGGAATAAACTTCTTCCAAACTTCTGCTAATGCTGATATTTTTAACCTATTTCCACAAATCATGAATGTTCTTAATGTCATCTAACAGGGCAAATCCTCTCCAGAAGGTTTTCAATTTACTATGCACAGATCCATTAGATGAATCACTGTACATGGCAACTATAGTCTTATGAAATGTATTTCTTAAATAATAAGACTTGAAAGTCAAAATTACTCCTTGACCCATGGGCCGCAGAATGGATGTTGTGTTAGCAGGCATGAGAACAACATTAATCTCCTTGTACATCTCCATCAGAGTTTCGTGGGTGATGAGGTGCCTTGTCAATGAGCAGTAATATTTTGAAAGGAATCTTTTTTCTTTTTTTTTTATCCTGAGCAGTATGTCTCAACAGTGTGCTTAATATTCAGGAAACCGTGTTGTAAACAGATGTGCTGTCACCCAGGCTTGGCTGTTCCATTTATAGAGCAAGGCAAGTGGCTGTAGCATAATTCTTAAGGGCCCTAGGATTTTCAGGATGGTAAATGACCACTGGCTTTAACTTAAAGTCACCAGCTGCATTAGCCCCTAACAAGAGTGTCAGGCTGTCCTTTGAAGCTTTGAAGCCAGGCATTGACTTCTCTCTAGCTATGAAAATCTTATGGCATCTTCTACTATAAGACTGTTATGTCTACATTTGAAAATCTGTTGGTGTAGCCACCTTTATTAATTATCTTAGCTAGATCTTCTTAGTAACTTCCTGCAGCTTCTACATCAGCACTTGCAGCTTCACCTTGCACTGTTTTTGCTATGGAGATGGCTTCTTTCCTTAAACTTCATGACTAACCTGTTCTACTTTCAAACTTTTTCTTCTGCATCTTCCTCATCTCTCTCAGCCTTCATGGAATGGAAGAGAATTAGGGCTTTGCTTTGGATTTGGCTTTGGTTTGAGGGAATGTTGTGGCTAGTTTGCTCTTTTACCCAGACGACTAAAACTTTCTCCATATCAGCAATAAGGCTGTTTTGCTTTCTGATCATTCCTGTGTTCACTGGAGTAGTATTTTTTTTTTTTTTTTTGACTGCATTGGGTCTTTGTTGCTGCACGCAGGATTTCTCTAGTTGAGGCGAGCAGGGACTACCCTCCATTGTGGTGCACGGGCTTCTCATTGCGGGGGCTTCTCTTGTTGCAGAGCATGGGCTCTAGGTGCACGGGCTTCAGTAGTTGCAGCACGCGGGCTCAGTAGTTGTGGCTCGCAGGCTCAGTAGTTGTGTCGCACGGGCTTAGTTGCTCCGCGGCACATGGGATCTTCCCGGACCAGGGATCAAACCTGTGCCCCCTGCATTGGCAGGTGGATTCTTAACCACTGTGCCACTAGGGAAGTCCCCCTGGAGTAGTACTTTTAATTTCATTCATAACTTGGCTAACTGGCCTAAGAGGCCTAGCTTTCAGCCTGTCTTGGCTTTTGACGTGCCTTCCTCACTAAGCTTAATCATTTCTAGCTTTTGACAAAAGTGAGAGATGTGCAACTATTCCTTTTACTTGAACACTTAGATCCATTGTAGGATTATTAATTGGCCTAATTTCAATATTTGTCGCTCGGAATAGAGAGGCCAAGGCGAGGAAGAGAGGGGAACAACCAGTCGGTAGAGCAATCAGAGCACACACATTTATTAAGTTTGCTGTCTAATATATTTGCGATTTGTGGTGCCCCAAAACAGTTACAATAGTAACATGAAACGTCACTCATCACAGATCACCATAACAAATATAACAATAATGAAAACGTTTGAAATATTGTGAGAATTACCAATGTGACATGGAGACATGAAGTGAGCAAATGCTTTGGAAAAATGGGGCCAATATACCTGCTCGATTCAGGGTTGCTACAATCCTTCAATTTGTAATAAACACAGTATCTGTGAAGTGTAATAAAGTGAAGCACAATTAAACCAGGCATGCCTGTAATTAGGATAAATTTGTTTTGCAAATAGTTATTTTCTTAGATCCTCTTTACATGGTCACCTTTGTTGTTACTTAAGAATGTAAGAAAATGCCAGAAGGCAAAATCTTTTATAAATTTTCCATCAAATATGGTCTTCTATTTACCAAATACTCCCAACCCCATCCCTGAAATTTCTTATATGAAAACTTCAATTATTCCTGTGCATATACTCCCAAATACTTGCCTGATATTATTCTGTTATCATATTCTAAAAAATTATATTCAAGGAATAAAATGTATAAAATCATTTTGATTGATGATCACACAGTTTCCTAAAGAAGTCACATTTTAAGTTCATATTCATCAAGTATAAACAACATGTCCTTTTGATTAATCTTTTTTCTAAATGTATTCAGTAAATAAATTGCTTTATTAGTGATTTTAGTTTTGGAAAACATATGAAAAATAAATTATATATTAACTTGTGGACTTCTATATAGTTTACTCAATTGAAAGATTCCCTTAAAAGTGTAACATATAGCTATTATATTAACCCTGTATATTTCTATTGATTTTTAAAAGTAATTATTAAAATATAGATACAAACATCTAACTATGGACCCAACTATGTTACTTAAAACTACTTAAAAATAATATTCTACTTGTCTTTAAAGAAAGTGTTAACCTAATATTGTAACTGGGGGGTAATAACTATAATAAAGTTATATAAATTATACATGTTTTGGATAAAAATCATGATGCAGTTTAAGATGTTTAAATTGTTTACGATAATTTTTCTCTTTGCATATTATAAGGGAATATAATTATAAAATCTCAGAAATGCATGTTTATATGTTGTGAGTAATATGACATGTATATGAATGCAATGTTCATTTAACAAACATCTTTGAAGCACTGAAGCATTCTACATTCCAGAGACTGCTTTAATCACCAAGGATGTATCAGTGAAAAAAATCAGACAAAATCTCTTGCTTTCATATTCTTTACATTCTAATGAAGCATTTCCTTAAACTAAATTTTCCAATGTGAAAATAAAATAAATGAATTTACAATACATTTTATTTCAATTTTTCTTGATAGGTACAGAAAATAAGACAGCATTCCTTAAATAGATTCAATGTGTCAATATCTATATTTTCTTATATTACATAACCCTAAGAACAATCTTTACAGCTAGTACTATTTTTTTTTTATCCTCATGCGACTGGTTATAAAACTGAAGCACAAAGAGATTAAGTAAACTTGCTAAAGTCGGACAACAATTACTGGGGCCCAGATACAAGCTCAGGCAATCTGACATCAGAGTTCATATTCCTCAAATAACTTGCTATAGAAACAGCCTCTCAGAGAACATAATATGAAATTTCTATGCATATCTGTTAATATTTTGCATAGATATTTGTAACAGTTTAAAATGAGCAATTATTGGGATATAAACTCTCAAAAGAAACAAAGTTTATTAAAGGACAGAAGTAGTTTCATAGTCCATAGATAATAGGGGTGTGACTAGATCCCAACTTCTAATGAAACATACTAGAACTTACTCACTAATTGTAGGGAGAGTTTACTTCTTTTGAGGTAGAGTAGAATATCTACATTATTATTTTCTTACTGATGCTGTAACAATCCACCACAGACTTACTACCTTACAACAACACAAATTTATTCTCTTATAGTTTGGTTGTCAGAAGTTTAAAAGAGATCTACAGGACTACATTCCTTCTGGAGACCCAGCGGCGAGCCCTTGGCTTTTCCAGCTTCTGAAGTCTGATATATTCCTTGGCTTGTAGCCTTCTACCTTCATCATCAAAGCTAAATGTCCAACCTCTACTTCTATTCTTATAACCAGGAAATATGGTCCAGAACCATATATCTTCATTGGTGAATTCTACCAAACAATTAAAGAAGAATTAATATTAATCCTTTTCAAACTGTTTCAAAGAACAGAAAAGGAACAAACACTTCCAAATTCATTCTGAGTTCAGCATTACCCTGATACCAAAACCAAACACAAATACAATAAAAGAAAACTGCAGCCCAATATCCCTTATTAGCTTAAATGTAAAAATCCTCAACAAAACACTAGTAAACCAAATCCAGCAGTATAATGAAAAGATAACATATCTTGAACAAGTAGGATTCATCCCAAGAAAGCAAGAGAGGTTTAACATATAAAAATCTATCAATGTAATAAAACACATTTATAGAATAAAGAAAAAAAAAATGACCATCTCAATTGATGCAGAATAAACATTTGAAAATATAATACTATTCATGATAAAAACACTCAACAAATTAGAAATAGATGGGAAGTTCTTCAATCTGATAACGGACATTTATGAAATTCCACAGCTAGCATGTTACTAAATGATGAAGGACTGAAAGTTTTCCCCTTAAGATTAGGAAGAAGATAAGGATGTCCATTTTCACTGGTAGCTCTGGTCAGAGCAGTTAGGCAAGAACAAAAAATAAAAGGGATCCAAATTGGAAATGAAGGAATAAATCTATATTCCCAGATGACATGATCTTATATATAAAAAATACTAAAGAATTAAAATATATAGGAACTGATAAAGTTGCAAAATACAATTTCAATAACAAAAACTGATTATATTTCTATACATCAAGAATGAAAATCGGAAAAAAAAATTAGGAAAATAATTTCATTTACAATTGCATCAAAAATAATAAGATACTTAGGAATACATTTAAGAAGCTGCCAGATTTGTACACTGAAAACTACAAAACACTGGTAAAAGTAATTAACTAACATCCAAATAATTGGAAAGACATCTTGTGTTTGTGTATTGGAAGACTGAATATTGTTAAGATGACAATAATCCCTAAAGTGATCTACAGATTGAAGGCAATCTATCAAAATCTCAATGGCCATTTTGCAGAAATGGAAAATCTGACTCTAAAATTTATATGAATTATGAGGGACTCTGAATAGCCAAAACAATCTTGAAAGAAAAGAATAAAATTGGAGGACTCACACTTTCTGATTTCAAAATCTACTACAAAGCTACGGTAATCAAATGAGTGTGGTGCTGGTATAAGGACTGATGTATAAATCAGTGGAATAAAATTGAGAGTCCAGTAATAAATCTGTATATCTACCTATGGCCACTTGTCTCTCAATAAGGTGCCATGACTATTCAATGAAGAAATAATACATGCACACCTCTGAGATGTTGTAGGTTTGGTTCCAGACCACCTCAACAAAGCAAATCTTGCAACAAAATGTGTCACACAATTTTTAAGGCTTCTCAGTACACATAAAAGTTAGGTTTATACTATACTTTAGTCTATTAAGTCTGCAGTAGCATTATGTCTAAAAAACAACGTACATACCTTAATTTAAAAAATACTTTATTGCTAAAAAATGCTAACCATCATCTTACAATGCAGGGTTTCCACAAATCTTCAATTTGTAAGAAACACAATATCTGTGAAGCACAATAAAACAAGATATGCCTGTAGTTTCCTTAAAAAATGATGCTGGACCCAGCAGCCCATTTTTTCCCTCCTGTCACATTTGAGTCATGTGTATGGGGTAATGGAGCAGCTGATAATTTGGGATTCTGTCAGCGTGTGTTTCTGAGAGTGAGCAGTGCACAGCTGACAAGCATCCGACAGAAAAAAAAAAAAAAAATGATGCTGGAACAACTAGGTATTCACAGGCAAAAGAGTGAAGTTGGACTATTATCTCACACCATATGTAAAAATTTACTCAAAAAGGATGAAATAATTGAAAATAGGTGTTCAAACAAAAACATGTAAACTGTTTATTGCAGCACTCTTCACAATAGCCAAAATGTGGAAAATGCTCAAATGTCCATCAACTGATAAATGGATAAAGAAAATGTGGTATATCCATACAATGGAATATTATTGAGCCATAAAAAGAATTATGTATTAGTACATTTTACAACATGGATGAAACTTGAAAACATTATCCTAAGTAAAAGAAGCCAGACACAAAAGACCACATATTGATTGTATGATTCCTTTACATGAAAAATCCATAGTAGGCAAAACCATAGGGATAGACAGCAGATTAGTGTTTGCCAGAGACTAGGGGGTAGGGGGGAATGAAGAGACTGACTGCTTGAGTGTGGGTTTTTCTGAGGTGATGAAATGCTTCTGGAATTAGATTATGATGAAAATTTCACAACTAAACAGTATACTTTAAAGTGGCTGAAGTGGTAAATCTTTGTGCATATTCTACCACAATTAAAAAACTAAGAAACTAAAATAACACACACTGAATATCAATATTGGTGAAAGTCACTCATAGACTCACCCCCAAGAAGTAACCTCCTCCATTTGTATCAAAATATTTTAAAATTTCTCTTCTGAATTCTTTGTTGACTGACCCATTGGTTGTTAAGTAGCATGTTGTTTAATCTTCACATATTTGTGAAATATCATACTCAACAGGGAAAAGCTAAAAGCTTTTCCTCTAAGATCAGGAACAAGGCAAGTATGCCCACTCTCACCACTTTTATTCAACATACTATTAGAAGTCCTAGCTGGAGCCGTTAGGCTAGAAAAATAAATAAAAGGAATTCAAACTGGAAAGGAAGAAGTAAAAGTGTCACTATTTGCAGAGGACAGGATTTTATATATAGAAAACCCTAAAGACTCCATCAAAAAACTGTCGAATTAATAAATGAATTCAGTAAAATCACAGGATGCAAAATCAATATACAGAAATCTGTGACATTTCTATACACTAATAACAAACTCTCAGAAAAAGAAATTAAGAAAGCAAGCCCATATTCTTAATGTTTAAGATGATAAGCTTTCAAACTTATTTTTAGCAGCAAGAGCACTTGCTCAAAGAAAATACGTATGCATAAATCCAATTTTATTTATGTGTATGTATGTATGCATGCGTGTGTGTATGCGTATACATGAACACTCACAGGCACGCACATATGGGATCAAAGTAGTTCCCCTCTGACTGCATAGGGGTGGGGGTGGGTAAACTATGATTACCCAGCTGCCTGCTGCTCACTCCCCTGAGGGGTATCCTGGGAAATTCCTAGGAAAACTAGCGTCCAGCTCAAAAATATTTTAAAACTTTGAGAGATTTGTATAGATTGGAGTAAATGATAATGTACTTTACTCTTTAATAGATATTCTAGTATAATTTACATCCCAAGCATCAATATAATAAGGACTATAAGGTAACAGAGTTTTATCAACTTGCCAAAACTCGGTGATTGCATAGTCAACAATCTCGCTTCTGTTTTTTCTAATAGGATGTGTTGTGTTGGGGGTAGTTTAGCAGGTCGGCGTTGATGGGAGCTGCCCTTTGATATTGCCACTGACAAAACCAGACATTTTATTATGTCAAGAATAAGCACAAAGTTTCCTACGCTTGCTAGGGACTCCATAGCTCACTATGAAACTTCCAATAATAGTATTAGAACGGTTAAGAATTTATTTCTCAGAATTAAGGACACATTTGTGCTTGCTGTGCCAAAGACAAAACAGAAAATCTCATCTTTGTCCTATACTTTTCCCTCTTCGGACCCATACTCAAGCTGTTGTTCCTGCACATTTTTTTTTTTTTTTGGCTTCTTCATTCTCAAATCTGAACCCTCCTTCAAATTCCCTCCTACTTCACAGACATATTTATTCATACCTTAAATATGTATTTGAACCACCCTGAGCCACTTTGCTAGTTAGCTGCTTCTTGTCTATATCTTATAGGTAGTTCAAGCTGCAAGCTCCAAGCCAGGAACCATTTTCTATCTTTCCTACTGTCTATTTTAAATGCCCTGAATTTTGTTGAATCTGTCAACATTTCTGAGCACAAAGAGCATTCAGTGCACCAAATGTGCAGAGTTGATTAATTAAACATTCAGACCATTGATATATAGCATAATTTATTATGTAAAAGCCCTAAAATGATTTTTGTCTAGTTAAAGCATCTCTCCTTTATTCTCTATATTCTTTATAATAAATAAAAGTGTTTAAAAGTCTGAAATTTCAACTAATTCGTAACAGTGTTGGTTCTTGTTTATTACTTAGCTTACATGACAGATTCTATGTTCAGGAATAGCTTCATGAGGTCACACCCACCAGGTGTGCAGGTAAAACCCAACACTTCCAGCTCTCAGCCATTACGCTGCTGTGACAAATAAAACCAGTAGATGGCGATCTCACTTAGAGAAAACTAAAGCTGAATTTTTTTAGGCCTTTTGGGCAAAACTCATACTATCCTTAAAATTCCCCAATAGTGTGAGCTGACAAAGACCTTGCTTATCCACAATCAATCTTTATTCACTGGTAGATTAAAATGGTTAGATATACGTGATTGCATCAAGCTCAGGATAAAACTGACACATAATTTTCTTTTTCTTTTTTTTTTCCACATAATTTTACATTTGTTGAACATTTATACTTTTGGCTCATTGTTGCCTTTGTGTCCATTTTACAAATATATAATTCTAGAATCTCCTTAAAATCTGTTCTTAAACATTTAATTTGATAATGTAAGCTATTATCCTTAAAATAGTGTTCTCAAATTTAGAAAGTCAGACTGTTTTATATAATTATAAATACCGCATAATGTTATTCTAAACCCTTACAAAGCACAGGGACTATGACATATTTTA
The DNA here is from genome assembly GCF_965194805.1 of Balaenoptera borealis. Lineage (NCBI taxonomy): Eukaryota > Metazoa > Chordata > Mammalia > Artiodactyla > Balaenopteridae > Balaenoptera > Balaenoptera borealis. Next base: position 53,892,766 of record NC_138877.1, read on the forward strand.
CCTGTTTTGTGGAAGTTACTAGGTGTATTTATTTATTTATTTTTTTGGCTAACTTGTTTTGCTCAGATAATAATAATCATAGTCTGGTAGATCTGTTTATCTTTGTTGGCACTGCAATGCAGCTCATACTATGGTTTATATTCCTAAGTAGAATACTTAAGTAGGGGTTAAATGCTAAAAATAAGATTTTATACTAAGCATTATAGATCACCATAAGTCTTACAGTATATGGTTTTGTCTATCAATGTTCTTACATTTTAGAATGATTAAACATACAAAAAAATGATAACATGTTTAGAGCTGAATGTAGAGGGGCTTATAAGAACTTATAAGAAGTGAATTTGAGTTTGTGGTGATTGTTGTAGTTTGTTTTGTTTTTTTTTTTTTCACTTGCTCTGGTTTCTCCAATACTCTTAAAACAAAACTGACTTCATAGTAACCAACTTCTTATGTTAAATGTTTTGCCCCTTTCAATGAAGTACAAACAAGAACAGCATTTGTATGAAAACATGTCACAGACTGGAAGCAATATATGTAGTATGTACTGAGAATCATAAATGTGAATATAAAAACCCAGTGATCCGTGTAGCTCCAGTAAATCTAGTGAGTCAGTTGCTTAATGGAAGTGAATTAAATTTAGTAAAGCTCCAAGTGTATCCACTGGAGTAAATGAATGTTCTAAATTCTGTAGAAAGCAACTGGAGTGTGTCACACAAACATCCAAAGAAAACAGGTGGGGATTTCAGATTTCCGAGGTGAGGATTACAATCAAGCTGCAACTGTGGATCTCTCCTGTGTAAGAGCAAACACGGATCGCTCTTCATAGTCACGCTCTGCTGGTGTTCTGTTTGCGGCAGACACTGCCTTTTCAAGAGACATCTCCTTTACAGGCAGATAAATTCATCCTTTTGCCAAGGACATTCATAATTGTCAGAGCCTTTGCTGTTTTCTTTGGGGTGAATCAGCTGTTTAACTGAACAGTGAGAAAATGCTCACACATTTCTTCTTTTTTCCACTAGCTGTAGCTTTTTTTTCATATTTTATGAAATGCCCCCTGCTAATCAAAGCCAAATAGTACATAATGGACTTTGGTGAAAGCTGGAATGCATTTATCCCAAGTACAAAGCATTTGAGCAGCCTGTGATTTAATCTTTGCTATTTGTTTTCCCTTATCAAGTGATTGACAGGATGAAACAGGCACAATTCATTTTTTCTGATTAATACACTGCCATGCACTTTGATTTCCTCCATATGAAAGTTACATAGACTAGGTGGTACCATCAAGGAAAAGATGAGTTCTCATAAAGGAAAATGAATGCCAAATGCATTCTGTTTCATGGAAGATAGTTGAGGCTGGGAGGTTTAACAGAAGAAGCAGGGGCTTTGGAGTCAGAGAGACCTGGAAATCAGCTTCAGCTGGCCTGCTTATGTGCCTTAGATGGGTGCCTTAGCATATGGCATCATCCTAGGAAACACTCTACCCACCCACCCATCCTGCCATGTTAACATTTTTGAATCAGTACCAGTCTCCTGCAGATCTTACAGTTATATCTGGAAGCATTTTCTATTTCTTGTGGCAATAAGATGATATGTATAGTAGAATGAATGGTATTAGTTTTAGATTCATTGAAATATGGTAATCCTTATGAACTTCCGTTTCATCACTGGAAAATGAATTGATTAGTTCTCACCTCAAGGGGTTGTGATGAGCATTGACTATGATATATGTAAAGTGCCTGATATATAATAGGAGTTCACTTAACATTAATCATAATCTTGCATCCTTTCTCAAGTATAGTCACTGCAAAAGTTGTGAAATAGCAAACCGTTATAAGAAGGACTTTTTCTACATTTCCATAAATGAAAACAAACTATTTTATGAGATGAATGTAAGCTAATATCAAAATTTCCTTTCTCCTCTCAAATTACTCTTTGAGAGGAGATAAGGGAATGCTTAAAGATGGGATATTTCTTTTAATTCGCTAGTTCACTTTTCCTATTTAAGTAAAGTTATTGATTTTAGTATTTCCAAAGCATAAGACAATCAGACAATTATCATCCCATAAATTATTGCTAAGCTATTATAAAATGATATTAAACACTTGTATATTTCCTAAATGTATATTACATTAGTAAAGTACTTATTAAGCAGTAAACAAAATAGAGTTCATTGGATTCTATTTGTTTTTCTACTACTGAATTGATACTGGCACTCAATGGTAATTTAGCATTCTATACCCCTGTGACATGCTTAAAATGAGAAGAGTGACTTATTTAATATGGTTTTGATATGATAATTAATGGCTAAAATGTACCATTTTGAATTTGAAAATATTTCACAGTGCCAATGTATTATCATTTTTAAGGTGGAATGGGTAGACATTACTCTGAGGCTTGAAGTCAGACAGACTGTATTTTGCACTTATTAGAGTACTTGCAACTCATATTCACTGAATTTCCAAAGTTCTTTTCAAATACTGCTTATGTTTCACTTATGCATATATATCAAAAACAATTAACCCCTTGAATGAAATGAGCAGGTCAGGGTGATTTGGGGTTATGCATGGATAAAATAATCACTTCTGTGATAAATGATTTGTCTACTTTATTAATTTTAAATAAAATTAATCTTGTATTTAATACGAAAGAAATTTTTGAATTTGAGAAGTCTGTTTTAATATGCTGGGATTAGGTTATACTAATAATTTTAGTATTGGGTGAAAATTATGCAGTCAACAATTATTCTCTGGTCAAATTTTATGGTTAGTAACAATAATTTTTTTCTCAATATGGGTTCCTGCTAAATATTATTTTTTAAGTGTCTGGAACTTTGTATACGAATACAAATTCATTTTGATATTTACCCTGATAATATTTATTTTTTTCTGTATAACTGAAAAAAAAAGCAAGGGGAGAAAATATATACTTGGTATCAGCCATTATTTTTAAAATCATACTCTTTTAGACACACTTTTTTAGAGAAATGTCGTAAAATAGTAGATTTTAGGTTAAAAGCTTAATAATCCTAAATGAATGAAAATTACAAAATGACTAGAAATGGGAAAAAGAGCAGTGAGAAAAGAGGACAAAAGAAAGAAAGGAAATACTTTTCTCTAAAAGGAGCACTTGAATTGGAAAGGAATATAAACAAAAATCCAAGGAAATTCTAATTCCCATTATTGACAATCTACATTTTTTCCTTTTCCTCTATTTTCTTCTCTCCTTAGTTTTCATTCTTTCTCTCTCTTTCTTCTATTGCCTTCGTTTTTCCTTATGTTACTTCATTCATGATCTTGCTGGCTCATCATATTTCTGGTTTGTTCTTTTAATCTCTGGCAAATATTCAAAATAGTGCTTAAGTGTAGCTAGAATAGCTATTTTATTTGGTTTACACTGCTAGAGAAAGGCAGGGTATTCTGTGGCTTCTAATTCTGAAGCAGTTCAATTTAGCTAGCAGGATAACTTTTTGAAATGTTAATGGGTTTGAGTTTTCTCTCTCTTTTTCTTCCTTTTATTTTCTCCTACTGCTTAGTCTTTTTTGCACTTAGTTTAAGGGAACGGGAGATGGGAACAGGGGGCCTCTCGGTACTGACCTGCGCATATCCCAAATTAACCACTATGCCACCTTACACACACACACACACAAATAATCCACCCCTATATCACCTGTGAGTATAAAATAAAAACCTCAAGTGAAGTGTCTAACATTGTTTATTTTTGTCTCTGTTGTAGAATGAAGTTAGTTGAGTTAAAGAAAACCAAGTACATTTTATTCACATGCTTATTCCTGATGGTGACCGGTAAGATTTCAGATACTGGATACTGCATCTCACACTCATTATTAGCTATACTATGTGAGGAAGTTCTGTATGAGGAAATGGCCATGTCCCAATGGATAAATCAATGTATGAAGAATACATAATTCTCAGAACTGATAATAAAATGAAATTTAAAAGAATTCTGAAAATACTGAATCTGAAAGAGTACTAATAATGCTTGAAATCTACTAAGGAGTTATCAGTTACTTGTCAGAAGGAAGTTTGCTAATGCTCCCAGACTATGACTTAATGATTTTGTTCCTAGGTATATACCCTAGAGAAATTCTTGCTCCTATGCAACAGAAGACATGTATAAAATTGTTCCAAGTATCACAGTAGATAATATAATACAACTGGGGAAAATGTTGCTTAACAAAATCATGAATAAATAAATTGTATAATATTACCAGAATGGAATATTATGCATGATTTGAAATAAGGAAACATAGCTACATGAATTAAATTAACTAACATAATACTGAGCCGCCAGCACAAGTAAAAGAATAATAAATATAGCATAAACCTTCAATATACATATCAGAACTAGCAAATAAAAATATACTGCAAAATGTATTAATATATATTAATATACATATATGCGTATTTACGTCCATATATGCATATATATAATACATATGGTAAAAACAGAAATAAATGGAAGGAAATGATAAGCAAAAAATTCAAGACCTCTAGAGAGCAAAGCAAGGAATACATAGTGGATTTCAAAGGTAAATTCAATTCTCAAATTATGGGTGTTGTCACTGAAAATTGAAAATTGTTATCAGTAGCATTATTTTTAGTTGCCATATATATTACATATATTTTGGATGTATGAAGTGTAAGAAATATCTCAAAAATAAATTGAAAGTAAAAGCAGTGTAAACCCCTTATATATATATATATATATATATATATATATATATATGTACTGATTTGATGTTTATGTAAGGAGAAGCTGGGATAACCTCATCAAAAACAATTTTTCAGTATGCATTAGAACATTTAAAAATGTTTATATCATTTGCCCCCAGCAATACCAGTTCTAGGAATTTCTCCAAAAAATACAGTTACAGATGTGCAGAGAGATTTGGTTATGAGGTTGATTTACCCCCTGTACTATACCTTATAATAGCAAAAATTAGAACTAAAGAAAAAAAGTTTGATAATTAGGGAGTTTTAATACAAATAATGGTATGTCCTTACACTGAATTATTGTGACATTATTAACATAAATAAAATAATGCTGCATATCAGTGGTGTCAAGTTTAATGTCCACATTCTCCCAAAGTTCTTAAAGCATACTTTGCTCCCAAAGATGTTCCCTTTTAAATTCTTAGCATTTCGTATGTGTACTTATATAGTGGGGCATACATAATATCTATTATATGTCTCTACTTTTGTTTCTATTTATCATTTCACATCTGTATATGCACTGAATACTTCTATTTAAAACACACGCTTCAAATATAATCATCTATTTTTATCACATAGAGTATGAATTACAAATAATATATCTTAAATGTTTTAAAGTGAATGGAAGGCACTGATTAGCTTTGGTTTGTAGGCACCTAGGAAATGAAGAAATGAAATATCTCTCTACACCTTTTGGGATGGCATACCTGAGAACACTGGGTAATACTAAGCGCTGGTAATATGCTAGATACAGAACACTCCCTTACTTCTGGAGTGAGGGTGGACTAGAGCAGTCAGTCTGGAGATCAAGACAGCAAAACCCTGTCACATGAATACATGATCCAAACATTCAACTCCTGGATACATTAACCAAAGAAATTTCTACACAGTTCCATCAGAAGGCATGAGAAGATTGTATGTTATGTGGCATTAGGGAGTTGGAAGTGATCTGTGCTCACTTCTTGGGAGGGCACAGGCAAAATGTGGTAAGGGTACAGCATGGAGTATTTTGCCATAACTAGAATCAATGGACTAAACAGAACATAAATATAAATGGACTAAATCTACAAAATTAAAAGTGAACGAATCCTAGAGTTTTAGTGCTGAGTAAAAAAAGTGAAAAAACAAAATAAAATGCATACTTCCACTTCCCCTCCCACTCAGGGTCTAGATTAAGCTGTTGTAACCAAGAGACCCAAAAATACAGTGCTTTAGGGCTTCCCTGATGGCGCAGTGGTTGGGAGTCCGCCTGCCAATGCAGGGGACACGGGTTTGAGCCCCGGTTCGGGAAGATCCCACATGCCGCGGAGCGGCTAGTCCCGTGAGCCACAACCACTGAGCCTGTGCGTCTGGAGCCTGTGCTCCGCAACAAGAGAGGCCGCGATAGTGAGAGGCCCGCGCACCGCGATGAAGAGTGGCCCCTGCTCACCGCAACTGGAGAAAGCCCTCGCACAGAAACGAAGACCCAACACAGCCATAAATAATAAAAATAAATAAATAAATTTATAAAAAAAAATACAGTGCTTTAGAAAACACAGACTTTATTTTTCTCTTGTGTAATATGCCCAAGGTCACCATAGCTGTTCTACTCAATACCAGCCTATTTTTGTTCAACCTGTGGCTAGCTAAGCATGGTTTTTTAAATTTTAAATGATTGTTAAAGGAAGTGGGAGAAGCAGCAAGAGGAGGAGGAAGAGGGCAAAGGGGAAGAGGAAGAATAAGAAGAGCCTAAATTACTACTGAAACTGTGGAAAAAGTTAAACAGCCATTCAGAGACTCACGTCCTTTCTATCTTCCTGCTTTGTGGTCATCAAACTGCAATATGTATCAGAAGCCCCTTTAGGGTTTGTTAAAACAGAGATTGTCAGCCCTACCTCAGAGTTTCTGACTTAGCAGGTCTGGTTTGGGCCTGAGAATTTGCACCACTCACCGTTACTAACAATTTCCAAAGTGATGCTGATGTTGTACGTCTGGGAAAAGCACTTGGAGAAGCAATGCCTTGGGGCCTTGCTGTTGCTTGCCTGGCTGAAACTGAAGTATTCCCATGTCTGGGTAGCACAGAGCAGGAAGTGAGGAAAAGAAAACACCTAATATTTAAAGGCTCAGACCTGGAAGGCTCCAAGCGTTTCTGTTTACATTACACATAGACACATTAAATTGCAGAGGGTTCTGGGAGATGTAGCATATAATTCTATTACTATTGAATAAGGGGATTTTGGTGGAAAATTAGCAATCTCTGCTACTAATTTTTATAAATTAAAAGGATATGAACAGAAAGCAAAAATAGTCAGTATATAAATATAAGAACATATGGTAACAAAAACATGCATATTAAATCATTATACTGGGGACTTCCCTGGTGGTCCACTAGTTAAGACTCCCCGCTCCCAATGGAGGGGGCCGGGTTTGATCCCTGGTCAGGGAACTAGATCCCTCATGCCACAACTAAAGATCCTGCACATTGCAACAACGATCCCTCGTGCTGCAACTAAGACCCGGTGCAGACAAATAAATAAATAAATATTTTTTAAAAAATCATTATATTGATTGCCTATGGGGGAAGAGAAATTTACTTACTCTTTCACAGACCAAATGAGTAAAATAATTAATTCTCTGCACCTGAAGTTTAAAATAAATCAGTCACTCTACAAACAAGCACAGACTTACTTCAGAAAAAATACATATAAATTTGTCCTGAAAAAATCATTTCCTTGTATAAGTTGATTATAAAACTTAAGTTTTTAAGTAATCATAATTTTTAATTACTGTAAAAAATTTGAAAATATCTGCATGAGAAAATTGTTGAAAACTAAATTACAGATTATTCAGATAAGCTTATTCATGGCTGAAATGTTAAAATGTTAAAACTAAAATGTTTTGGCAATGCAGTCCTTTGTACTAGAAAAACAAATCCATATTATAAGACTTGATTCAAAGCCTAGATATGACACTTAAAAGCCATGGGAGATTTGACAATTTCTCATTAATAACAAATAATAATAATAAAAATAGTAACTGGCATTTCTTGAAAGCTTACAGTACACGAAGCATGCCAGTACTAAGAGTTTATATGCATTCGCTCCTTAATCATTGAAATAACCCAATGGGATAGGTACTATTGCAATCACCATTTCATATATCAGGAAACTGATGTGCACATAATGTAATAAATTATGCAATATCACTGTTAGTAAAATACCCAAGTTTGAAATTTATGTCAGCCTGCTCTCTGAACCTGTATCTTTCAGCTATATTAAACCACTATATTAAACCTTCACTTTATAAAAGGAGAACCTTGTTAAAGTTGTAACAATGAGCGAGCATACACACACACACACGGGCATACACACAGACAAAAGCATTAGTACCTGGAAGAAAATGTGTTGTTTTGCTGTGCTGTTATCAGAAAAAGGAAGGATAAAGTCATGGTCACAGAATGAATAAAATTACCTTTTATATTCTCCACACTTTCAAGATAAACTCTGCTATTCTGTGATGTACTAAATATACAGAATGGCTGCTTAAAATCAGTATAGTAAATTTTACTCAAATAATGGTGTCTGTGTAAATCAGAGATGGCTGAATGGCTTCTTTGATTGTAAAACCCTGAAAATGACGTTAAGTTCATCAGGGATGAGTTGCCAAATACTGGCTTCTGTTTCTTCTTTTCCGTATTTTTGAAAAACAGGGAGTGTCCCTGTTTCCCCAGCTCAGGCAGGTGAGAATTAATTATTTCATCCAGGGTTGGTAATTGTCTATGGTTGATTTACTGCCACTGTGGCATAGTTGAATAGCCTTCAATACCATAAATATTTACCATATGGCTCTTTAGGAAAAAGAAGAAGGAGAAGGAGAAGAAGTCCAAGTCCTCTTTTAACTCAACAAAGACAATTTGCCACGGTGATTGATTTCCATAACCCAGTTTTAATCTAATCATCACTCAGTGACACTCTCCTGGCCAACTGGGTTGGGTTGAGAATAGGCATGTGATCCAATTCAGACAAGGAGGCAAGAGGGGAGGTTTTCTAAAGGTATATAGGAAATAGCCTTCATATAGTGGAGTTGGATAGTGTCAACCCCAAATCAATATTCTCCCAGAACCTTAGGATGTGTTTTGGAAACAGAGTTTTTGCAGATGTACTTAGTTAAGGATCTCCAGAAGAATCCTAGTGGATTTTGGGTGAACCTTAAATCCAATGACTCATGTCCTTATAAGAAGAGAAGAGGACACAGAGACATACAGAGGGCAGATGTGTCAAAGCAAATGTTGCACTGGTCAAAGCTAAAGAGTCAAGGAAGATTTCATTAAAGGGTATTGTGATAAGGGAGAGAGGCTAAAACTCTGAGCTCAACTCCAGTGAAACAAATGGCAAGAGAGTTTGAAGAGCTCAGGGGGGTGGGGTCAGGAACATCCAGATAGTGCTGGCTAATTGGCCTTACCCAAAGGAAAAGTAAACTTTCTCATATCTATGCCCACCTAAGTTAGGCTTCTACCCTCCCAAAGAGACTGGGAGATGGGGGCTGTATCTTCTTTGACGATTACATTTCAAAGGGATGGCTCCCAGGTCCTTGAGAAGGATAGTCCTAGGCTGTAAATCTGTCAAGAAGCTGTGAAAAAGATGCACATCTCAAAGGGGCAGAGAAACAATTTGCAATTAGAAGTTTTCCAAATTAAATGCTCTAAGAAAAGGAAGGGACTTCTGTAGTTGGGCCATGTGGATTCTGTAATGGCCAGGGTGAGAGGGAAGTCCGGGGCCTAATGGCAGGGAGAACCCTGTCTAAAATTTAAGTCAGGCTGAGGAAAACCTTAAGGCTGTCCTGGTCAAAGGCCATGTGAAGACAGGCAGAGATCAGAGTTAGGCTGCCACAAGCTAAGGAAAGCCAGGAACCACCTTACGTGGCTGGGAGGCCGCCCTGCAGCACCCCTTCTCCCCGGACAGGACTCAGTGTAGTGGCTGGAGGAGAACGTGCACCGCCACTATCAGTGGCTTCGGGCTCACTGCAAGACCTCGGCGAGGAGGCCCTCCCAGACCGGGCTCAGGTCAGAACCCCTGAGGGGAGGGGGCCGAGCATGGGCTGTCAGCCTCCCTGCACCTGGTCCACGCGCACCTGCCGCTGAGTCCTGGAGAGCCGTGCAAGCAGGCAGCGCCCACAGAAAGAAAAGTAGGACATGGAAGGAAAAGGCATACTGGGCCTATTTAGTGGTCAACATGTAGAACTTTAATTCTTTTTAAATAAAAAGGAGAGTCGACGCCAGAAAAAAAAAGTGGGGGAGGTACAAAAAGAATACTTCCCCATCCATCAGAGGGAATATGGCCTTGCTGACATCTTAATTTGGACTCTGGCCACCTGAATTGTGAGGCAATGCATTCCTGCCATTTTAAGGCACACAGTTTGTGGTGATGTGTTTTGACAGTCCTAGAAAATGGATACGTTATAGGACACCAGCCTTATTTCTCCCTGTATGTGGTTACAATCTTGGAAGTTCTTTGTAGCGATCATATATTGAAATTAATTTGACCTGTTCTGAAAGTCCAAGAATAGAGAAAACAGGATCTTAATGATAGCCATGAAATGATAAATCAGTATAATCAATTCTGACCTCTCCTTATTCTTCCTGTCTGTCAGGCAATAAATCCCATTTACAGCATTGCAATTTTGAGAAGGAATTTAGTTCCTTGCAAACAGAAACATCCTAGCCTATAGTATGCACTACACAATTCAGGATAGCACCCCCAAACAGAGTATGAACTCTATTTTACGGAGTTGTTCAAAGCTGCAGCTCTGCTTATTTCCTTGTAGTCGCTTTGTGGTCTTCAGCATTATACCAAGTAAAGAAGCCTGAAGGCTCTCCAGGCTTTAGGGTTACCAGTAATATCTCCTCGAGAGCTGTACTGTGAGAATCAAATAGTATATATGGATAATTCTGTAAATTACATAATCTCCCCCAAACTTTATCTAATTTGTAAAATGTATTTAATTTTTTGTACATGATTTTGAGGATTAAATGAGAAAGGAAAAATATAAGCACACATTAAAAAGTAATCAAAACAAAATGGTACTGGCATAAAAACAGACACATAGATCAATGGAAGAGAACAGAGAGCCAGAAAGAAACCCACATCCTTATGGTCAACTAATCTATGACAAAGGAGGCAAGAATATACAATGGAGAAAAGACAGTCTCTTCAATAAGTGGTGCTGGGAAAACTGGACAGCTACATGTAAGACAATGAAATTAGAACATTCTTTAACACTATATACAAAGATAAACTCAAAATGGATTAAAGACCTAAATGTAAGACTGGATACTATAAAACTCCTAGAGGAAAATATAGGCAGAACACTCTTTGACATAAATGGCAGCAATATTTTTTTGGATATGTCTCCTAGAGTAATGGAAACAAAAGCAAAAATAAACAAATGGAACATAATTAAACTCAAAAGCTTTTGCACAGCAAAGGAAATCATGGACAAAACAAAAATACAACCTACTTATCATATTTGCAAATGATATGGCCAATAAGGGGTTAATATCCAACATATATAAACAGCCCATACAACTCAACATCAAAAAAACAAACAACCCAATTAAAAAATGGGCAGAAGAACTGAACAGAAATTCTTCCAAAGAGGAAATGCAGATGGCCAACAGACACATGAAAACACGCTCAACATTGCTAATCATCAGGGAAATGCAAATCAAAACCCCAATGAGATATCTCACACCTGTCAGAATGGCTATCATCAAAAAGAACACAAATAACAAATCTTGGCGAGTATGTGGAGAAAAGGGAAACTTCATACACTGTTGGTGGGAATGTAAATTGGTGCAAACAGTTTAAAATTGGTGTGAAAATAGTATGGAGGTTTCTCAAAAAACTAAAAATAAAACTGCCGTATGATCCAGCAATTGTACTCCTGGGTATATATCTGAAAAAAAAAAACCCTACTAATTCAAAAAGATACATGCACCCCAATGTTCAGAGTAGCATTATTTACAATTGCCAAGGTAAGGAAGCAACCTAAGTGTATACCAATAGATGAATGGATAAAGAAGATATGGTATGTAATACAATGGAATACTACTCAGCCATAAAAAAGAAGGAAATTTTGCCATTGGCACCAACATGGATGGACTTGGAGGGTATTATGCTAAGGGAAATAAGTCAGACACAGAAAGGCAAATACTGTATGATATTGCTTATATGTGGAATCTAAAAAACACAACAAACTACTGAGTATAACAAAGAAGAAGCAGATTCACAGATATAAAATAGAGAACAAACTAGTGGTGACAAGCGGGGGAGAGAGAGGGAGTGGGGAGGGGGAATATAGTGGTGGGGGGGGAAAGGGTTGTTATGGGATTGTATGAAATCATGTGTGTGAAATTTTTGAAAATTATAAAGCACTACAGAATTTAACGAATACTTCATTCAATAAAAAATAAAGGGACCTGACTCAGCAGGTGGAAAAAAAAAGTAATAGATTTCTAAGAATCTAAAATTTGCTAGTGCTATTACTACAATGATTACAGTGGCTCCTCTGCCTATTTCTACTGAAATTATAAAATCACTGCAGGTTCTACAAACAAAAGGTACTATAATTGTACAAAAGGCGTCCTCTGTAGACATCATGCTTTATTCATTTCAATATTGAAATCATCAAGTCTAAGTACAATAAACAAAGAACATTTATCAATTTGGGGATAAAAAAGATGTTACGAAAAAAAGTTAACATGTTCCACTATTTAATAAGTAGGTAAATGACCTTGAGAATGTGAATAATGAACAAATACCAACATAATCATGTTTAAGAGGGGCAAATGGAGAATATCACTTTTACAAAAAGACTCACAATGTTGGAGGAATTATATTACCTGATGTTTAGACTTACTAGAAGTTACAAAAATCAAGAGTGTAGAAGAGACTGGCATAAAAATTGACAAATAGAACGAAGTAAATATAGATCTCAGAAATGGACTCATGTGTATACAATCATATGATACTTAACAAATTAGCCACAGTAATCCAATGAAGAAAGGATGGTTTTCAACCAATGGTGCTAGAATATCTCAATATCCATATGGAAAGAGAAACTCTCCATATCTCATGTTTTACATCAAATTTAATTCAAAATGAAGCACAGACACAAATGCAAAAGCTAACACCATCAAACTTCAAAGGAAAACAGAGAACATATTATCATCATGGCAGTAGGTAGACGGTTCTTAGATTTGTTATAGAAAGTAATGATCAAGAAAGAAAAGAACAGAGAAATTAGGCTTCATTAAAATTAAAATGTTTGCTCATAATACCCAATTAAAGAAAAAACATGGTCAAGAAAGTGGAAGAAAATATTCGTAAAACATGTATTTGACAAAGAATTGAATATCCACAATATATAAAAAGATTACAACTCACTGCTAAAAAGAAAAGTACCAATAAAAAAGAACTAATGATTAAAACAGAAAATTCAGAAAGAAGATACACAAAGGAACAAGAAGCATGTAAAAAAGTTTTGAGTATCTTTAGTTATCAGGGAAATGCAAATAAAAGCCACAATGAAATTCCAGCACATACACAGCAGAATAAAATTAAAAATACTGACAGCACAAGATGCTGGGGAGATCGTGGAGCACATGGGACTCTGCTCTTCCTGGAATAAGGCAAAGAATTTAGTAAGACTGTAAAATGCTACACCTGTTTGGGAGAAATTTCAATCGATTTCTTTTAAAACTAATCACGTAAATACTGTACATTCCAGAAACTCTACTCCTAGGTATTTAGCCATAGAAATTAAAAGATATCTTCACGAAAGTACTTTGTACAAAACACTCAAAGCAACTTTTAAAGAGTCAAAAAATTAGAAACATCTCAAGTATCAATCATAGAAGAATAGATAAATAAAATGGATTAATCTATAGATAGAGGGATGGATAGACAGATATGCCAAAAAGCATTTATAGTGAAATAATAATGTTAGAATCTTGATGGCACTTATATGGGTTTTCGTTGAAAAATGCCTTAATCTTTGCTATACTCAGGTAAGTTTCCATAATAAAATATAGGGGAAAAAACTGTTCAACAGAGGAACAGACTGCTTCTCCAAGTGGTACGTATCAGATGTCCCGTCTTTCAAGAACATTCCAAAGGATGTGCCTACGTGTTGGGTAAATGAATGGTAGGGAAGAGCCTACTATTAAAGGCTTCATAAAATATCCATAGTGAAGCCCATAAAAGCAGCTTACAGTGGTGGGTGCTTTACATAAATGGAAGGGATCATTAAAGAGGACTGAGAGGCAGATCAGCCAAAATAATAAACTGGATTTCCTGGAAGGTGAGAGAGATTATTTGGAGAATAGAATGGATTAAATAATGATCAAGTGAGGTATAAAGGAACAAGAAACATAATTATTAACCTTGTGAATACTAAATTAAAGTATTTACATCTACATTTAGGGTGAGACTAATATATGTTACCCTTTCCCTCCCTCAAATTGTAAGAAGATTCCTTGAGTGACCTACATGCCACCTTGGCATTTGTTCTCACATCGGTGTGTTGAGGGCTTGTGTGAATTGGAAGAAGTTTAGAGAGGGTGTATTGATTTTTATTAGGAAGATTATCTTACTTCTCTGCTCAAAATCCACCACTAATTTCACTCAGATATAAATGAGGATACTCAGTCAAAATCCTCCAAATGTCCGTTTTCCCTCATTAACTCTCTCATCTCATTTTCTATTACTTTTACTCTTTCACTGCATTAAAGAAACAGCCTCTTTGCTGTTTCTGGAAAAATGCAAAGCCTACAAGTCAACTGATGACAAAATATAAAATCCTATAAGGCCTCATATTATTAACCTACTTCATGTATACCCGCCGTTTTATAACAAATGCAATGAATCTATGCATTCGGAATGAATTAATGCATTCTATGAATCTATGAATCCACGTTAATTCAGAGTATTATTGTAAGTCTGAACTAAAGTTCTTAACAGACACCTTAATCAGAGAAGATACACAAATGGCAAGAAAGCATGTGAAAGATGCTT